>NC_052151.1:63039101-63374474 GCF_902713615.1 Scyliorhinus canicula | reverse complement strand
TCAGAGATGGACCTCCGCATCAAGCCGGATCACCTGCAGCTGCATCCTTAAGCAGACAACGCCAAAAAAGACTTTGAACATTGGCTAGCCTGTTTTGAAGCTTACATTGGGTCTGCGCCAGACGCAATCCCAGAAGCACAGAAGCTCCAGATTCTGTACACGCAGCTGAACTCCAACGTTTTTCCCCTCATCCAGGACACGCCGACCTCGTAGAAGCCATGGCGCTACTGAAGGAAAATTACGCTCAGTGGACAACAAAATCTACGCCAGGCATCTCCTATCCACGCGGCGCCAAATTATTGGTGAGTCTGTGGAAGATTTCTGGCTTGCCCTGCTCGCCCTGGTGAGAGACTGTGACTGCCAGGCCATTTCGGCCACGGAACACTCGAACCTGCTGATGACAGACGCGTTCGTTATGGTCATAGGGTCTGACTACATTCGCCAGCGCCTCTTAGAAGGGGCCACGCTTGACCTCGCGGCGACCAAAAAACTAGCGCTCTCGCTTAAGGTCGCCTCACACAACGTTCAGGCCTCTTCCCCCCACCGCGCGGCTCACCCCCCCTGTGCAATGTGGACCCTGCTGACGGCCACCCCATCATGGACTCCATCAGCGACAGTCCCCAGCCAACCCCATGTCTGTGCCGCGCAGCAGCCAACCAACCCCAGGGGACCCAAATGCTACTTCTGTGGACAGTCAAAACACCCCCGACAGCGCTGCCCGGGGCAGAGCGCCCTCTGCAAGGCCTGCAGCAAGAAGGGACATTTTGCTGCAGTGTGCCAGGCCCGCTGAATCGCCGCTATTGCCCTAGCACCCCCCATGTGCGGCCTGTGAGCGCCGCCATCTTGCTCTACTCACAGCACGTGCAGCCCATGGGCACCGCCATCTTGCCTCCTCCAGGACACGTGCGGCCCGTGGGCGCTGCCATCTTACCCGCCCCTGGACCCTTGCCCGTCGGGCACTCATCAGGCCGCTCATCGCCTGCAACCGGCAACGACCAGCCGCGTCTCACCTCAGTCACGATGACCAGTCTCGACCGCACAACGTTGCGACCGCTTCGACAAAGGTGAAGGTCGACGGGCACGAGATCTCCTGCCTGCTGGACGCCGGGAGCACTGAGAGCTTCATTCACACTGATACGTTAAGGCACTGCTCCCTCGCGGTACACCCCGCAAACCAGAGAATCTCCCTGGCCTCCGGATCCCACTCCGTGGCAATCTGGGGGTACTGCATTGCCACCCTCGCCATCCAGGACATGGAGTTCAGTGGCTTCCGCCTCTACATCCTCCCCAACATCTGCGCTGCCTTGCTACTCAGTCACGGCTTCCAGTGCAACCTCCACAAACTGACCCTGAAATTTGGCGGGCCCCTACCGCCTCTTACTGTTTGCGGCCTCACAACCCTTAAGGTCGACCCGACTTCCCTTTTTACAAATCTAACCCAGGATTGCAAACCCATCGCCACCAGGAGCAGACAGTACAGCGCCCAGGACAGGGCCTTCATCAGGTCTGTAGTCCAGCGGTTGCTACGGGAAGGTATCATCGAGGCCAGCAGCAGCCCCTGGAGAGCCCAAGTGGTAGTGGTGAAAACCGGGGAGAAAAACAGGATGGTCATTGACTACAGTCAGACCATCAATCGGTACACGCAGTTTGAAGCGTACCCCCTCCCACACATATCTGATGTGGTCAATCATATTGCACAGTACCCGGTCTTCTCGACAGCGGACCTGAAATCTGCCTCCCAACAGCTCTCCATCCGTAAGGCGGACCGCCCATACACTGCGTTCGAAGCAGACGACCATCTTTACCACTTTCTTAAGGTTCCCTTTTGCGTCACTAACGGGGTCTCGGTCTTCCAACGGGAGATGGACCGAATGGTTGACCGGTATGGACTGGGGGCCACTTTCCCGTACCTGGATAATGTCACCATCTGCGGCCACGACCAGCAGGACCACAACGCTAACCTTTCCAAATTTCTCCACACCACCACTCTCCTCAACCTCACGTATAACAAGGAGAAGGGTGTGTTCAGCACGAACCGATTAGCCATCCTCAGCTATGTGGTCCAGAATGGAGTTCTAGGGCCCGACCCCAATCACATGCACCCCCTCATGGAACTCCCCCTCCCCCACTGCCCCACAACGATGCCTGGGGTTCTTTTCATATTACGCCCAAGTGGGTCCCAAACTATGCAGACAAGGCCCGCCCACTCATTCAATCCACCGTTTTCCCCCTGACGACCAAGGTTCACAAGGCCTTCAACTGTATTAGGCCGACATCGCCAAGGCCGCGATGCACGCAGTCGATGAGACGCTCCTCTTCCAGGTCGAGAGCGATGCATCAGATGTCGCTCTGGCCGCCACCCTCAACCAGGCAGGCAGGCCCATGGCATTCTTTTCCCGCACCCTCCATGCCTCTGAAATTCGGCACTCCTCTGCTGAAAAGGAGGCCCAAGCCATTGTTGAAGCTGTGCGGCATTGGAGGCATTAGCTGGCCAGCAGGCGGTTCACTCTCCTCACTGACCAATGGTCGGTTGCCTTCATGTTTAATAACACACAGCGGGGCAAGGTCAAGAATTATAAAATCTTGAGGTGGAGGATCGAGCTCTCCACCTACAACTACGAGATTTTGTATCGCCATGGTAAGCTCAACGAGCCTCCCGATACCCTATCCCGAGGTACATGTTCCAGCGCACAAGTGGACAGACTCCGGATCCTGCACGACAATCTCTGTCACCCAAGAATCACCCGTTTTTATCATTTCATTAAGGCCCGCAATCTGCCCTACTCCATCGAAGAAATCAGGGCTATTACCAAAGACTGCCTGTTCTGCGCGGAGTGTAAACCGCACTTCTCCTGGCCGGACCGTGCACACCTGGTGAAGGCCTCCCGCCCCTTTGAACGCCTCAGCATGGACTTCAAAGGGCCCCTCCCCTCCATCAACCAAAACACATACTTCCTCAGTGTGGTCAATGAATATTTCCAATTCCCTTTTGCCGTCTGCCACCGCCATCAAAGCCCTCAATACCATCTTCGTTTTGTTCTGTTTCCCCGCTTACGTCCACAGCGACGGGGAATCCTCATTCATGAGCGATGAGCTGCGCCAGTTCCTTCTCAACAGGGGCATTGCCTCGAGCAGGACGACCAGCCACAACCCCAGGGGAAATGGGCAGGTTGAGCGGGAGAATGGGATGGTCTGGAGGGCCGTCCAGCTAGCCCTGCGGTCCAGAAATCTCCCGGCCTCCCGCTGGCAGGAGGTCCTCCCCAACACTCTCCACTCCATTCGCTGTGCACCGCGACTAATGAAACCCCCCATGAACGTCTCTTTGCCTTCCCCAGGAAGTCCACCTCCGGGGTTTCGCTCCCAACGTGGCCGGCAGCTCCAGGACCCATTATCCTCCGTAGACACTTGCGACTCCACAAGATGGACCCGTTGGTTGAGAGGGTACAGCTACTCCACGCCAACCCGCAGTACGCTTACGTAGCGTACCCCGACGGCCGCCAAGACACAGTCTCCCTCAGGGACCTGGCACCAGCTGGTTCCACACACACACCCCCCCTGTCCCGGCGCCATCCTCCCTTCCCCTGGCGCACCCCACAGCAGCCCCTGCTCCAGGACAATCCATCCTCCCCTTGCCCCCACCCGGGGATGAAGGGGATTTAGATACGCTCCCGGAGTCATCGAAGACCAAGCCGATGCCCGAGTCGCCACCAGCACTGCAGCGCTCTCGACGACAGATCAAGGCATCGGACCACCTAAATTTGTAATATTATCTGTGATTTTAAAAACAACTTGTCTGTTTATTGTTCTCCACCACCCCCGCTGGACTCATTTATAACAGGGGGTGAATGTGATAGTCACCACTGATGTATATACTGTATATATATGTGTTTTATGGTAAGGCCCCTGTACTACAGGTACGGGGTAGATCCCTGCCTGCTGGCTCAACCCAGTAGGCGGAGTATAAATATGTGTGCTCCCCGTACAGCAGCCATTTCGTCAGCTGCTGTAGGAGACCACACATCTCTGTGTAATATAGGCTCGATTACATTTTACTCTCGTCTCGTCATAATTGATAGTGCATCAGCCTGCGAGTGAGAGCAGGGCCTATGAACAGGAGCGAGAGCAGGACCTGCAAACATGAGCAAGAGTGGGGCCTGTGAGCAAGAGTGGGCCTATGAATAGGAGCAAGAGAGGACCCTATGAACAGGGGAAAGAGTGGGACCTGCAAGCGGTACCAGGGCCTGTGAATGGGAGTGAGAGTGCACCTGTGATAAGGAGCAGGGAATAACAGAGCGGCCAAGATTCAGGTCAGGAGCAGAGTGGTTGATCCTGTCAGAGAGGTGAGTGTGTGAGATGGGTGGGAGTAGGTGAGTGACAGATGAGAATGAATGAGTGATGAGAGTGAGTAAGGGATGAGTGAGTGAGGGATGAGTGAGTGAGGGATGCGAGTGAGTGAGAGATGAGTGTGACTAAGGGATGAGAGTAAGTGTGAAAGAGTGAGTGTGTGTGTGAGATGAATGGTGTGTGTGTCAAATTGTGTGTGAGATGAACAGGTGTGCGTGTGTGTGGATATGATTGTGTGTGTGAGAGATGAACAGGTGTGTGTGTGAGAGATGGGTGTCTGTGTGAGATGAACAGGTGTGTGTGTGTTTGTGTGTGTGTGTGAGATGAGTGGGTCTGTGGGTAAGATATGTGTGTGTGTGTGAGATGAGTGTGTGTGTGTGTGAGAGAGATGGGTGTCTGTGTGAGATGAACAGGTGTGTGTGTGTGTTTGTGCGTGTGTGAGATGAGTGGGTCTGTGGGTAAGATGTGTGTGAGATGAGTGTGTGTGTGTGTGAGAGAGATGGGTGTGTGTGAGATGAACAGGTGTGTGTGACAGAGAGAAGTGTGTGTGAGATGAGTGTGTGTGTGTGACGAGTGGGTCTTTTTGTGAGATGAGTGATTTGATTTGATTTGATTTATTATTGTCACATGCATTAGTATACAGTGAAAAGTATTGTTTCTTGCATGCTGTACAAACAGCGCATACCGTACATAGGAAAGAAGAAGAGACTGCAGAATGTAATGTTACAGTAATAGCTAGGGTGTGGAGAAAATATCAACTTAATACAAGGTAGGTCCATTCAAAAGACTTATGGCAGCAGGGAAGAAGCTGTTCTTGAGTCGGTTGGAACATGACTGATGCGACCATCAATTCACAAGAGACGGTTAGTAGATGTGAACAGTGGTTTTAATAAGTTAGATCTGTGCCTGCCATGACTGCTCTGTACTGAGTGCCGCCTACAGGCTTACAAGTTTATATACAACCCCCGAGGGGGCGGAGCCACAGGGGCATCAACATAATACAATGCAATACAGTGGTGAATTGCAGTAGCAATACGTTCACAACGGTGACCTCAAACTTTTGTATCTATTTCCTGACGGAAGAAGGTGGAAGAGAGTATGTCCGGGGTGCGTGGGGTCCTTAATTATGCTGGCTTCCTTTCGGAGGCAGCGGGAATTATAGATAGAGACAATGGATGGGAGGCTGGTTTGCGTGATGGACTGGGTCGACATTCACAACCTTTTGTAGTTTCCGGCGGTCTTGGGCAGAGCAGGCTCCATACCAAGCTGTGATACAACCAGAAAGAATGCTTTCTATGGTGCATCTGTAAAAGCTGGTGAGAGTCGTAGCTGACATGCCAAATTTCCTCAGTCTTCTGAGAAAGTAGAGTCATTGGTGGGCTTTTTTAACTATAGTGTCAGCATGGGGGGACCAGGACAGGTTGTTGGTGATCTGGGCACCTAAAAACTTGAAGCTCTCGACACTTTCATTCTCATTGATGTAGACAGGGGCATGCTCTCCACTACGCTTCCTGAAATCAATGACAATCTCCTTCATTTTGTTGACATTAAGGGAGAGATTATTGTCGCCGCACCAGTTCACTGTCTGGTTATTGTTAGAGATCCGACCCACTACAGTGGTGTCATCAGCAAATTTTAAAATTGAGTTGGAGGTGAATTTGGCCACAGTCATAGGTGTATAAGGAGTAAAGTAGGGGGCTGAGGACATAGCATTGTGGGGCACCGGTGTTGAGAATAATCGTGGAGGAAGTGTTGTTGCCTATCTTTAATGATTGTGGCCTGTGGGTTAGGAAGCTCAGGATCCAGTTGCAGAGGGAGGAGCCAAGGCCCAGGCCACGGAGTTTGGAGATGAGTTTTGTAAGAGTGGATGTGTGTGAGATGAGTGTGTGTGAGAGAGAGAGATGGGTGTATGTGTGTGAGAGAGATGGGTGTGTGTGTGAGATGAGTGGGTGTATGTAAGATATGAGTGTGTGTGTGTGTGTGGGTGTAGGTGAGAGAGATTAGTGTATGTGTGTGTGTGAAATAAGTGCAGATAAGAGATGTGTAGGTGTGTATGTATGTGTGAGAGAGATGATTGTGAGTGAGTTTGTGTCAGAGATGTGTGTAAGTGTTGGAACAGGGTTTGTGTGAGAAGAGTGTGTATGTGTTTGTAAGATAAGTGTGTGGGTGAAATGAGTGGGTATGTGCGAGAGAGCTGAGTAGATATGTGTGTGTGAGATTAATATGAGTGAGTGCTGTGAGAGATGAGTGTGTGTGTGCATTTGTGTGCAGCTACATAGGAACATAAGAATTAGGAGCAGAAGTAGGCAAATCAGCCCCTCGAACCTGCTCCAACATTCAACATGATCATGGCTGGGTTACAGGGATAGGGTAAGGGTGTAGGTTTAAGTGGGGTGCTCTTTACAAGGGGCCGGTGCAGATGCGATGGGCCGAACGGCCTCCTTCTGTACTGTAAATTCTATGAAATTCTATGGCTGATCTCTGCCTGGTCTCAAAGCCACCTCCCTACCTGTTCCCCATATCCTTTTAACCCGTTTATTGTCAGAAATATATCTATCTCTCCCTTTCCCGTAACAGCCTCCCCGAACAGGCGCCGGAATGTGGCGACTAGGAGCTTTTCACAGTAACTTCATTGAAGCCTACTCGTGACAATAAGCAATTTTCATTTCATTGAAACCATTTAATGACTCACATTTCATTGCACTGTGAGACAGCGGGTTCCACAAATTCACCACCCTCTGCTAGGAGTAGTTCCTGCTCATCTCAGTTTTAAATCTACCTCTCAACCTATATCTGTGACCTCTTGTCCTAGATTGCTCCATAAGGGGGAACATTTGGTCTACATTTACTTTATGAGTGTGTGTGTGAGATGAGTATGTGTGTGAGATGAGTATGTGTGTGAGATGAGTATGTGTGTGAGATGAGTGTGTGTGTGAGATGAGTATGTGTGTGAGATGAGTGTGTGTGTGAGATGGGTGTGTGTGAGATGAGTGTGTGTGAGATGAGTGTGTGTGTGTGTGATGAGTGTATGTGTGATGAGTATATGTGTGGGTGAGGTGAATGTGCGTATGTGTGAGATGAACGTGTGTGTGTGTTTGATGAGTGGGAGTGTCTGTGTGTGTGATGAGTGGGGGTGTCTGTGTGTGTGTGTGTGATGAGTGGGTGTGTCTGTGTGTGTGATGAGTGGGGGTGTCTGTGTGTGTGTGTGTGATGAGTGGGTGTGTCTGTATGTGTGATGAATGGGGGTGTCTGTGTGTGTGATGAGTGGGTGTGTCTGTATGTGTGATGAATGGGGGTGTCTGTGTGTGTGATGAGTGGGGGTGTCTGGTGTGTGATGAGTGGGTGTGTCTGTGTGTATGTGTGAAAGAGATAGAGAAAGAGGTCTGTGAGTGTGTGCCCGTTATGAGAATCCAGCAATCCATCAGCATTCTTCCCTTTTGAACCAAATGAGCAGCAACATTCCTCCCATTAGAAATTACAAAAAGGTGAGACTTAAATACGATTTTTAATAGGATAACTTTTTAATTATTGTAAACATATACAAGTGAGAAATAGGAAAGACGTCCCTCATTTAGGTGTTTGTATGTTTGCAACCAATGCGTGAAAACAATCCAATTTTTATGGTTTGGCTATTCAACACAATAAGAATGTTTTTCCGGGCTTCCTTCAATACTCCTGGGGAGGTCAATAGGGTTCCATGACAGGAATAGTTTGGGAAACCCTGGGTTAGCAGATAGGAAACAGAGTGTAGGAATACATGGGCCTTTTTTGAAGTGGAAGGCAGTTACTAGTCAGCTATTCACATCCATGATTTGGATGAGGGAACAACATTTAATATTTCCACATTTGCTGATGACGCGAAACTAGATAGGAATATGAGTGGTGAGTAGGAAGTAAAGAGGCTTCAAGGTGATTTCAACAAGTTGGGTGGGTGGGAAAATACATGGCAGAAGCAGTATAATGTGGATAAATGTGAAGTTATCCACTTCGGAAGGAGAAACAGAAAGGCAGAGTATTATTTAAATGGTGATAGATTGAGAAATGTTGATGTACAAAGGGACCTGGGTGTCCTAGTACACCAGTCACTGAAAGCAAGCATGCAGATACAGCAAGAAGTTAGGAAGGCAAATAGTTTGTTGGCCTTCATTGTAAGAGACCTTAAGTCCAAGAGCAAGGATGTCTTATTGCAGCTGTACAGGGCCTTGGTGAGAGCTCACCTTACCTAAGAAGGGATATTCTCGCCATAGAAGGAATGCAGCGAAGGTTCACCAGGCCGATTCCTAGGATGGCTGGATTGTTGTATGAGTGATTGAGTTGACTGAGCCTGTATCCACTGGAGTTTAGAAGAACGAGAGGGGATCTCATTAAAATGTATAAAATTCTGACAGAGCTGGACAGACTGGTGCAGGGATGTTAATTCCTCTGCCTGGGGGGTGGTGGTGGGCGGGGGGGGGGGGGGGGGTTCTAGAACAAAAGGCCACAGTCACAGGATACAAGGTAGGCTATTTAAGGTTGAGATGAGGAGAAACCTCTTCACCCTGAGAGTGGTGAACCAGTGGAATTCTCTACCACAGACGTCACTGAATATATTAAAGAAGGAAATAAATGGATTTCTACATTCTAAAGGCAACGAGGGATATAGGGAGAGCGCAGGAGCTGTGGTGTCAATCTAGAGGATCAGCCATGATCCTATTGAAAGGCGGAACAGGTTTGAAGAGCTGAATGACTGCACCTGCTCCTATTTTCTATGTTTCCCAATAAATGATGTGGCTGCAAGAGCAAGTCAGTGGTTGGAATGTCTGTGGTGAATAACAGTCCTGACTCCTGCGATGAATGTAGAAATTGTTATTTGGATTTGTTTTATTGTCACCTGTACCGAGGTACAGTGAAAAGTATTGTTCCGCATACAGTCCAGACAGATCATTCCACACATGAAAAAAAATGAAAGAGCATACATATATACGCAATGCAAATACATAGACAGAGCCATCGTGTGAAGCATACAGGAGTGCAGTACCACTCAATAGAGAAGATGTGTGAAGAGATCAGTTCAGTCCATAAGAGGGCCATTCAGGACTCTGGTAACAGCGGGAAAGAAGCTGTTTTTGAATCTGTTTGTGCATGTTCTCAGACTTTTGTATTTCCTGCCCGATGGAAGAAGTTGGAAGAGCGAATAACCCTGGTCGGAGGGGGTCTTTGATTATGTTGTCCACTTTCCCAAAGTACCGGGTGGTGTAGACAGAGTCAATGGATGGAAGGGGGGTTCTCATGATAGATGGGCTGTGTTCACAACTCTCTGTAGTTTCTTACGGTCTTATGCAAGCAGTTGCCATACCAGGCTGTGATGTAGCTCGATAGTATGCTTTCTAGGGTGCATCTGCAAAAATTGATAAGAGTCAATGAGGACATGACAAATTTATATATTATATTTCATATCTTTTGCAGTCATGTTATTAAAAGCCATAGTTTAAAATACATATTGGTAGTATTTCTGCGAAAGCTATAATAGAGGAGTCGTAAAAGATGAGGTAATCATTCATTCCAACCTCTTACTTAGTTACAGATAAAGGGCTAATCGGATATGTTATGATTGCTGAGATTTCCTGGAGTGCAGATAATTTAAGGGGAATTGTATTTAGTCCTAGCTAAGCAAGTTATTTGGATAAAGATGATGTACTTAATGGGTGGAGCCAAGTCTGTCTGAAGTTTTGTAGTCTGTTATAAGATTTTAAATTGAACAGCAGTTTGCCATAGGTTTTGAGTCTGATAAGACAGAAGTATACTGGATCTGCTCTTGAAAGGATCTCTCTCCAAATAAGCTGTTTTGTTAACTTTATTTTTAGTGGCATTTGAACTGTATTGGGTTGCTTAATTGGTGTTAGTAGTAGGTATAGGTAATAAGTTCAAGTTTTTCCTTTTGTTTAATAACTGTTGAACCGATAATTGTAAAGCTATTTCTTTGATGGTAATGTGGTTAATTCTGAGTTTGAATTAAAGTTTGTTTCAACATAAAAGATACCTATTGGTCAGAGTAATCCCTCCTGGGGTAAAGTATCCTTTCCTCACAGTTTTACAAATTTAAAAAAATGTTGGGGTCTGGTCCAGTATCCTAACAGTTCACCATGCCAGATCGGCCTCCACCACCTTAAACATTCACTTCCTCCACCACCATTGCGCAGTGGTAGCAGTGTGTACCATGTAAATGATGTAGTGTAGCAATTCACCAAGGCTCCTTTGGCAACATCTTCCAAACCCCTGACCTCTACCACTTACGACAAGTGCAGCAGGTGGATCGGATGGGCACCACCAGCGAATTCCCTTCCAAACCGCACACCATCCTGACTTGGAACCATGTCGCTGTTACTTCACTATTACTGGGTCAAGTACTTGAAACTCCCTTCCTAACAACACTGTGGGTTTATCTTCAAAAAGGTGGCTCCTCTAATTTCTCAAGGACAATTAGGGATGGGCAACAATGCTGGCCTAGTCAGTGACACCCATAACCCAGAAATAATTTTAAAACTTCTTTGGCAAGGATTAATTGTTGAACTGGACTAGGGGAAGGAGCCTTCTTTCATCACTCAGAATTTTTGGGGGGAAATGTCACAATGTTATAATTTCATTGAGTTTCACTTTCTTTTTCTTCAGTTGTTGAAGGAAGTGGTCTCCTGCAAGCTCTCTAATTTATGAACTGTGTGGTTTGGGCTTCAGGATTGACAGAAAGGAAATTAATATGTGACTAATGAGTGACTATGATCCTAAACTTCTTGCAATATATATAAATAGAATGTGTTCACGTATCACATTCCGTGTTAAATTAACAGCAGGCAGTAATCTTACTACCTGTAGTTTAATATCCTGTAACTTTTACCAATGTGTAACTGTACATGAAAGGAATGTGAATAGATTACACTTTATGGCAAGATAGATCTCTTTGCAATTATATTTTAAACCATGTGTACTAAAGGAAGAGGCTGCTACTTGTGATATGTAGCCAAGTTTAAGATAACAATCCAGTAAAAGGTTAAACTGCATGTTCAAACATAAAGGTATGACTAAAATTACATGATAATGAACAAAACTTCACAACAATGGCTTGTTGAAAATAGAGGAAATGTTGCTTCTTATAGTTGAGCCATGTGTAGCAATGAGCTTATGTTAGTATGGAATATCATTAACAGTGACATTTCGTTGGATGTTGGAATCCTGATGTTGGATCCATATGGGAGCTGCAATCCTGCCTTTGTCATCAGCAACTTTCCAGGAAGAAACCTCCTAAATGGTGCGTTCCCATAACCTGCAAGCTGAATAAGAGGGCATAAAGTGATATCAGGCCAGCAGTCCCATTAGGGGAGCTAGGCACCGTCACTGCAGGCAGGTGAGCACAAGGCCACCTGGGTACTCTGCATAGAAGTGTGATTAAAGAGGCCCTAAACTGGTAGGGTCATTAGGTTAGAGGGGAAGCCTTTCCACAGAACAATTCATGGATGGACTTGTGGAATTTCCTCCTCACAGCCCCATCATGGGGGAATGGAGCCTCGGGCTAAAATATACCCTGGCCTGCTAAGAGATCGCCTTGATTGATCTGGAGGCCTCCAGATAAGATGGGGAATCACTTCAACATGGTAAAATACCAATACGACGCAAAATGGTCCCTATGTTGGCCCCCAAATACATTGCAGATGACTCAGTTCCCAGCCCGCTCCAGAGAAACTCCCCTGGATGCGGAAGTACATAGAAACATATACAGACAATAGAAGCAGGAGGAGACCCTTGTAGCCCGCTCTGCTATTAATTTTAATCAAGTTCAATACCCTGTCTTCGCACACCCCCCATATCCCTTCATCCCTTTAGCCCCAAGAGCGATATCTAATTCCTTCTTAAAATTACATAATGTTTCGGCCTCAAGTAATTTCTGTGGTAGTGAATTCCACTGACTCACCACTCTCTGGGTGATGAAATTTCTCCTCACCTCAGTTCTAAGAGGTTTACCCTTTACCCTCAAACTATGACCCCTAGTTCTGGACTCCCCCACCATCGGGGGCGGGGGGGGGGATACTTATATTGCATAATTCACGGAGTCCAGTTCGGTCACTTTTGCTACTCTTCAGAAAAATGTCAAAAATAGCTTCATTTAAAAAAAAGTAAATTTAGAGTACCCAATTATTTTTTCCCAATTAAGGGGCAATTTAGCGTCGTCAATCCACCTATCCTGCACATCTTTGGGGTTGTGGGGGTGACCCATGCAGACACGGGGAGAGTGTGCAAACTCCACGTTGTCAGTGATCCGGAGCCGGGATCCAACCTGGGTCCTCAGAGCTGTGAGGCAACAGTTTTAACCACTGCGCCACTGTGCCGCCTTCAAAAATAGCTTAATTTTTACCTTTACTGAGACCTTATTTACATTCCTCAATTTCCACAGTAATAATTATTGTCAAAACCTTCCATGTCCAAAGATAGAGTAACAAAAAGTTGTATGTTTTATTAAGATAAACTTCTGCCGATGTTGGAATCTGAAACAAAAACAGAAATGCTGGACAATCTCAGTATATCTGACAGCATCAGTGGATGGAAAGAGACTCTTTGACAAAGAATCACCCAGACTCGAAACATTAGCTCCATTCTCTCTCTACAGGTGCTGTCAGACCGGCTGAGATTGTCCAGTATTCTCTGTTTTTGTATGTCTCATTGACTAGAATCATAGAATCTACGGTGCAGAAGGAGGCCATTCGGCCCATCAAGCCTGCACCGGTCCTTGGAAAGAGCATCCTCCTTAAGCCCACACTTCCAAACTATCCCCATAACCCAGTCACCCCACCTAACCTTTTTGGACACTCAGGGCAATTTAGCAAGGCCAATCACCTAACCTGTACATCTTTGGGCTGTGGGAGGAAACCGGAGCACCCAGAGGAAACCCATGCAGATACGGGGAGAACGTGCAGACTCCTCACAAACAGTGACCCAAGCCGGGAATTGAACCTGGGATCCTGGAGCTGTGAAGCAACCATTGTGCTACCCTGACCATTCTGAGAAAATGGCACAGGCCTGAAGTGAATATTGTTTGCGTTGAGAAGAAGATAGATCTTCCATGTGAAGAATTCTTAGCGTTTAACAGCCATAAGCAAATATCAATCAAGCGAATGATTGCCTACACTCACCTATACCTTACAAATATCAGTAGGTGATCAATTTGGCACATTCCAATCTCCTTTTTAAACATGTCAGTTAGATCACTACTGAACTGATTGGGAGAGCAAACAAATTGCAGCAAATCAAGCAAGACTTTTTTGTTATCTCGTTTTCCAAGTTAAGGAAGCATTTAGGTGTGTGTTTGGTAGGAATGAATAAACAGTAGACTGAAGAGAAAAAAAATTGCTTGCTGAAGTTTACATAGAATTACACAAGATAAATATCGCAGAAATGTACATTCAGTCAACCAATCCATACCTGCTTTCAGCTTCATCCATCTCATTTGCCTCTATCCCTTCTGCTTTGGAAGCTTAGCTAATTTCCCTTTGAACTAATTTATATTATTCATCTCAACTATTCTCTTCACAATTGCCAATGGGATATTTCCATGTAAATTTGTGGTGTTCACAAACAGGAGTATCATTCAAATAAGACCATAATTCATAGGAGCAGAATTAGGCCATTTGACCCATCGAGTCTGCTCCGCCATTTAATCATGGCTGATATGATTTTCATCCTTATTCTCCTCCCTTCCCCCCCATAACCCCTGATCTCATTATTAATTAAGAACCTATCTATCTCTGTCTTAAAGACACTCAGGGACTTGGCCTCTAAAGCCTTCTTTGGCAATGCGTTCCACAGATTCACCACCATCTGCCTGAAGAAATTCCTCCTCATCTCTGTTTTAAAGGATCGTCCCTTCAGTCTGAGACTGTGCCCTCAGACTCTAGTTTCTCCTACTAGTGGAAACATCCTCTCCATGTTCACTCTATCCAGGCCTCTCAGTATTCTGTAAGTTTCAATGAGATCTCCAAAATCCATCGAGTACAGACCCAGAGTCCTCAACCAATCCTCATATGACAAGTCCTTCATTCTGGGGATTATTCTTGTGAACCTCCTCTGGACCCTCTCCAAGGCCAGCACATCCTTCCTTAGATAAACTGCTCACAATATTCTAAATGGGGTCTGACCAGATCTTTAGACAGCCTCAACAGTATATCCATGCACTTGTAATCTAGCTCCCTCGATATGAATGTTAACATTGCATTTGCCTTCCTAACTGCTGACTGAACCTGCACGTTAACCTGAAGAGAATCCTGAACTAGGACTCCTAAGTCCCTTTGTGCTTCTGATTTCAAAAGTCTTTTCCCATTTAGAAAATAGTCTATGCCTCTATTTTTCTAACCAAAGTGCATAACCTCGCTCTTTTCTCTATTATATTCCATCTGCCGCTTCTTTGCCCACATTCCTAGCCAGTCCAAGTCCTTGTGCCACCTCTCTGCTTCCTTAACACAACCTGTCCCTCTACATATCTTTGTATCATCTGTAAACTTAGCAACAGTGCCTTCAGTTCCTTCTTCCAGATCATTAATGTATATTGTGAAAAGTTGTGGTCCCAGCACAGACCCCTGAGGCACACCACTAGTCACCGGCTGCTATCCTGAAAAATACCTTTTTATCCCCACTCTCTGCCTTAAACAGGGGTGTTACATTAGCCATTTTCCAATCCTCTTGGGTCCTTCCTGCCTCCAGTGATTCCTGAAAGATCACCATCAATGTCCACACAATCTCCTCAGCTATCTCTTTCAGAACCCTGGGGTGTAGTCCATCTGGTCCAGGTGATTTATTCATCTTCAGACCTTTCAGTTTCCCCAACATCTTCTTCTTAGTGATGGCCACTACACTCACCTCTGCCCCTTGACTCTCTTGGATTTGAATTTGTTTATTGTCATGCGTACCAAGGTACAGTGAAAAATATTATTCTGCGTGCAGCTCAGACAGGTCACTTGTATATGAAAAGAAAATACAGAGGGCAAACATAAAATACACAATGTACATAAAATACACAATGTACAGTGCTCTGATATACCACTGGTATCTTCCACTGTGAAGACTGATGCAAAGTTCCTCTGCCAGTTCTTTGTTCCCTGTTACTACTTCTCCAGCCTAATTTTCCAGTGGTCCAATGCCCATTGGTGCCTCTCTCTTACATTTTATATATTGTAAAATAACTCGTGCAATCTTCTTTTATATTGCACTCATATTACACTCCTATTTCATCTTCTCCTGCCTTATTTATTTTTTTAGTTGTCCTCTGCTTGCTTTTAAAGGCTTCCCAATCCTCTGACTTCCCACTAATCCTCACCACTTTGTATGTTTTTTTCCTTTGCTTTTATGCTGACCTTGATTTCCCTTGTCAGCCATGGTTGCCTTGTCCTCCCCTTAACATATTTTCTCCTCCATGGGATGAATTTCTGTTGTGCCTCTCAAATGCAGAGCTTGCCATATGAGGGACGATTGAGGACTCTAGGTCTGTACTCGGAGTTCATAAGGATGAGAGGGGATCTTATTGAAACTTACAGGATACTGCGAGGCCTGGATAGAGTGAACGTGGGGAGGATGTTTCCACTTGTAGGAAAAACTAGAACCTGAGGGCACAATCTCAGACGAAATGGACGATACTTTAAAACACAGATGAGGAGGAAGTTCTTCAATCAGAGGATGGTGAATCTATGGAAGTCTTTGCCACAGAAGGCTGTGGAGGCCAAATTATTGCGTGACAGAGATAGATAGGTTTTTGATTAATAAGGGAATCAGGGGTCATGGGGAGAAGGCAGGAGAATGGGGATGAGAAAAATATCAGCCATGATTGACTGACAGAGCAGACTCGAATGGCTGCATGGCCTAGTTCTGCTTCTATGTATTATGGTCTTATGGTCTAATAACCCTGCAGAACTCCTGCCATTGTTGTTCAATTGTGTTCTCTGCCATCCAATTCTGGCCAGCTCCTCCCTCATGTCTTTGTCGTTACCTTTATTTAATTGTAAAACCGTTACATCTGATTCCAGCTTCTCCCTCTCAAACTATCCATAGCAAGAGTCCATGCTACAGTATTTACTGCAAGTATTTTCAGTGCATCACAAAGTTACTGCCATAGCCCTTCCTCCACATTTGCCAATGATTATTCAATCAAAACTTGGAATAGGAAACTATGGCCTCCAAACATCCTCCTATTTCTATAATTAGCCAATATGATTGTACCACAACTTTTCAAACCAGGAAGCTTTTTTATTTCAACAACTTTCCACAGTCCAACACAAACACATGTTTAGTGTATGTTTGCTTTAATTCCAACAACATAGGCTTTAGTGGGCCGACGACATAGCTTTAAGCAGAACAATTAATTACTTTACAGTAGCTACACTGTGCCCATAATTCAATAGATGGAGGTTGAGGAAGTGAGTAAGTCCTTCTTCCATCCTGCCAACACATCAAAAGAATCATGTTATACTTAGCTGAGCACTGCACAGCAACACATTAGTAACACGGGTGAAAAACTCAAATGGCGATTTTAGTGGCAATGGGAGTTACTATATCCAGAAGATGTGTTTCTGTTTCTGCCCTGCGGAAATTGAAGTTGGCCAGTGAGGGTGTCTGTCTGAACGGAAGCTTAATGAGATCCTTCCACGTGGGTATTTTAATGATTTACCCAGTGGATTGTCCTCAGTGGTTGATCGTGAACATTAGAACCTTCCCGGCACCCGGCTGAGGCACCTGAAGTGCCTCAAGTGGAGCAAAAAGGAGCAGAAGTGTTCCGAGCCCATTTGTCACACTGGCACCTGGGACCCTCCATCCTTCTCCTGAACAAAACAAATCTGAGGATGTTCAGGATTGGAAGCGTTAATGTGGGACTGAGAGATAAAGTACCACTCTCATATAAAGGGAGTCACTTGACCAACAGTAACGGTACCAGTCTGAATGGAGATAGCTCATGGCTTAGACTGAATAAGCCACTGTCTTGTATATCAGTACATAGATAGATCTGTAATAAATAGTTACTGTTCAGACTCTATTGGTGTCGGGAATGATGCCCTGTGCCTCTGAACCTCTTCATTAGACAACCACAACATATAACAAAACAGCAATAGGACCCAGAAATCTCTGAGACTAAAAGTAGAAACATCTGCAGCCTGACTTGAAAAAAGGCACCAAAATAGAAGACTTTGATGAAATGGTTGGAAATCACCAGAAAAGCTCCATAACTGATGTGGAGGCTGAGAGGCCAAGAGGCTGAGGGGAAATTGACTGTGCAGCTCAAGATGGCCTCCACCATTGCACACAGAGGTCAGTTGGAAATTCCAATCAGAAAACAGAGTCAAATTAACCAAGCGAGGATCGAGGAACATAGCCCCATTTTCAGAGAATTCCGCCCCTTGTCTGGCTAACACATCATCAGCAATTGCCCCATCGAAATACAATAATCTATTAACCTGCTCAGCCTCAGATTTATTATTTAATCCTGATGGAATTATGTATCTTAAAAATCTTCTCCATGTAGGCCCAATTCTGTGAGGAAAAGCTTAAAAAAGCTTCCAAACTATTATGTATCTGGGAATACATTCTTGCTGGTTCTGTGCCATGTGATGTGTAGTCATGTCAGCGAAGTGTTTGTGCGGGGTTTTGCCAGATCACCATCTTTGATTGTATGAGCAACACCCTTAGTAAACCTCTCATTGTCTTTTACAAGAATTCGGAGTTGCAGCAACATAGAAATATAAACAAGACACAGTAACCAAGCAACACCGGGAGACAGTTAGTTTTTAAGTGCATGACTTAAAACACACCATAGCCTGGGTCTAAAGTTGGTGCCATTACACGTGGCAATCACATTGTGACAAAAAATCGTGAAGAAAAATTTGGCTGCTGAGTTCATTCCGACAGCAGCACCAAAATAACGAACTGGCAATCTCTTAACAATTCTTCCTGAGATTCGGAAAGCTTTGGAACAGCTCAGAAGCCACAGCGAGTATCCTCAAACTGCTGATCAGCATGGGAATACTTAATTACTGCAGCACCATTTAAAAAAATTAAAGCTATCTTCATCCGGGGGGAAAAAAAAGCAATGGATTCAAAATTTACTTTTGCCAGAACGGTTTGGGCAGATGGAAGAGCCAAACCAGGCACAGAATTGGGCCTACATGGAGAAGATTTTTAAGATACATAATTCCATCAGGATTAAATAATAAATCTGAGGCTGAGCAGGTTAATAGATTATTGTATTTCGATGGGGCAATTGCTGATGATGTGTTAGCCAGACAAGGGGCGGAATTCTCTGAAAATGGGGCTATGTACCCACACCCACGGGAAAAAGGGCGCGAATCACTCTGGACTTTTTCTAGAAAGTCCAGAGTGATTCTCCGTTTTGAATAGGGCTTGCAGGGCTCCGGAGTTCTTCACGCACCTCCGGCTGCCGATACGAGGCTGTGCACTTCCGGCCAAGGGTCCGTGCATGTGCGCGGCGGCCGCCGTGGCGGACCCACACAGCAAACCGGCCCCAACAATATAGGACCCCCCCCCAGATCGCGCAAGCCCGCCGATTGATGGCCCCTGATCGGAACTCTGGCTGTCCTGGAGGCCCCCCTGGTGACGGATCCCCCCCGCCCTCCACCTGGATGGCCACAGACTGTGTCCGCAGCCACCACTCTGAGTGCCCGCCAGGTGGAACCATGAGTGAGCCACGCTTGCGGGAACTCGACCAACTGCCGGATGAGAATCACCGCGGGGGCCTCTTTCAATGGCCCCGACCGGCGCCGCGTCGACCATGCGCACATGACTGGTGGTGATTCTCCCTTCTGCGAAGAACTGATCGTGGGTCTGACGCCCCATTCTCCACCCCCGCACCGAGCGCGTTTTCAGCGGGGAGGCTCGGAGAATCCTGTCCAAGGTGTTAATGAATCATCTGACAAATTTGAAGAGGCCATAAAATCCTTTGACAGTTACTTTAGCCAACAGAGAAATACATTTTGGAAAAAGCAAAGCTTAATAGAAGGATCCAAAATCCTGGAGAATTAGTGGAGACCTTGATCGATGAGTTGTATCGATTGACTAAAGGTCACTTATGGTGACCTTAAGTGCTGATATGAGACTGCAAAGTACTCGGTGTAACTGCCGGTACCCTTTGTGACCTGCTTCAATCCAAGGAGGATTTAACTTTGGAAAAGGCGATACAGGTTGGGATACAGTCTGAGGTCCTTCATCAAAATAGATCCTTCTTAAGAAAGGGATAAAAACTATGGTACAGAGCACATCCAATTATTGTACAGATTATTGAACAATAAAATGCGAAGGACACTCCAGGAAGACCATGTGCAATTAAATTCAAGATGCCGGCGAACCATGCCTGTGCCGTGACGCCAAAATGTCTCACAGGCACAGACAGTGTCCTGCAAGCATGGCAGAACGTTTCCACTGTAAAAGGCTAGGATACTTTGGGATAAGGTACAGATCTAAAACCTGAAAGCATACAGAGGATCACAAGTGACACTTCATATAAAAAGTTAGCAACAGAGTAGAAGTGTAACACTAAGATGAAGAACGACAATGGTGAGATTAAAGATCCCTGGTATACCCTTCATAATGCTGACATATGCGTCAATGGGGAATTACTTATTTTAACTTAGATACAGGAGCGAGTGTGACAGTCCTGTCGAATAGAAAGTCGTAGCCATCCAACCTCTGGCTGCAGACAACAGAAATGCCATTATATGGCCCAGGAGGGATCAGGTTGTCAGTTATAGGCATGCTTCTGAAACCACTCCAATGCAGGAACAAACAGATAGTGGAGATGTTATTTGTGATTTGCAATCAGAAGTTTTCACTCCTGAACTGAGATGACAGTATTGCCCTCAACCTCATCAAAACAGTGGAAGATGTCAAGGAACAGTCATGAGTATACCAAGTTGGAGACATTCAAAATATCCACAGCACCGATGACCTTGATTAGTGCTTTGGTGCAGAATTTTCAATGCGCTTTGCTGAGACAGATAATCTGGCTCTTTTCCAAGCAGATGACAGTACCTCCTTCTCCTCCTTGGACAGGAAACCTGAGTACAAACATCGCTCTTCATCACTCAGAAAATCATCAAAGGGAATCGAAGATTCCCACATTCATCTGTCAAGACTGACCCCTGATCAAGATCATCCACACCAATCCATCCACCTGAACTGACAGTCCAGGGTGCAAATAGCCAAATGGTTTCAGTATTAGAAACAAAACCGAATCACATGAGGTCCATCTTTTTCTACAATAGAGGATATTGACCTTCCTACTGCAATGGGGATACTGCAAATGGACAAACAGCAAAACATTAATACAATATCTTCCTCACTTCAGGAGACCATAATCCAGAATTGCCCAAAATATCAGGAGTCATCGGTCTAAAAGCAAAGCATCGGGGATGAAATTGTAAAATGGAACCAATGTCAGTTCAGGTACATGGGTAAGAACATAGTCAATGTAAAAAAAATGGGATAAATCCAAGATATGTGACCACCTAAAATAGCGTCCGTCAAAGGACACTGAGAAAAGTGACCAAAATCTAGGATAAGCAGGCTGCAGCTCTGAATAAACAAAAGCTGCAACCCAGACTTTGCAAAATAACACAGGTAAAGGCCATCCCAGGAACAGTAGAACTATCCTGTCAATCACACTTGTTTACCAGGCACAGCAGCACCTATGCTGCTTATATGGAAGGGCCTAGCTGCCCCCGACACTTGCAGTCATGGCTACTGAGTGCCCACCCCAAAATCGATGTGGCAGCTCCTGATTGGACTTGATCGAGCCCTGATCAATTGATTGGCAATGACCCAGAGACCGCCCACCAAACGGCATGAAATCCAAGCAGGTTAAAAGGGGCTGCACCACCTTAGAATCTCTCTCTGCAGCAGAAACCAACAATGGTGACCATTCACCGGTCAAAGGGAAAGACCATCAACCGACCAACTGAAGGAAGCCCAGAGCCAGGAACAGACCAGACCAACAATCAGGACTACAAGATTTGGGATACAGATAAAGGCCAATAGCTGTCTGATACTTGCTAGTCACTCTGAAGTTAAATTAAGGTCTTGTGCATACTAGCTTTGTAGTTTGTCTTGAGTGTGTGTGTGATCGATTAGCAGTAAAAATGGTGTGATGGTGAATCAATATTGAATCATTGTATGAAACAGACTTGTAGTCATTTGTATACGGGTTAAGACACCCGTGGTTTAGGCACAACAACATCAATCATGAAAGGGAAACAATTGATAGGGAAAAGTACCATAGCAAAGAGAGAAAGAAAAGGATCAAGTGTTGAATCTCAAATAAGCAAAACGCCAAATACTGCAGCTTCCACTGAAGAACAGCCAAGTCAGAACAAAGAAATCCAAATGGAGGCCATGAATCCTGCAAGTTTCAAAAGAACACGATTGGGAGAGTTGCGAGGCTTCCAGACCGTTTAAACCTGTGAAGAATGGGTGAGTGGGGGGTATGGGTAGTATGTAAATATAAATGTAAACATATTTGGATAAAGGCTTGGTGGAGGTGCAGTATCATAACATTTACAGTGCAGAAGGGGTGTTCAGGACCGAAAGCGTTAATGCAGTACTGGGGAAACAGCACCGCTCCCATGATGTTGTAAAGGAAGTCACATGATAAGTAATAGTCTGGTTGTACACTGAATGGAGAAAGTTCATGGCTTAGATTGAACATTGTTATGTTCTGCAATAAATGATTACTGTTCAGACTCCATGGACAGAATTTTGAGTCCGCGTTAACTGTCAGCAAGAACGATGACACAGGAGCATTCAGGGAATAAATGGAGAGGGCACAGGGGGGAACCAGAAAAGTGGAATTTGGGTCTCGGATTGTGGAGGGGGGGGGGGGGTGGCAGTGGTAACTGAGGGTTGTGTCTCAACATTTTGAGGTGCGGAGTTTGTTCTCAAGCCTAAGCATCCTTTACTGCTTTGGTCCTCCAGGTCTAAAGGCGCCTGGCAGCTGATGTGCATGATTTCACCTCCCAGGTCTCCCTTGCTGGGTTTGTGGGCCATCTCAGGGAATGCCCTTCGCGAGTAGCATCTGGAGGTGGGAGGGAGCAGATCCAATTGCTGGGTCAGCACAGAGTGTGACTTTGAGGTCCCTGGGTGGGGTCCTGTGAAATGCCAGGCTGCATGGGCAGGCTTGGGAACTCTGATTACATAGAATTTACAGTGCAGAAGGAGGCCATTCAGCCCATCAATCTGGGCTGACCCTAGAAAGAGCACCCTACCCAAGGTTAACACCTCCACCCTATCCCCATAACCCAGTAACCCCACCCAACACTAAGGGCAATTTTGGACACTAAGGGCAATTTATCATGGCCAATCCACCTAACCTGCACATCTTTGGACTGTGGGAGGAAACCGGAGCACCCGGAGGAAACCCACGCACACACGGGGAGGATATGCAGACTCCGCACAGACAGTGACCCAAGCCGGAATCGAACCTGGGACCCTGGAGCTGTGAAGCAATTGTGCTATCCACAATGCTACCGTGCTGCCCCTTCCATTGTTGAGAAGCTGTATGAGGGCAGAAGACCCTCACGGGGGGAGGATGAGTACAGTCAGAAAGAACACCCAACCCTCAGGCTACAAAGTGCATGAGATGTCTGGAAGGTAAAAGTTAATGGTCACGGAGGCCAGGGAATAAACTCAGGGTAACTGGCTGTTCAAAGTAGGAGGCTTGTTTAATCCGCAGCCCATGAGAGCTGGGGGAATGGGGTTGCCATATAAGGATGAAGGGGACTGCAAGTTGCTGTCTCAACATGAATCAGGAGTGACTCGCCTGCCAGATGCATAAGCCAGTTGCCTGATCAGCTCCCTGACCCTTCCTTGATGAGTCAATTCTGCCAATTTAGTCCATCATGCAATGCTAGTGTGTGCCACTGATTGGCGCCCAATGGTTCACTCTCTGGGAGCTGAGCCAAATCATTGAACACCAAGGCTTAGGCCTACCTCTCGATGGCAGAGCGGTGTCACACATGTTGCACCTAATGCAAGGTGGGAGGGTAGCAATCAGTCACCCTGTTGGGACGATGGGTGCCAGCATCTCATTCTCCCATGAGGTTGGAATGAAGGTTAATTGAACACCATCAACTGCCCACAGTAGCATAGGTTGCTCGGTAATAAAGTGGTTAGCACTGTGGCTTCACAATGCAAGGGTCCCAGGTTTGATTCCCTGCTGAGTCATTGTCTGTGCGGAGTCTGCATGTTCTCCCCGTGTGTGCGTGGGTTTTCTCCGGGTGCTCCGGTTTCCTCCCACAATCCAAAGCCGTGCAGGTTAGGTAGATTGGCCATGCTAAATTGCCCTTAGTGTCCCAAAAAGGTTAGGAGGGGTAATTGGGTTGGAGGATAGGGTGGAAGTGAGGGCGTAAGTGGGTCGGTGCAGACTCAATGAGCCGAATGGCCTCCTTCTGCACTGTATGTTCTATGTTCATCACAGTCCTCACCCTTGGGATTGGGGGTTGATGGAGCCCATTGAGTTTCTCAAGGGTCGAGGTGCTTCTGCCAGCCGGTAATGAGGACAACTGTGGGTAATTGGCCACTATGTGACAGGGGAGGGAGTGATGTGCATTGGAGAGGCACTCGCATGGGGGATGTGCATGGGTGGATATCACAGATCCTGAGAGGTCTGTGGGTCAGGGCATGGTCAGGGCTCTTCATCACTCACGTTTCTGTTCTTCCTTTCAGTTGTTGATTCGAGAGACTGGGAGCTGGCTGTTCTATTGATAGCTGAGGAGCAGCAACTTTGACGTGCGACTGCACACAGCCCGGACCAGTGCCCTGCAGAGGAGGAGGAGGGAGGGTCCATGGATCTTCAGGGAGCAGGACCACAGAGGCAGAGCTTCAGAGGAGACACTATTGGCCACAGGTCTATCACTGGAGAACTTCCTACCTCAAAATGTCAGAAGTCCAGTGCCGAAAAGACTGTGTCTGTGTCAGTTTATGCAGGAGTTGGCAGCACATAGACTGCAAAGTCACCCGTTGACTTTCAGGTGGCCCTGAAAGTCACTGCTGCTCTGAAGTGTTTTGTCAGCGGCTCCTTTCAGCTGCGGCTGCACAGGTGACAAATGCGGCATCTCCCAGACTGCTGCAGACAATTGCACGAGGGAGATGATAGATACCCTATTTGTGAGAGTCCATATGTACCTCAACTTTGACTGAGACCAAGCGAGCCAGGAGTCCAGGGCCATGGGCTTTGCCCACATAGGTGGCCCGCCCCAGATGCAGAGTTTACTCATGTGGCTCTGCGTTCCCCATGGCGGCATGGGCATCATTTATGAACTGCAAGGGATTCCACTTCCTCAATGTTCAGATCATGTGCAACCATGCAATGCGCATCATGCAGGTCTGTACCCATTTCCCGGGAACATCCATGACAGCTACATCCTTGGTCATTCAGACTTCCTAGTCATTTTTGATGGATAGCAGCGGCTGGAAGGATGGATCAGGAGGTGGCAGTGCGGAGGCTACAAAGAGGCAGATGTGTCAAAGTGTGCACTGGTCGAGCAGCGATTGGACTGTTCCCGATGCTGTCCAGTGCCTGTCCAGGTCGGAGAGAGCACTCCAATACAGCCCCCAGGAGGTGTCCTGCATCTTTAAGGCCTGCTGCCCTCTGAAGAAGCTGGTACTGAAGTGGGTCAAGCAGCTGGACCAGGAGGACCTGGACAAGTGCCACATTTCCTCAGATGAGGAGGAGATCAAGGAGGGTGGTGAGGGGCACCCACGGAGCAGCTGGAGGAAGGACTTTGAGCGATGTCCAGGGCCCGCATAGGGTGCAGGGCGAGAGACCCCCTCTCAGTTTGGGGAAGACCAGGACTAGGGTGTTGAGACTTCTTCCTCCATGGGTCTTACATCTGCTCACTTTCAAAGATGTGCAGGTTGGGTGGATTGGCCATGATAAATTGCCCTTAGTGTCCAAAATTCTATGATTAACCTAGGACAAAAATTCGGCAGAACATCGTGGGCTGAAGGGCCTGTTCTGTGCTGTATTTCTCTATCTCTATCTATCTCACTTCTGCAGGGCTTGCAGAAGGTCATCGTGGTGGTCGCTCTATATGGGATGGGTGCAACAGCAATTGGCCCAATGCTGAAGTGGAATGATGAAGGGCAGCATGGTTGTGCAGTGGTTAGCACTTCTGCCTCACGTTGCCGAGGACCCGGGTTCGATCCCGGACTCAGGTCACTGTCCATGTGGAGTTTGCACATTCTCCCTGTGTCTGGGTGGGTCTTATCCCCACAACCCAAAAAGATGTGCATGGTATGTGGACTGGCCACGCTAAATTGCCCCTTAATTGATGAAAAAAATAATTGGATACTCTAAATTTATAAAGAAAAGAAACAAAAAGGTAGAATGATGATGACTTGCAATGAGGACAGAGCAATGATCCTCTTACACTTCGAAAAAAAAATCTGACTCCTGCCACTAGCGACCCAGAGAGACTGAATGACACATCTCAGCTGCTATTACCTCCTCTGAGGTCAGGGGTCCTGGCTACGCCCAGGCTCCACAGCTGAGGTTGAGGTGTCCTCTGCCTTCCATGTTCTGTTGCCTGATCTGACCGTGGAGGAGGCGGGGGGGGGGGTGTTTTCTGGAGGGCCGGGACCTTGAGTGTCCGGGCCTGTTTTCAGACTGCATGAGTGTTGTAGTGCTGCCTCCTTTGGTGTACAGAGCTGGAGGAGTATTGCTCACAGAAGGGAGGTATCAGGTGGGCTGGGCAGGCCCAGAGTTCCTGGGTTGCAGGCCCCGGGCTGCACTCGTGCCGATCGTCCTCCCTTTGGGTACCTCGGGGTCCATGGGCTCCTCCATGGGATAAAGGGGCAGCTGGAGTGAGATCCAGAGGCCCTGTCATCTTCTGGGACTGACACTCATAGATTTCCACCAGTCCCATTCAGTTGAAGCCCTACACCATGGAGCTCATGTCTCAGCCATGTGGACTCCACCCTCACAGTGTTGGCCTCGTTCAGAGTGACAGCACCATCTTCTCAGAACGATAACAATGGGACTCCTCCAGTCAACCTTGTAGTCCAAGGAGAGATGTTATCATCCCTACATGATGCTTACGACTCTGCCTTTTTTAGCTCCAGTAGTTCTTGGCTGACCAGGGGCACAATATCAGCTTGGGGCTCAGCAAAGGCTTGTGTTCCGGCATCCGTCTGAGATGTCCCTGTCTCCACCTGCTGTGGATCATCAGTTGTGAGGTGCTCATCAGGGAGTGATCCAAAAGCCTGCCTAATACTATTTATTCCCACTGAGGTGAAACCACAGCTACAAATGACATATATACATCACAAAAGCTGTTTTACGCTCTGATCTGCATGAACAATTCCCAGAAGAACATGCATACCATGCTGGGCAGAACGCATCAGATGGTTGTGTTGTAAACAATTGGAACATCGTCCTTTCTAAAGTAATCTTGAATTTACTGGGGATTTTCCAATCACGCTCGCTCTGAGATCGGAAATTCCTGCCCGAGGTCAACGACCTTTAAATTTTCCTTCGAGTTTTCCATCCTGCATGTGGCGCAATGGTTAGCACTGGGACTACAGCGCTGAGGACCAGGGTTCGAATCCCGGCCCTGGGTCACTGTTCGTGTGGAGTTTGTACATTCTCCCCGTGTCTGTGTGGGTTTCACCCCCACAACCCAAAGATGTGCTGGTTAGGTGGATTGGCCATGCTAAATTGCCCCTTAATTGGAAAAAATATGTAGCACTTTTTAAAAAAATTTAAATTAAATAATTTTTAATCCTGCCCGCAATGATTCCCACGGTGGGCGTGATCGGAATATTTACCCCTTTATGTTTGAATGTCGTGAATTCTGTCTTCGTATCACAAGAGGCCTCAGAACAGGAACTGCACTGAAGCACCAGTTTGGCTTTGCCATTGCCGTTACGAGGCTTCACCAGTGTTAGATTTTAACTTGTCAATAATTACACCAAAAGAAAGCAGTGCTCCACAGAGCTCAAAGTAGCAGAATTCAGGAAGGACAGAATGTCCCCAGGTGGGTGACATTTAACACAGCCGAGACTAATGGAAGTGGAAATATAGTAATCCCATTTCTTCAGGTCTGCCCTGTAACATTTTACTCTGAAGTAAATTCCTTTTGAACCTTTGTGAACCTATCGTTTGATCTTTGCTGTCAATCATTTTCATTAAAACACATGAACTTCAGCCTGGTGGTCTTTCATGTATTTGTGAGAAAGTTGACCTCTTTAGCTGGGTATTAAAAGGATAAAATGTGACTTTGGCTCGTCACCTGGAGGGATTCTGTCTCACCTATTCTTCTTGTCTGAATTAGGGACATAAAAAGTGATTGATTTTATATTTACCATTGTCGCACTAGGGTCGGCATGACGCCAGTTGGCCCCAATGTTCCCACAGAGCAATGTGTTATTACATAAATACTGCCATCTCATTTAATAGCAACATCAAAATATACAATACAATAAAATCATAGAATCGCAACAGTGCAGAAGGAGGCCATTTGGCCCATCAAGTTTGCACTGACCCTCTGAAAGAGCACTCTACCCAGGCCCACTGACCGCCCTATCGCCATAAACCCACCCAACCTTTGGGCACTAAGGGGCAATTTAGCATAGCCAATCCACCTAACCTGCACACCTTTGGACTGTGGGAGGAAATCGGAGCACTTGCAGGAAATCCACACAGAAACGGCGAGCAAGTGTAAACTCCAGACAGACAGTGACCCAAAGTTGGAATTGAACCCGGGTCCCTGGCGCTGTGAGGCAGCAGTGCTAACCACACATAATAGCACACTTTCGCAACCTGCCATTCCATACCATTATTGGAAAAATGATAGCCCATAGTATAGGTAAATGCCAGTTCTATAGTTTAAATATCGGCATAAAATCTTGCATTGTACAAACATTATGTGAACATCACATCTTGGAGACAAAGGAAGCAGGAAACAGACAGCTGACATCAGGCCCCTTGTGTTAAACCTCCTCAGATTTTATTCTCAATTGACTTCAAAAAAGGATAAAACCTACATATTTCCTGCCTTGTGGGCTAGGTTAAAATTTCACTCCATAAATCTGAATTTCACGTTTTAATTCTGCGTGCCATACTTTAACATTTGGTCCATACAAAAATCTGTTCATTTAATAATAATCGCTTATTGTCACAAGTAGGCTTCAATGAAGTTACTGTGAAAAGCCCCTAGTCGCCACATTCTGGTGCCTGTTCGGGAACCACCCTGTTTTGAATGAAGCAATCCAATCTATCCTCTGATACAAGGAGGGCAAGACCTCTTTTGTTTTTTTTGCTACAATTACTCAGCCAGAAGAACTGGCACTTGCGATGTATAAAGTCCCTGCCACAACTTGAATAGCTCCCTGGCTCCCACAACATCTTGTCCGATAAATGCATCACCCTGTGTGGTGCTGTTCATGGTGGTGTCAATCCAACTCAATGCTGAATCAACTGATTTAAAATGAGACTTCGGAACACTTTATTATGTCAAAGGCACTGGATAGGTATCCCTAATTGTGGAGGTGACTGTGTGCTATTGCCTCAGAGACTGTAGACTAAGGAATGGGAAAATGCCCTTTTGCTCCATTTTCAGCCTTTTGTCTCAGATCCAGCATAGGATCGAGCCCATGATCGGGTGAAATGCCTGTTCGTGTCAGCTTGGATCATGTATCTTCCATTTGTAGGGACCATGAATTGGATTCAATTTGAATTTGATTTGGTTTTTGGAGCAAGCAAGGAGATGGATTCAAGACAGTGTAGGGACGGTCCGATTTACGGATGGGGAGCTGGTGGTAGGCGGATTTTAGGTCAATTGTAGAGAAGACCCGGTACTGTGCAATCTGATTGACCATATCAGATATGCGAGGGAGGGGGTACGCGTCGAGCTGCGTGTACCGGTTGATGGTCTGGCTGTAGTCCACGACCATCCTGTGTTTCTCCCCAGTTTTAACCACCACTAATTTGGCTCTCCAGGGACTGTTGCTGGCCTCGATAATACCCTCCCGAAGCAGCCGCTGGACTTCGAACCTGATGAAGGTCTTGTCCTGGGTGCTGTACCATCTGCCCCTGGTGGCGACGGGTTTGCAATCTGCAGTCAGATTGGCAAAGAGGGAGGGAGGGTCAACCTTGAGGGTCGTGAGGCTGCAAACGGTGAGTGGGGGTAGGGGTCCGCCGAATTTGAGGGTGAGACTCTGGAGGTTACATTGGAAGTCCAGGCCCAGTAAAAGTGTCGCACAGAGGTTGGGGAGAACGTACAGGCGGAAACGGTTGAATTCAACGCCTTGTACGGTGAGTCTGACCAGACAGAAGCCCCGGATCGGGACAGAGTGGGATCCGGAGGCCAGGGAGATCCGCTGGTTGGCGGGATGGACCACGAGGGAGCAGCGCCTTACAGTGTCCGGATGGATGAAGCTGTCCATGCTCCCGGAGTCGATGAGGCAGGAGGTTGCGTGGCCGTTGACAAACACCGTCGTAGAAGCGGTGGCCAGGTTGCGAGGGCGGGATTGGTCGAGTGTCATGGAGGTGAGTAGCGGGCAATCGTCCGAAGAGTCCGATGAGTAGCGGCAGCGACCCGGGTCCCATGGTCCAGTCCTGAGGGGAGGACAAAATTGCGGCGTCTGAAATACCTGCGGGGAAGAAGATGGCGGCGCCCATGCGGCGCATGTTGCGGGGGCGGGGCAAGATGGCGGCGACCATGGAACGCACATGGAGTCGGAGGATGAAGATGGCGGCACCCGTGGTGCGCACATGGCGGGGCGGCGAAAGATGGCGGCACCCACTGATCGCACGTGGAGTCGGGGAAGGGAGATGGCGGTGCCCACTGATCGCACGTGGCCCCGGGAGCAGCGGACGGCAGGGCCCATTGCACGATCGGCTGAGGCGAGGGGGATAGTTCGGGCGCGATAGCGGCAACTGCGTGGGCCTGACACACCGCTGCAAAGTGGCCTTTCTTGCCACAGGATTTGCAGGTCGCGGTGCGGGCCGGGCAGCGCTGGCGGGGGTGCTTCTGCTGACCGCAGAAGTAGCAGCGGGGACCCCCAGGGTGCGCGGTGCGGCAAGCATCGCAGGCATATTGCGCGGGAGCGGCCCCAGTCGGGGGGGTCGGTTGCGGGGTCCACGAGGGTTAGGATGGGTGGGCCACGCGGCGGGATGAGTGGGCGGGGTAGGATTGCACATTACAGGAAGCGGCCGTCATAGAGAGCGCTAAAGTCTTTGTCGCTGCTAGATCGAGCGCGGCCCCTTCCAGCAGTCGTTGCCAGATGGGGTCCGATGCAATACCTGTCACAAAAGCATCTCGCATGAGGAGATTCGAACGTTCCGTAGCCGAGACGGCCTGGCACTCACAGTCCTGTACTAGAGGGATAAGGGCCCGCCAGAAGTCCTCAATCGACTCACCCGGTTGCTGGACGCGAGTGGAGAGTACATGCCTCACAAACAGAGTGTTCGTCGACTGGACATAATTTTCTTTGAGCAGTTTCATAGCACGGGCGTAGGTCGGCGCGTCCTGTATCAGCGGAAACACGCTGGAGCTCAACCTTGAGTAAAGTAGATGCACTTTCTGAGCTTCCGATGGTGAAGGGTCCGCTGAGGTGATGTAGGCCTCGAAGACAGCCAGCCAGTGGTTAAAGTCTTTCCTGGTGTTCGGCGATTGCGGATCCAGCTGCAGGCGGTCGGGTTTAATTCTGATGTCCATGATTTGGGAAATCTCACGGTAATAAATTGATGCGCTAACAATTGCACACAGAAACACGAAATGGTACAAAAGAGACTTTATTACCGTGAGATGTTATTCCTTCGGCTGCAGCTGTAGAATGGCATCTCAGGGGAACTTATGAATATTTATGCTGCTCCCTGTGGGCGGAGCTAGCCGGCAGTGGCTTACCGGAAAACCTGTTATACAGGTACTGTCGTACATCCCCTAATACAAGCACACACATATATATACAGTGGTAGATCACCACACCCTATCCACTCTGCACATTGGCTTTGTACACTCTGAGAATGGAATAATTTTCTTTTTAAATGAAATTAAAAATCCCCAGTGACCTCTCCTGGAAAATATAAAAACCTGATTTTAACCCGGCATGCTAGTTCAGGGAGAGTGGGGGGGAAATCAGGGAAGAGTTCTAACACTCCCATTTGTAATCTTTGCACAACCTTGAAATCAGAGCTTTGGCCAGACAATGATATAAAAGCTGCCTGGAATGAAGGACATGTCTAATGAAGAAAGATTGAGGGAGCTAAGGCTTTTCTCACTGGAATGAAGAAGAGAGGTGACTTGATAGAGGTGTACAAGGTGATGAGAGGCATGGATAGAGTGGATAGATAGAAACTTTTCCCCAGGGCGGAAATGGCTGTCACGAGGGGGACATCATTTTAAGGTGATTGGAGGAAGGTATAGGGGAGATGTCAGAGGTAGGTTCTTTACGCAGAGAGTGGTGGGTGCGTGGAATGCACTGCCAGCAGAGGTGATGGAGTCAGAGTATTTAGGGACATTTAAGCGACTCTTGGACAGGCACATGGACAGCGGTAAATTGAACGTTGGGTTGATCTTAGATGAGGATAAATGCTTGGCACAACATCATGGGCCGAAGGGCGTGTACTGTGCTGTACTGTTCTATGTTCTGTGACCTGGAACCAAAGCAGGTAGGGGTGTTACATTATAGATCAGTCATGAGCTTACTGAATAGTGGAGCACACTCAAGATTCTGAAAGGCCTCTCCGGCTGGGTTCAGGGAGGAGGCGAGGCTCCAGATTGAGTTGAAGCTCAGGCTCAAACCTCACACCAGCATGTTTGAATTAAATTGTCAATCTTGTCATCATCTGTTCCACTCGCGTCCCAAGTTAAATGCAGACTATTGTGTGTGTAAATGGGTGAGAATAGAATCGGACCTGCTTGTGTGCAGACACCCCCAGTCCCGCCACACCCCCAGTCCCGTCAGTTAGCTTTCTGGGCCTCATTGTGGAAGCTTCCACATTTAGATTGTCAATGTCAGCAATATATTGGAGGATTATCTGTGCCAATGGAACTGTAACTCAACAAAATCTATCTCGAAGCGAGAAGGGTGTCAGTAAACTGACTGCTGGCTTGAGCTCGCTCGTTCAAATATTTTCTGTGCTACCAAAAGTAGTCTTCAGTATCGCTTCAGACTGGCTTTGCTCAGGCTGTCGTTTTGTTAAATTGGATTTGGATTTGGATTTATTTATTGTCACGTGTACCGAGGTACACTGAAAAGTATTTTTTTGCGAGCAGCTCAACAGGTCAGTAAGTACATGGGAAGAAAAGGGAACAAAATACAATACATAATAGGGCAACACAACGTACACAATGTAACTACATAAGCACCGGCATCGGGTGAAGCATACAGGGGTGTAGTGTTAATGAGGTCAGTCCATAAGAGGGTAGGAGTCTGGTGACAGTGGGGAAGAAGCTGTTTTTGAGTCTGTTCGTGCATGTTCTCAGACTTCTGTATCTCCTGCCCGATGGAAGAAGTTGGAAGAATGAGTAAGCCAGGTGGGAGGGGTCTTTGATTATGCTGCCCGCTTTCCCCAGGCAGTGGGAGGTGTAGATGGAGTCAATGGGTGGGAGGCAGGTTCGTGTGATGGACTGGGCGGTGTTCACGACTCTCTGAAGTTTCTTGCGGTCCTGGGTCGAGCAGTTGCCATACCAGGCTGTGATGCAGCCAGATAGGATGCTTTCTATAGTGCATCTGTAAACGTTGGTAAGGGTGAATGTAGACATGCCAAATCTCCTTAGTTTCCTGAGGAAGTATAGGTGCTGTTGTGCTTTCTTGGTGGTAGCATCGACGTGGGTGGACCAGGACAGATTTTTGGAGATGTGCACCCCTAGGAATTTGAAACTGCCAACCATCTCCACCTCGGCCCCGTTGATGCTGACAGGGGTGTGTACAGTACTTTGCTTCCTGAAATCAAATATTAGCATCCCTGCTTACCACAGTGAAGTATATCATTTAACAAAGCTGGCCCCTTTTTATAGTGGCACTAAATGCCCCACTGCAAAAAATATCTTTAAAAAAACAATTGTATAACACAGCAGTAAAGGTCAATTATGCTAAGTATCATTGAGCAATATAATTCAGCACAAGAGCTAAAAATATAAACATACATCCTTGAAATGTCTCTGGGTTATTTCAGTTCGACTAACATTTCTGCAACATTTATAAGCTTTAAGCTCCATGAAGATGCCTCCCCCCCCCCTCAACTGAATGCTTGTGTATGTTTTAGCGCTGCTACAAAATCCAGTCAAAAGAGAACCATTGCCATGTCCCTGTCAGCTTCCAACTTGCAGTTTAATTTGACCTTTTCTTTTATTAACCTTCCTATAAAACAGACTTATTCATAATCCCTGGACGAACGCCTTTGTTTCCTACGTGAACACCAGTGGCTTGTTAATCGTATAAAAATACATTGTCAAAAGGATTGAAGGTCATTATTTGGGAACAGGAAATCAGATTGCAAAAAACTGGTGCACATTGTGTAAATGACTATATTGACTCTTATGGTCACTTGTTCTATATAATTTCTGTGTGGAAAAATGGGCCTTCTCTGGAGGGCTGGGTAGTGAATGAGTGTGCACAATTTAGCTGAATACCCTAAGCTCAAGGTGAGATGAGGGAATTGGAGTCTAGCCACATTGTTTTAAATGTCTGTTTAATTTTTTTAATACAGTTTCAAGAGACTGACTGAAACTGCTGCCAATTTTTGGAGACTAATTCATTTTCTTTTCACAGATGTGACTTGGGAATCTTGGCTTTTCTTTTCAGATTGATTGAGACTGCAGAAGAAACGGTAAAAAAAAACAATGAAATGGACATGGTGAGATCGATGAGCAGGTAGTCACTGATCCTTCTCCAAAGGTAGTGCAGTACAGAGGTGTACAATATTTTGTTGCTGACTTTAAGCAAGGCTTTCCCTGGGAGCATGGAATCATGACATTTGAGGGCAAATCTTCCAATCTCAATCCCCGCATTGAAAATTATCCCCATTATCCATTTTGCTATCTGTATTTATTTCATCTTGGCTTGTCCACGCATTATTCATATATTAAAATAAATATGGATAATCAAAGGACCATAGTTTCTTATTTTCATGACGGTTACAAATGTACCTTTTATTGTGGTACATGTGCTATTTACATAAGTAGCAATGGCTTTCTAAATTAGTAAGAAAAACCTGGGGCGGGATTCTCCGCCCTCCCGCCAGGTCGGAGAATCGCCCGGGGCCGGTGTCAATCCCGCCCCCGCCGTGCCCCGAATTCTCCGCCCCCCAAGATTCGGCGGGGGTGGGAATCGCGCCGCGCCGGTCGGCGGGCCTCCCGCGGCGATTCTCTGGCCCACAATGGGCCGAAGTCCCGCCGCTGACAGGCCTCTCCCACCGGCGTGGATTAAACCACCTACCTGACCGGCGGGATTGGCGGCGCGGGCGGGCTCCTGGGGGTGGGGGCATGGGGGCGATCTGACCCCGGGGGGTGCCCCAACGGTGGCCTAGCCCGCGATCAGGGCCTGTGCCGTGGGGGAACTCTTTTTCTTCCGCCTCCGCCATGGCCTCCTCTCCTGCGCATGCGCCGGTATGACATCAGCAGCCGCTGACGCTCCGGCGCATGCGCTGACTTACGCCGGCCGGCGAAGTCCTTTCGGCCCCGGCTGGTGTGGCGCCAAAGGCCGTGGGAACAACCCCGGCGCGGGCCTAGCCCCTCAATCTGAGGGCTTGGCCCCTAAAGGTGCGGAGAATTCCGCACCTTTTGGGCGGCCCGACGCCGGAATGGTTCACGCCACTCCGACACGCCGGGACCCCCCTGTCCCGCCGGGTAGGGGAGAATCCCGGCCCCGATTACAAATTGGGTGGGATTTTTCCGGCTGCACCCACCCGGGAACGGGAATTCACGTTTGAGGTCAACAGACCTTTAAATGGTTCATCCCACCCACAACGATTTCCGCGGAGGCCGGGACCATAAAGTTTACCTGAATTAATTCAGAGGGATTCCTAGGTATTCTGCACCTGGGAAAACCGCAACCGCATGATTTTCCATCCCTTAAAATCCATGGGTGGAAATCACAGCATACATTCCTGTGATGGTAAAGAAGTGCTCCCTGCAGTGCCCAATTACTAGGGACATAGATAGGGTGGATAGAAATGTACCTTTCCCTTTAGTGGAAGGGTCAATAACCAGGGGACATAGATTTAAGGTAATTTAAGGTAACTGGCAGGAGGTTTAGAGGAGTTGTGAGAAAAACATTTTCACCCAGAGGGTGGTGGGACTCTGGAACTCACTGCCTGGAAGGGTGGTAGAGGTGGGAACCCTCATAACATTTAAGAAGTAATCAGATGAGCTCTTGAAACGCAGTAGCACACAAAGCTACGGACAAGTCCTGTAAAATGGGATTAGAATAGTTAGGTGCTTGATGGCTGGTGCTGAAGCAATGGGCTGAAGAGCCTCTATTATACCCTGACTTTACTTGAAATGCCCGATCTAAATATCAACTCTAATTGTAATTCATGGGACATTTTGAGAAGATGCTATATAATTGATTATCTTCGATTGATTCAATTCCTCATAGTCTGAATCGTGATGATGAGCAGCTAATGATAGGGATTAACAGAAACAATGCTCCAGTAAGTTTCAGAGTAGGATGCTAATGATAACAACCTGACACTGAATTTATACCTTGCCACTAATCCGCAAACATCTTATTCCAATTTCTCTCCGCCTTCTTGATGCTGCCTTGAAGTCACTGACATAGGCTGGGATATACTTTCGAGGCATTGCCAGCTGTTCACTACTTCACTCACGTGGTCATTCTTCAAGTACGAACTTGAATAGTGAGTGTCAGAAGGTTATTGACCATAAGGGCCAAGCTTGCATTTTCTGTACTTTTGCTGCCTATGGTATCGATATTAACCAGATCTCCATACATATTAGAGCCACCACCCCACCCCCCCTCCGTAATTTTTATTGGGCATGGGAAAAGCAGCTCTTTAGTTTTGGGACAGCTTCATGCAAATAAGGTTGTGATGAAGCGGTCATGTTGTATTTCCCGTTTTCCATCATTTCTCCCTCGTTTGGACTCGATCATGTTCTTATCTTTATAAAAACAGTGCCCAGGGTTGCTCGGTAATAAAGGCATCTTCATTGAATTCTAGAACTGATTTATGAACTGATTAGTAATAAGATCATAAAAAACAGGAACAAGAGTAGGCCATTCGGCCCCTCGAGCCTGCTCCACCACGCAATATAATTATGGCTGAACTGATGTGGTTTTAACTCCACTTTCCTGTCTGTCCTAACCTTTGACTTCCTTGTCAATCAACATGGCATGTGGTGGCACGGTGATACAGTGGTTTGCATTGCTGCCTCACAGCGTCAGGGACTCGGGTTTAATTCCGCCCTTTGGTGACTCACTATGTGGAGTTTGCACGTTCTCCCTGTGTCTGGGTTTCCTCCAGGGGCTCCGGTTTCCTCCCACAGTCCAAATATGTGCAGGTTAGGTGAATTGGCCATGCTAAATTGCCCCATAGTGTCCAAAGGTTAGGTGGGTTTACGGAAATAGGTCAGAGAGTGGGCTTAGGTAGGGTGCTCTTTCAGGGGGTCAGTGCAGACTCCATGGGCTGAATGGTCTCCTTCTGCACTGTAGGGTTTCTATGAACAGATGGTGTCTGGTGCCAACTGCTAACCCATCTGCTTTTGTGCCATTTAGTATAAGACCGCTATTTTCCTCCTTCTTCTCCCCACCCTTTCTTCCCCTCCCCTGTCTTTGTAAGGGCACAAGGGGTTCCTGGAACAAAATTTCCCCTTTATCTATCCAATTTGAAATAAGAGAAAAGCAAGTGCTGATTAAGCAAGACAGAGGTGCATGGGTATGCAGCCACTGACAGTTCACACATCAGAACATAATAGATTCTCTAGAATGCAACAGACCTCTGGCATCTGGACAATAGTAAGTGGATTTCTTATTGCCAAACAAATGGTGATAATGTCTCACCCTTTAAACTGCTGCAGCCCTTTAAATTCAGCATCAAGAAAGGAGACAAAATTGGCTGTGGCTGAGAAGGCAGGCGTTCATGAATAACCTCAGCCAGTACGGGAATTGAACCTGCAATGCTGGCCTTGGTCTGCATCACAAACCAGCTGTCCAGCCAACTGAGCCAAACCGGCAATGCTTGAAACTGGGCATGGTCCAGACCAATATATTTAAACAAGTCGTACGTTCATCAAATTCACCCAGAGCCCAGGGCCTCAATAGCCGTGTCTGGGAGTCTTCGCTAGGGCACCATTTAGTACTGGTCCACACAAACGTAGGCCAAGTCTAATGGCACCTGGGGGGTGGGGGGTCTCCCAGGACATTGGAGACCCCAGGTAGTCGGGGACAGAGCAGGCATGCACCTTGGATCTCCCTCTGGCACTGGGGAACCAGCCTGGCACCCTAGCAGTGCCACTCTGGTACCCTGGCAGTGCAAACCTGGTGCCCAGGTGCCGGGGGCCTTACCAGGTTCCCGGGGACCTCAGGTTTGGGGTGTGGGGTGGGTTCGAAAACCAGGGTGGTGTGGGGGGGATTGGGACAACCTTCCAAAATAGCACCCTGATCTGCGAGGAACCTTTCCGAAGCTCCAGGTGCTGAGAAATACCTCGCTAAATGTGCCATTCAGCGGACTTTAATGCAAGTACTCCAAATGACGCCCCAAGGTCTGTCATTCATCACTGCACCATAGGCTGTGCAATGGACTGCTCCCTTTGACCCCCCTCCCAACCAAAAGAACCGTCAGCAAAATCAGAAGATCTTAATTGTGAGAACTTCCCTTTCTTACTTTCATATCTCATAAAACATTCAGCCTTTTTCAATGAGGTGTGACTGGGTTTTAATAGCGAACTTAAGTAATAACTATTTTTGAACAACTGACCTGACCTTGGAAAAAAAATCATTTTATATTTATGGAATGTGTCTCCAGTATGATTAATTATTGATTTTTAAAATAATTAAATTAAGTTTTTAAATGTTTATTCATGGTACTTCACATTTTACCGTAACCCCATGTGTAAGTCCCAATTTTTATTTTGCTCTCTGCAATATTATTAAAAATTGATTTGATTTTACTGTTTTTCATCTGGTTTGCTGGGTGTGTGAAAATTTAACGTGCTTGGCTGCTTGATCAACATGACGCTGATGCCTGCAGTTCAACATGATGCCTGTAGTCCAAAGCTGGGAATCCCCATTAATCTATGTCACGATCAATTGCATGACAAGAAAGCTAAAACTCCTGTCACAAAGAAATCGCTAGATCCCTCAGTGCTACTTTCTTTGAGGTCAGCGGTGAATGCCGTTGCTTTGCCACTGACCACAGAATCTACGCCAATGTAAGTTATACCTTTAGGCCTATGGTGAAAAATGTATATTTTAAACACTACTGAAGCATCTGGAAATCCAAAGCAGTAAATATACTGACATTTAAGACTGGAACCACTAAACTGCAATTTGTGTACCCCTGAGCAAGATGAACGGTAATGAAAGTTATTGCAAAGTCTCCTTTATTACTGTCAGATCACATAAAACCTCTTAAGACTGTCCCAAACGCCCCTTAGAACTTCCTGCTATTTTAGTAGTAATATTGTTCTCAGAAACATTATGCAAGTGCTTTTCTCTGGAAAACAAATCAAGAAAACCTAAATTACAAGAGCGACAGGCGATTCTGGCAGGTAGAACAAAGCTCTTGAAATCGCCTAGACATTTAAACTGGTCTGATGCAACCACTCCTCACAAGATACCATAGGTCTGCATCAGAAGTAACCATAATGACTTGCAAAGATGTAATGGGCTATTTTCATTTCTGTCCCCAATGAGATGGAATTCCACTTGCTGAAATACAAAGCTTGTTTTTTTTTTAAATTCTGCATAAAAAGCTTCTCACCTCAGTGCACCAGTCTACTGCACATGCTCAGATTAATGAAAGACTCCCATTGATGCTGTGCTTTGGAAGTCTTTCCAACTTCCTGTCCTCTTGGCAGCTTCTTTGTTTTGTTCCAGAGTAAAGTTATCCATCGCCTGTCCAGTCTCAACAGGTCACCAGGGATTGGTCTCACCAGCACACACAGCATACCAGACAAAACACACATGTGCTGATAATCACCTCCTTTCTTCATTCCATTTATTCTGAGTGAAACTACACATGCAATTAGCTCTGAGCTAGAAATTGTACCATGGCGATTTAACGAAACACTTCTCAATTGGACAAAGGCGGGCTGAAGTTGGTTGCTTTGCACAATTTTCTTTTCTGTGGAAAATGGAATCAAACTCGGTGCAACATGAGATGCCAATGCCGCACCACTGGCAGTGACCAATTTCACCGCCAAAGTTTAATCCTTTCGCGATTCTGATGAAGATATACCTCGCTTAATTGTGTTTCAAATCAAAAGTGCTAAAACTGCAACTAAGGATGAAGAAATACGTTATCAATATCAAAGTAAGCATTCCATATGAACATAGAACATACAGTGCAGAAGGAGGCCATTCGGCCCATCGAGTCTGCACCGACCCACTTAAGCGCTCACTTCCACCCTATCCCTGTAACCCAATAACCCCTCCTTACCTTTTTTGGTCACTAAGGGCCAATCCACCTAACCTGCACGTCTTTGGATTGTGGGAGGAAACCGGAGCACCCGGAGGAAACCCACGCAGACACGGGGAGAACGTGCAGACTCCGCACAGACAGTAGTGACCCAGCAGGGAATCGAACCTGGGACCCTGGTGCTGTGAAGCCAGAGTGCTATCCACTTGTGCTACCGTGCTGCCCCCATGCTGAATGATATGCAAAATCATTCTTTGACAAGTGTATAATTAATTTGTAATATTGATATCTTTGGAGGATTCACTGGCATGGTCAGTTGCATTTTGATTTTAAAAACACTACAGTATCATTAAGAATATGCATTAGTGTTATAAGAACAAAGAACAAAGAAAGGTATAGTACAGGAACAGGTCCTTCAGCCCTCCAAGCCTGAGCCGACCATGCTGCTCGTCTAACCTAAAACCTTCTACACCTCCGGAGTCTATCCCTCTATTCCCATCCTATACATGTAGTTTTCACAACGCCCCTTAAATGTCACTATCGTACTTGCTTCCACCACCCACTCCGGCAGCAAGTTCCAGGCACCACTACCCTCTGTGTAAAAAAACTCCCTCACACATCTCCTCTAAACTTTGCCTTTCGCACCTTAAACCTATGTCCCCTAGTAATTGACTCTTCCACCCTGGGAAAAAGTTTCTGACTATACACTGTATTCATACCCCTCATAATTTGGTAGACTTTTATCTGGTCGCCCCTCAACCTCTGTTGTTCCAGTGAGAACAAACTGAGTTTATCCAACCTCTCCTCATAGCTAATGCCCCCCATACCAGGTAACATCCTGATAAACCTCATCTGAACCCTCTCCAAAGCCTTTGCATCCTTCTGATAGCGTGGTGACCTGAATTGAACACTATACTGTAGCACAGTTGTTAGCACTGTTGCTTCACAGCACCAGGGACCTTGTTCGATTCCTGGCTTGGGTCACTGTCTGTGCGGAGTTTTCACGTTCTCCCGTGGGTTTCTTCCAGGCATTCCGGTTTCCTCCCACAAGTCCCGAATGATGTGCTTGTTAGGTGAATTGGACACTCTGAATTCTCCCTCCGTGTACCCAAACAGGCGCCGGAATGTAGCGACTAGGGGCTTTTCACAGTAACTTCATTGCAGTGTCAATGTGAACCTACTTGTGACAATAAAGATTATTATTATTATTATTATTAAAGTCCAAGTGTGGCCTAACTAATGTTCTACATGCAGCATGACTTGCCAATTTTTATACTCAACAACTGTTCAAATAATTATGCTAAATATATATAGGATAAGAGTTTTCAAAATCAGAACACCCTGCTGGTTTACCTAACCCCAGTAGGATTGAGCATCTCTCCAGTATACTGCTCATTCACCTCATTTACCCTTGCTATGTGCATATTAGTTGCCGCATTTACCTACAGGACAAGTGGTTTCACTTTAAAAAGTCATTGGATGTGAAGTGCTATGGAAGCCTTCAGAGGTCTGATAAAATGTTATAAAATGTGAGTTCGGAAGTTTACCTAAAACCTAGATCATTCATCTTTTCAAACAAATTCACAAAGAGAGAGAAGCCTGATCATTATGAGATTGAATGACCTAAACAAAAGATTGACCTTGAAATTACACTGTGTGAATATAAGTGAGCAAACATTTAATACGTTCAGATGAAACACCTTTGTCTGACATTTTAAGCAAAATATTAACCCATTAAAGTAAAATCATTGGTTAGTGTCCCTAGTAGCAAACAAAGGAATTTCACGCAAATACATCACCAAGTCATGTTTGGACTGTGTAATTTCAATGGCACGATTCTTTCATAAATTGTTTGTGCAGAATTACATAGAGTAGGGATTCAATAGGTCCTGGAATGGGGACTTGGAGTCTGGAGTGGGTTCTCAGATTTTGAGCGGCTGTACATTCCAGACAGAGGATGAATGCAACTGGCAATGAGATGAAGAAAAGAAGGAGCCAAAAAAATTCCAGAATTCTGGTTGACTGTCTTCAAAAATGTGGATTTGCTCAGTGACAGGAGCATGATGAGCCTATCTTAAAGCATTTACAAGATTTAAAGGTGAAATTTTCAGATCCTGGACAGCCAACGAGTTTTACTCTGGAGTTTAAGTTTGGGCCAAATGAGTATTTCACAAATGAAGCTGTGACAAAAACATATCAGGTGAAGTTGTAGCCAATTGAGGCAGAAATCATGGGATGCACTGGGTGCCAGATCGACTGGAAGAAAGGAAAAAAACATCACATTGAAAACCATTAAAACGAAGAAAAGCATAAGGGTAGGGGGGCACTGGTGGAACAGTTATGAAAACTGTACCAAATGACTCTTTCTTTAATTTTTTTAGTCCTCCTGAAGTTCCAGAGCCATGGAGAGCTGGATGAAGGTTCTGCAGCAAGTCTCGCTGCTGACTTTGAAATTGGTCACTTCTTGCACGAACACATATCTCACAAGCACTGTTATACTTCCCAGGAGAAGCTACTGCAAACGATGATGATGATTGCGATGATGATGAATATGATGATGATGGTTACCATGATGGTAATTACGATGATGATAATTACGCCAAGGGTGATTACGATGATAAAGTTAAGAATCAGGGCCGGGATTCTCCCCTACCCGGAGGGGCGGGGGTCACGGCGTAGCGGAGTGGCGCCAACCACTCCGGTGTCGGGCCTCCCCAAAGGTGCGGATCCGCACCTTTAGGGGCTAGGCCCGCGCCAGAGTGGTTTCCTCTCCGCCGATGGCATGAAAACCGGTGGCAATGGCCTTTAGCGCTATGCTGCCCGGTGTCGGGGCTGGCCGAAAGGCCTTCGCTGGTTCGCGCATGCGCCGGTGAGTCAGCGGCCACTGACGTCACCACCGCGCATGCGCGGTATGGGGAGGCTATTCCGCCTCTGCCATGGTGGAGGCTGTGGCGGCGGTGGAAGAAAAAGAGTGCCCCCACAGCAATGGCCCGCCCACCGATCGGTGGGCCCCGATCATGGGCCAGGCCACCGAGGGGGCATCCCCCAGGGTCCGATCACCCCGCGCCCCCCCCAGGACCCCGGGGGCCTACTCATGCCGCCAATCCCGCGGGCACCAGAGGTGGTTTAAACCACGCCGGTGGGATTGGCCTGTCAGCGGCGGGACTTCGGCCCATCACGGGCCGGAGAATCGCCATAGGGGGGCACGCCGATTGGCGGGGCATGATTCCCGCTCCCGCCGATTCCCAGGTGGCAGAGAATTACGGCCGTGGGGGGGGGGGGGGGGGTGCCGAGAGATTTACGCTGGCCCCAGGCGATTCCCCGACCCTGCGGGGGGTCGGAGAATTCCGCCCCAGATGCTGAGACAGAAGAGGAAGGCTATGAGAATGAATTTAGGTTTTTTTTGGCATTAGTGACGAGGTGATAACAAATAGCATCCAATCTGTGTAGGACATCAATGAGTGTGAAATCTCTAAAATGGAGTGAGCAAAGGCTGAAAGTGAGATTGCATCAGCAAACAAATTATCTGAGAGCAAATCAACTGTGAACAGCCAACTAACAACTGAAGAAATAATCCCCATTTTGGAGATATTGGCTCCAGAGAAGGATGATGAGTTATCCTATGCTCACGGAATGGTTCCTGCAGTGGATTCCCAAGCACTCAAGGACAGTCCATCAACAAACTTTCAGGAATAACAAATGGATTCACCTTCTTGCAGTTCTCCAACAGCAGACGAAGCCTGTATAGTTATATCAGATGAGGATGAGCCACGTAATTGAGGCTAACACAAAGTGAAGACAAAGTGAAGAAGCAATGCTTAATGTTTTTTTTTAATAAACATTTTGTTGAGGTATTTATGGTTTCATTACAATAAGAGAAGAAACAGTGTACATACAAATATAAACATAGTGGAAAAGCCATCTTCCTCCCTCACGTCTTTTCTAACATCCTACTCTAAACTAAACCACCAAAGAGGCAAAGGCCAGAATGTCTGCCTCTTTCTCCTCCTGGATTCCCGGGTCTTCCAACACTCCGAAAATCGCCACCTCTGGACTCGGCGCCACCCTTGTTTTCAACACCTTGGACATGACATCCGCAGCCCCCTGCCAGAATCCCCTAAGCTTCGGACATGCCCAGAACAAATGGACATGGTTCGCTGGTCCTCCTGCGCACCTATCTTCTACCCCAAAGAACCTGCTCATCCGGGCCACTGTCATGTGAGCCCATTGAACGACCTTGAAATGTATCAGGCTGAGCCTGGCACACGATGTGGACGCATTGACTCTGCTCAACGCGTCCGCCCATAGAACTCCTCAATCTCTCCTCCTATCTCCTCTTCCCATTTGTGTTTCAGCTCCTCAGTCGGCCTTTCCTCTGACCCCATAAGTTCCTTATGAATCTCCGAAACCCTTCCTTCTCCCACCCACATTCTGGAAACTACCCTATCTTGTATCCCCCTGCGTGCTAGGAATGGGAAGGTTGAGACCTGCCTGCGTTGGAAGTCTCGCGCCTGCAGGTACCTAAACTCGTTCCCGCTCGTCAATCCAAACTTCTCCTCCAACTCCCTCAAGCTGGGAAAGCTCCCCTCTATAAACATATCTCCCATCATCTCAATCCCTGCTCTCCGCCATCTCCTGAACCCTCCATCTAGCCTCCCCGGGGCAAACCGGTGATTATTGCAGATTGGGGACCAGACTGATGCTCCCTTTGCTCCCACATGACTCCTCCATTGCCCCCAGACTCTCAGGGGCTGGTGGAATACCGTGCTGGCGGGAACGGCAGAGGCCCCGTTACCAAAGCCCCCAAACTAGTGCCCTTGCATGATGCTGCCTCTGCTCACTCCCACATCGACCCCCCCCCCCCCCTCCCCCCCACCACCCCCCACCATCCACTTCCTAATCATGGCTATATTCGCCGCCCAATAATAATTACTAAAGTTCAGGAGTGCCAGCTCGCCCTCCCCCCCGGCTGTGCTCCAGCATCCTCTTTTTAATTCGCGGGGCCTCTCCTGCTCTCTTGCCTGGATCGCGAACATCTCACTTTTCCCCATGTTCAATTTGTAACCCGAAAACCGACGAAAATCACCCAGGATCCTCATAATTTCTTCTATCCCTTCCAGTGGGTCCGACACATATAAGAGCAGGTCGTCTGTGTATAGTGAGACTCTGTGTTCCACCAGCCACCCCCTCACCCGCCCCCCGGACCAGCCACTTCCAGCCCCTTGAGGCTCTCAACACAATTACCAGTGGCACTATGGCCAGTGCGAACAACAGCAGGGAGAGGGAGCATCACTAATTCCGGGTCCTTATCCCGCTTCAGGATCAATGAGATAGTGGCCTGTGACATTGTCAGGGGAAACCCCCCTCTCTCCCTTGCCTCATTAAATCTCCTCATCAACAGCGACCCCAGTACCCCAGAGAACGTTTTGCAAAACCCCACTGGGTACCCGTCCAGTCCCAGAACTTTACCCGACTGCATGGCCTTCAGCCCTTCTGCTATCTCTTCCAACCCAATCGGGGCCCCCTGCTCTTCTACTAAGTCTTCGTCAACCTTCGGGAGCCTCAGCTTCCCCTCAGAATTGCCTCATCCTCTCCGGCCCAGCTGGGGATTCCGACTCATACAGCCTGCTGTAGAATTCCTTAAATGCCTTATTGACCCCAGCTCCAACCAGGTTCCCATCCCTGTCCCTTATTTTCCCAATCTCCCTGGCTGCCTCCCGCTTTCTAAGCTGCTGCGCAAGCATTCTGCTGGCCTTCTCTCCATAATCATAAATCGCCCCCCTCGCCTTCCTCAGCTGCTCCACCGACTGTAGCCTCCATTGTTCCCTTAGAAGCCTTGTCTTTGGGGCCTCCGCATAACTCCTGTCGACCTGTAGTATATCCTTTATCAGTCGGCCCGTCTCTGCTCTGCCTACCTTTTCCCTGTGGGCTCGTATCGAGATCAGCTCCCCTCTAACCACTGACTTCAGAGCCTCTCAAGCCACTGCAGCCGAAACTTTCCCCGTGTTGTTGACTTTCAGATAGTTCTAGATACATTTCCTCAGCCGCCCACACACATCCTCATCTACTAAAAGTCCCACGTCCAGCCTCCAGTGCGGGCGTTGGTCACCCTGCTTGCTCACCTGTAGGTCAACCCAGTGCGGGGCATGATCTCAGATCATGATCGCTGAATACTCACTGTCCACTACCCCGTCAGTACTATATAGTTGGGTCTTTGCTAATTTTGCAAATGTTTCGTTCTTCTTGTTTGGAGCATGAACATTTTTCATTATGTGATCGGGAACAAAATATCAAGATCAAAATAAAACCTTCCTGTGAATAAAGCAAAACACATTAAAAAGGTACTGGAAAAATAGAAGAAAATACACAAAACATTTCTGCCCCTTTCAGAACATAATAACATAAGAACATAAGAACTAGGAGCAGGAGTAGGCCATCTGGCCTCTCGAGCCTGCTCCGCAATTCTATGCGATCATGGCTGATCTTTTGTGGACTCAGCTCCACTTTCCGGCCCGAACACCATAACCTATAATCCCTTTATTTTTCAAAAAACTATCTATCTTTATCTTAAAAACATTTAATGAAGGAGCCTCAACTACTTCACTGGACAAGGAATTCCATAGATTCACAACCCTTTAGGTGAAGAAGTTCCTCCTGAACTCAGTCCTAAATCTACTTCCCCTTATTTTGAGGCTATGCTCCCAGTTCTGCTTTCACCCACCAGTGGAAACAACCTGCCTGCATCTATCCTATCTTTTCCCTTCATAATTTTAAATGTTTCTATAAGATCCCCCCTCACCCTTCTAAATTCCAACGAGTACAGTCCCAGTCTACTCAACCTCTCCTCGTAATCCAACCCCTTCAGCTCTGGGATTAACCTAGTGAATCTCCTCTGCACACCCACCAGTGCCAGTCCGTCCTTTCTCAGGTAAGGAGACCAAAACTGAACACAATACTCCAGGTGTGGCTGCACTAACACATTATACAATTGCAGCATAACCTCCCTAGTCTTAAACTCCATCCCTCTAGCAATGAAGGACAAAATTCCATTTGCCTTCTTATTCACCTGTTGCACCTGTAAACCAACTTTTTTGCAACTCATGCACTAGCACAACCAGGTCTCTCTGCACAGCAGCATGTTTTAATATTTTATCATTTAAATAATAACCCCTTTTTCTGTTATTCCTACCAAAATGGATAACCTCACATTTGTCAACATTATATTCCATCTGCCAGACCCTAGCCCATTCATTTAACCTATCCAAATCCCTCTGCCGATTTCCAGTATCCTCTGCACTTTTTGCTTTACCACTCATCTTAGTGTCGTCTGCAAACTTGGACACATTGCCCTTGGTCCCCAACTCCAAATCATCTATGTAAATTGTGAACAATTGTGGGCCCAACATTGATCCCTGAGGGACACCACTAGCTACTGATTGCCAACCAGAGAAACACCCATTAATCCGCACTCTTTGCTTCTATTAATTAACCAATCCTCTATCCATGCTACTACTTCACACTTAATGCCATGCATCTTTATCTTATGCAGCAACCTTTTGTGTGGCACCTTGTCAAAGGCTTTCTGGAAATCCAGACATACCACATTCCTTGGCTCCCCCTTATCTACCGCACTGATAATGTCCTCACAAAATTCCACTAAATTAGTTAGGCACGACCTGCCCTTTATGAACCCATGCTGCGTCTGCCCAATGGGACAATTTCCATCCAGGTGCCTCGCTATTTCTTCTTTGATGATAGATTCCAGCATCTTCCCTACTACCGAAGTTAAGCTCACTGGCCTATAATTACCCGCTTTCTGCCTACCTCCTTTTTTAAACAGTGGTGTCACGTTTGCTAATTTCCAATCCACCGGGACCACTCCAGAGTCAAATGAATTTTGTTAAATTATCACTAGTGCATTTGCAATTTCCCTAGCCATCTCTTTTAGAACTCTGGGATGCATTCCATCAGGGCCAGGAGACTTGTCTACCTTTAGCCCCATTAGCTTGCCCATCACTACCTCCTCAGTAATAACAATCATCTCAAGGTTCTCGCATGTCATAGCCTCATTTCTATCAGTCACTGGCATGTTATTTGTGTCTTCCACTGTAAAGACCGACCCAAAAATCCTGTTCAGTTCCTCAGCCATTTCCTCATTTCCCATTATTAAATCTCCCTTCTCATCCTCTAAAGGACTAATATTTACCTTAGCCACTCTTTTTTGTTTTATATATTTGTAGAAACGTATACTATCTTTTTATATTCTGAGCTAGTTTACTCTCATAATCTATCTTACTCTTCTTTATAGCTTTTTTAGTAGCTTTCTGTTGCCACCTAAAGATTTTCCAGTCCTCTAGTCTCCCACTAACCTTTGCCACTTTGTATGCTTTTTCCTTCAATTTCCTTAGATATCCACAGTCGATTTTCTCTCTTTCTACCTTTCTTCCTTTTTGTTGTTATAAACCTTTGCTGAGCACTGTGAAAAATCGCTTGGCAGGTTCTCCACTGTTCCTCAACTGTTTCACCATAAAGTCTTTGCTCCCAGTCTATCTTAGCTAGTTCTTCTCTCATCCCATTGTAATCTCCTTTGTTTAAGCACAAAACACTGGTGTTTGATTTTACCTTCTCACCCACCATCTGTATTTTAAATTCCACCATATTGTGATCATATGCCTTCCCACTCGCTCAACTTGTCTAAATCACCTTGAAGCCTCCTTGCATCCTCCTCACAACTCACAAGTCTGCTCAGTTTCTGTTGTCAGTCCTCTTCAATTGCCATCTGTTCCTCTGAGCCTTCTTTAATTATGAGGGCATCTCCTGAGCCCTCTTTGGTTACCAGGGCTTCCTCTGAGCCCTCATCCCAGCTCCTCAGAGTTGAGAATAGCATTTTGGCTGCATGGAGCTTATTCTCCCCGCTCCTGACTCTCACAAAACTGATCATTGAACTATCTGAGTACCTCAGGATGCTAAAACACTTCCAGAAGGTTACACCCTTGTTACTAGGCAGGAACCAATGCAGCAAGCATTGGCACATCCTATAGTTTGAATGTTAATCTCTACAGCCTGCTAATTTAGCATTCAGGGACACAATAAATTGATAGCAGTGTTCTTTGAGGCAATATGTCATTGGGAGCTCATTTAGGGTCAAACATGCTACCAGGATTGCTAACAATCTGGATTAGCCAAAGACAATTGCCATGGAAGAGAGATGCCGTTGGTAACTAAGGGAGAGAGTTTGTAGCGGGGACAGAAAATAATGACTTTGGTCTTCTCATATTTAATTGGAAGAAATTTCTGCTTATCCAGGACTGGTATCAGTTCGCAAGTGGGAAGAGAAGCCATTGCAGAGTACTCCCACCCAGCTGGACAACAGTGGTGAGGTGTTGGAAGAGGTCAACCCTATCAATGGTTTCAGCCTGGTTGAGAAGAACAAGAAGGGATACTTTTGATAAGAGCCATTTTAGTACTGTGGCAGAGACAGAACTGAATAGCGGGATTCCGACGTGGAATTTCAGGAAAGGCGACCATGTATTTGTGAGGCGACAACACGTGCGAGGACTTCAGAGACAAAAGGGGGTTTGGAGATGGAGCGGTAGCTTGCGAGATTAAGGGTTGTTTTTTTTGACGAGAAGGATGATGGCAGCAGATTTGAAGGAATGGGAACAATACCTGAGGAGGGAGATTTCACACTTCAATTGTTTTCCTCTGAAAACTGTAATTTTTGTAACTGTCTTTACTTATGATGTACAAAACAAAGTAGTTACAAAGACAATGCAATAGGCTATGTTATGGCTTAATTTGTAACCATAGCCAAATTGTTATATGATTGGGAAAAATAAACTGAAGTACAAATTTCGCTGTGGTGAACTTTGAAATCTTTGAAGAAGTGAACGAAAGCGCGAGCAGAGAATGATGGAGACTGATTTAGAGTGAATGGCTGGAACAGGGAACAAGACCTAGCATTGAGACAGAAGGAATGAGATATACACAAAGAGAAAGATGAGGAGCTGGATTCTCCAGTAGCCGACAGTGAAATCACGTTCGGCGAATGGCTGAAGAATCACGTTTCACGACCAAATAGGGGACGGCGCCGCTTTCACGATGCTGCGGCCCCTCCAAAGTGGCGCACTTGCAGAGTACGCCGCGTGCCATTTCGACGGCCCCGGGCCATTCGTCCTGAGGCCGGCCCCCGAAGCTCCGCCCCCAACCAACTGAGTTCCTGACAACGCGGGACACGTGCGGTCTCATCCATTGGAAACTCAGTGGCGGCTGCGGACTCAGTCCAGGACCTCCACAGACGGGGGAGGTCCGATCTGCGGATAGGGGGGACATTATTCGGGGTTGGGGGCACTGTGGTGGGGTGGTCCGGGTGGCGCGAATCAGCCGAAGGGGTGACTATTTCGCGGGCCGGGTCCGTGAGCAGCATCCGCCATGAAGCACAGCGTGGCCACTACAGGTCACTGCCGTGTACATGCGCGACCATGGACTCGCCAATTCTCCGGGACATATTGACAACTGGAGCCGGGTGTTCTATGCTGCTGGCAGCAAAAAGGAAAATCGGTAGCAGTTTTGCGCTAGTTTTCTTCACCGTTCCCACGTCGGCTTAGGGACATAGCCCCAGAATTGGAGAATCCAGTCCGAGATCTAAGAAAAACATTGAAGCTCAGAGATAGAAACAGAAATAATAAAAAACATAGAAAGATAAATAAAATAAGAGCAGGAGGAGGCCATTTGGCCCTTCAAGCCCGTTCTGACATTCATTATGATCATGGCTGATCATCCAACTCAATAGCCTAATCCCGCTTTTCTCCATAACCTTTGATCCCCTTTATCCGAAGTGCTATATCTAACTGTTTCTTGAAGCCATGAAATATTTTGGATTCACCTATTCCCTGTGGGAATAAATTCCACAGGCTCACCACTCTCTGGGTGAAGAAATTTCTCCTCAACTCTGTCCAAAATAGTCTACCCCATATCCTCAGACTGTGACCTCTGGTTCTGGACACAACCACCATCGGGAACATCCTTCCTGCATCAACCCTGTCTCGTTGTGTCCGAATTTTATAGGTTTCTATGAGATCCCCCCTCATTCTTCTGAATTCCTGCGAGTACAATCCTAACTAATTCAATCTCTCCTCGTATGTCAGCACTGCCACCCCAGGAATCAGTCTGGTAAATCTTCGCTGCATTCCCTCTAGACCAAGAACATCTTCCCCAGATAAAGAGACCAAAACTTCACACAATATTCCAGATGTGACGTCACCAAGGCCCTGTATAATTGCAACAAACATCCCTGCTCCTATACTTGAATCCTCTCGCATACCATTTGTCTTCTTCAATGCCTGCTGCACTTGCATGCCTACCTTCAGCGGCTGGTGTACGAGGACACCCAGGTCTCGTTGCACGTTCCCCTCTCCTAATTTATGGGCATTCAGATAATAATCTGCCTTCTTGTTTGTGCTACCAAAGTGGATGACCTCGCATTTATCCAAATTATATTGCATCTGCCATTCATTTGCCCATTCACTCAACTTGTCCAAATCACACTGAAGGATCTCTGCATCCTTCTTACAGCTCACCCTCCCACACAACTTGGTGTCATCTGCAAATTTAGAGATATGGCATTTTGTCCCTTCATCTAAATCATTAATATATATTGTGCATAGATGGGGGTCCCAGCACCAATCCCTGCGGTACCCCACTAGTCACTGACTGCCAATTTGAAAAAGGCCCATTAATTCCATCTCTTTATTTCCTGTCCAAACCATTTTTCTATCCACCTCAATACACTACATCCAATCCCATGAGCTTTAATTTTACACGCTAATCGTTTACGCAGGACTTTGTCAAAAGCCTTCTGAAAGTCCAAATACACCACATCCACTGTCTCCTCTTCATTAATTTTACATCCTTAAAGAATTCCAGTAGATTTGTCAAGCATGATTTCCCCTAAATCTGTTCTGACTCTGTCCGATCCTGACACTGTTTTCTAAGTGCTCTGCTATAAAAGCTTTGATAATGGATTCTACAATTTTCCTCACTACTGACATCAGGCTTACTGGTCTATAACTCCCTGCTTTCTCGCACCCTCCCTTTTTAAATAGCATTAACCTGCCTCCAATCTGCAGGAATTGTTCCAAAGTCTATAGAATCCTGGAAGATGACCACCAATGCATCCACTGTTTCTAGAGCCACCTCCTTCACCACTTCCCTGGGATATACATTATCAGGCCCTGGGAATTTATCAGCTTTCAATCCCATCAATTTCCCAACACTATTTCTCTATCTATATTGATTACCTTCAGTTCCTCCTTCTCACTAAACCCTGCATTCCCCAACATTTCTGGTATCTTATTTGTGAAGACAGAACCAAAGTATATATTTAGTTACTCAGCAATTTCTTTGTCCCCTATAATACATGTCCATGTTTTTGACTGTAAGGGACCTACATTTGTCTTCACCAATCTTATTCTCATCATGTACCTATAAAAACATTTACAGTCAGTTTTTATGTTCCCTGCAAGCTCACTTTTGTACTTTCTTTTCCCCTTCTCAACAATGCCTTGGTCCTTCTTGGCTGAATTCTAAACAGCTCCCAATCCTCAGACCTGTTGTTTTTCTTAATCGATTTGTATACTACTTCCTTGGATCAAATACTATCCCTAATTTCCCTTTTAAGCCATGGGTTGGCCACCTTTCCCATTTTACTTTTGTGCCAGAGAGGAATAAACAATTGTTGCAGTAATTCCATGCGCTCTTTGAATGTTTCCCATTGCCTATCCACTGTCATCCCTTTAAATAACATTTCCCCAATCGATCATAGCCAACTCATGCCTCATTTTATCGTAGTTTCCTTTGTTAAGATTCAAGACCCTAGCCTCAGAATCAACTACTTCACTCTCCATCTTGATGAAAAATACTATCATATTATGGTCGCTCATCCCGAAGGGGTCTCGCACAACGAGATTGCCAATGATTCCGTTCTCATTACACAGCACTCAGTCCGTTCTCTGGTTGGCTCCTCAACATATTGATCCAGAAAACCATCCCGCTACTCCAGAAATTCCTCCTCTATGGTATTGTGGATAATTTGATTTGTCCAATCTATATGCAGATTAAATTCCCCCATAATTACAGTTGTTCCTTTATCACATGCATCTCTGATTTCCTGTTTAATGCCATTTCCAACATTGTCACTGCAATTTGGGGTCTATATATGACACCCACTAACATATTTTGCCACTTGTTGTTTCTCAGCTCTACCTATACAGATTCCGCATTGTCAGAGCTAATAACCTCTTTCACTATTGTGTTAATTTCCTCCTTAACCAACAGTGCAACCCACCACTTTTTCCTTTTTGTCTGTCTTTCCTAAATACTGAATTCCCCTGGGCATTCAGTTCCCATCCCTGGTCACCTTGCAGCCATGTCTCTGTAATTCCAACTCTACCATACCTGTTGACGCCTATTTGTGCAATTAGTTCATCCACTTTATTGCGAATGCTCCACGCATTAAGGCACAAAGCCTTTAAACTTGTCTTTTTAACATTGCTAGTTCTGCTCCCAATATTTTTCACTGTGGCCCTGTTTGAATCTGGCTCTTCGTTTATTGCCTATCACTTTGCTTATTCCCTTTTCTAACTTTTGTTTTTGTCCTTATTTCCTCCTCCCCTGACTCCTTTCAGTGGTTCCTGATGTGTTGGGTATGCTGGGTCAGCGAGGATTGGGTTTACTATAGCAGTGAGTGAGACAGGCTTCTAACACTTGGAGAAATGCAACTCTATTTTTTTGAACTACCAACTAATAAACATGCTTTAAATGTGGGTTGACACTATGCTGAGTTGACTGGAGACCTGAGGCTAACCTGACCAGACTATCTTACTACCACATGGTGGATGTTCTAGTTGTTGCTCACAGGCTCTGGCTGTCTCAGAGGCTGCATCCCAAGAGAACGGGAAAAATAGTGCCCTCTGGCTTTATAGTGGCCGTGTCCTGTCTGGTGATTGGCTGCTGTGTTCTGTGTGTTCATTGGTCATCCTGTGTGTCAATCAATGTCTGTCTGTGCACCATCATATACTTGTTTGTACATTATGACAGTTCCCACCCCACTGCCGTATTAGTTTAAACCTTCCCCAACCTCTGTACCAAATATTCCCCCGAGAACATCAGTCCCGGTCCTGCTGTAGCCACCTGGGTTGGCCACTTCCTCACACAAAATGGAAGAACGCAAAGATTGCAGGGTAAAATGGACATTGACAAAGAAACAAGCAGCCTGCAGAATCCCCTGTATTCTAGCTGCCACAGAAACCCAACAGAATTGTAACTAACGAGCTGCGCATATTAATGAAGCGATTTACGGTGATTCCACAGGCACAATGGACACAACAGTTAAACATTCTATGGAAGGTCAGACATCCCGGTGCCAGTGGAGTCTAAGACAAAGGACACCAATAAGGTGTAAGGAACCGCCCGGTGATCGAGGAACGGCCCCGTTATTGGGGAAATTCAAATCAATCGATTGGGAAGAGACCCAATCGATTGCAGGTTTAGAGAGGGTCCGCCCAGAAGGATGCGAAGCCCCTGAGACCTATAAAAGTCAGGTCCCAGGACTGATTCACTCTCTTGACCAGTGCTCTTAGCCGGCCCTCCCAGTAGAACATCTTAGCAACTCTAGAAGAACCTTGAGAAGGAGAGGCCTGGTCAGCAGCCGCTATCAAGTAAGTGTCATACAACACACGTTACGAGAGTAGACACTCCTGACCCCTTTAGTCCACACCAACTGGAAGCCTGCGGATCCAGGACAAAGCAAGAGGCCATTGTTCCCTGATCCGGCAGTTCCCTTATTCCAGATAGGTATTGGCCTGTTAGTGGTAGGATTAGCCTAGTCTTGTAGTTTTATATGCATAAGTAGTAGATAACTGTATTATAATAAATGTGTCTTGTTTGAACTTACTAACTGGTGTATTGAGTTATTGGTTTGAGCTTGAACTTGAATCTTGTGGCGGTATTTAAACGATACCTGGCGACTCTAGAGCTAAGGAATAAAACAGAGCCAAATTGAGTGTAAAACACACTCACCCAGAACGAGCAACACTGCCCAGGTGCAACCCATTCAGTTTGTACTGGACTGAATGGCAGGCAAACAGACAAATAATTCCAGGGATTCAAAAAGGGAATGACAAGAAGAGAGGGACAAAAACTGATTGACCAGACACAGAAAATGATTTGGACAGCCGCAGAGAAGATAAAACAATGAATGAGAAAGACAGAGAATGACAGGAAACCAGATGGAGGCAGGAAAACGGTTACTGTAAGGTGATTGTGCTGGATTCTGGGAAAACTCTGGGAAAACCAGAGGTTGATGGGAATCAACAAGAAGTGTTGTGGCAACAAGAAGGGGTGGCACGGTAGCACAGTAGTTAGCATGGCTGCTTCACAGTGCAAGGAACCCGGGTTCAATTCCAGCCTTGGTTGACGGTCTGGGTGGAGTTTGCACCTTCTCCCTGTGTCTGCGTGGGTTTCCACTGGGTACTCTAGTTTCCTCCCACAGTCCAAAAATATGCAGGTTAGGTGGATTGGCCATGCTAAATTGCCTCTTAGTGTCCAAAGATGAGCAGGTTAGGTGGGGTTACAGAGATAGGGCGGGGAGCGGACCTAGGTATGGTGCTCTTTGAGAGGGACAGTGCAGACACAATGGGCCAAATGGCCTCCTTCTGCACTGTAGGGATCTTTTGATTCTAAGTGGTGAAAGTGCCAGAGGGTGCAGCACAATACCAAGGTACTGGATTCTACAGCAATGATCAAGGGCCCGAGCAGAGGCTGTGTCCCTCAGAACAACGGCAATGAATTGCTGCAAGAATAAAGGCTCCACCAGATCAACATCAACTTAGTAAAGGTTGGATAAAATTCAGGTGCCTTTCTATTAACCCTGCCATGATGGATGAAATACAGTCAGGAAGGGAGAGTGAAGAGTTAACGAGGAGTAACATCGCCAAACCCGTTGCATCTGAGTCACCCGAAAAGGAGAGGTGGAGCCCTTAATTAACAGATTTAAATCAGATTCCCGCAGTGCAAATTCACATTTGGTTAGCAGGTTATCCAGTGGCAAGGGCAGCACGGTGGCGCAGTGGGTTAGCCCTGCTACCTCACGGCGCCGAGGTCCCAGGTTCGATCCCGGCTCTGGGTCACTGTTCGTGTGGAGTTTGCACATGCTCCCCGTGTTTGCGTGGGTTTCGCCCCCACAACCCAAAGATGTGCAGGATAGGTGGATTGAACACGATAAATTGCCCCTTAATTGGAAAAAAAAATATTTGGGTACACTAAATTTATTTTTAAAAAGGTTATCCAGTGGCTAAGGAACCATGCAGTGAAAGGGGTTTGGAAGCTGCGAACTCCACAACCTGAATGTATGCATTAGCACTTCCTGTGGGTCGTGAATCCCACTTCCGCAAAAGAAAACCATTGGCCATCTCCAGCCTAGTTGGCAGGATTCTTTCCCGCTCTTCTCCACCTGCCTCCCGATCACAACACGCTCTCCGGCCCCCAATGACAATTCTTTCCAAACGCAGGCCTCATTTATCTCTCTCACTGATGCTCCAGCTGCCTGGGACCAGCCCCAAGGGTCCCCAGCTGTTGTATCCTGCTGCTGTGAATTCCTCGTGTGTGGACAGCTGCCGGGCGGGAGGACTGAGCTAAAACATAGAACTGAGGCCCTGCCATTTTCAACCTTTGCTGCGCCCTCACACAGCCCTGTAAAGATCAGAGCCCTGCTGTGACTTTTCTGGATTCACTTCTTTCAACTTTCTTTTCTGAAATAGGTCACTGTAAAATCTGGCCGGAATTTATAGCAACTATTACGATCCCCAAAGGGGCTTGCACCTGTATTAGATTCCCCTCCGACCCCTTGGAATACCAGCTCCCCAGCTGATTAGGGGGTGGAGCTTCCTCCCAACTGGAGGATCCCCAATAGGATATAAAACCCGGCCTAGGAGCGGGTCGGGGAAGAGGACCCTGAGGGGGACTGGAGCGTGACAGAATACTGTATTGAGGAGTAGTGGAACAAACCAAGTTGTATCCTGTCTGGCTATGTGTGGAGTCCTTTACCTTCGGTCACAACAAGAACATAAGAATTGGAACAGGCCTATTCTGTCATTCCGTATGAGCTGACTGTGAGCTCAACTCTACCTTCTCACTTGTCCCCCATAATGCTTGACTCCCTTGTAGGCCAAAAATCTCTCCAATTCAGCCTTAAATATATTGAATGGCTCAACCTCCATTGCTGTCTGTGGTAGAGAATTCAAAGGGCCATTTCCATCTTAAGTGGACAACTCTTTCTTCTGAAACTATGACTATTATAAACCTGCAGGAGGCCCAGGGATCTGCAACCTCAGAGTCTCTGTGGCCTTACCTCAGTACGATTTACCCAGATGAGGGGGGTAGGGCTATTCTTCCTTACATAGGACTGCTGGGAAATAGATACCCTGGCCCGGGTGTGGGCCGGACACGGGAGATCTTTCAAGGGGCAGGAGGTATAAATTATAAGGAGAATAAATCAAAACTTTCCTACAGTCATCGCTTCCGAATGGTCACTTGCCTGAGACTTTACATTAGCGATAAGGATTAAGTGGAGCTGCAGGAGGCGCCATTTCCTCCGGACCGAGCCCACCTTCATTAGGCCTCAGGAGGCCTCCACTCAGGCAACAGACATGCCATGCGGCGGTAAGCTAAATGCGTTTGACGCCGAGACGAGGGATTGGGCCCAGTACATTAAGCAAATGTGCTACTTTTTTATCTGAATACCATATCAGAGACGACAGACAGACGGTGACCCTCCTCCCGGTTTGTGGTGTGGAGACAATAGAGTTCCATCAAAATTTTAACTTTTCCCAACTCACCTGACATCTACCAGTTTAAGGAGTTAGTTACACTGGTCGGAAACCATTTTGACCCGAAACCGTCACTAGTCGTTCGTTGTTTGTGTTTCCGCACGGCTTCTCAACACCTGGGTGAACCTGCAACACAATTTCTGGGACATTTGCGAAAACAGGCCACGTTCTGTGCCAGACATTATCTGAGGCACTCAGAGACCGTTTGGATTGCGGAATCGGAGGTGGGGCGACCCAAGAAAGCAACCAAGATAGTTTTGTCCCGTGAGGGCGCAGAACACGGTGTCCAGGGGTACCGAGGGGTGGCTGTCCTGAATCTTGGTTCCCCTGCTGCAGTTGACTCCCGCCGCTGGGGGCACACTCCGGGTGATGAGGACTGATGGCAACATTTTCCTGCCGAGGGACGGCGTGCTTCCTGCACACCAGAGATCCCTGATGCAAGGGATGAACGCGCCGGCACCAGAGGGTGTCGACGGGACAGACGCCAGTGAGAAATTACACCCACCCATCACTGCATCCCCGATGACCGTCCCAGACAGCGGTCACATTTTGTTGAAGACGAGCCGGAGGGGCCCACCGCCTTTACTGCATTTCGGCACCACAGGTGGCGCCTATCCAAGTTATGGTCTGGATCAACGGGTTCCCAATATGGGTGGAGCTTGATACCAGAGCTTTGGTCTCTGTGATCAGCCGGCGCACATACAACCAAATTCTCTCAGGGTTACGCTTCTTAGCGTTACGTGATACCGACGCCCGTTTGAAGACATATACCAGGGAGCCATGGGAGATCCCGTGCATCTCAGAAGTCCCTGTGGAATACAGGGCTCAGTCAGCGAACTTACCACTGACTAAGATTCGGGCCTAAATTTGCTGGGGTGTGACTGGCTGAAACGTCGGCAGGTTTGCTGGATGTACCCTGACGAGCCAGAAGCGGTATTGGCACATTTCCCGGGGAGTATTTCAGTACGGCCTCGGTACCATCCAGGGTGCCTCCGCCAAGGTATCAGTAGACCCATAGGCCCAACCATGCTATTCCTTAAGCTTTGGAAGCAAAGGTCGATGCACAGCTGGACAGTTTGGGGAAATTCGTGAAGTGCAATTTGTGGATTGGGCTGCGTCGGTCATGCCGGTTATAGAGCCTGATGGTTCTGTCCGCCTCTGTGGAGATTATAAAATTACCATCAACCGAATATCCCATCTGGATCATTACCAGTGTCAAAGGTTGAGGAACTATACACAAGGCTTAGCAGAGGAAGGACTTTCACCAAGCTTGACATGACCCACGCTTAACTTCAATTGGTATGGATCCATCCTCACAGAAGTATGTGACCACCAACATGTCAAGGGGGTTCTATGAGTATACCAGGCTGCCATTTGAGTCTCTGCAACATTTGCCATATTCCAAAGAAAGATGGAAAATATCCTCCAAGGATCCTCCACAGGTAGCAGTCTACCTGGATGATCTGCTGATTATCAGTTCCTCCGATCAGGAGCACCGAAAAAATGTAGAGGATGTGCTAAGTTGTTTTGAGGCAGCTGAGGTCCACCTGCGGTGCGATAAGTGCATTTGCCACACGAAGGAGGTGGTCTACTTAGGTTGATAGGTACGGGCTACACCCAGTAGACAATAAAGTACAGGCTATCCAGCAGGCACCCATCCCAAAGGATCCAACATAACTTAGTTGTTCGTGACCCTTATAAACTATTATAGGAAGTTCATCCTGAGCTTGGCTACAGTCTTGGCTCCACTGCACCTGTTGTTAAAGAAGGGCCAATGGTGGGTTTGGGTCCCGCTCACAGCTTGGTATGGCAACTGCTCGGTCCAAGATCGCAAAAAACAAATGGGAGATGCAGACAGGCAGTGATTGACACACAGGATGACCAATGAACACACAACACAGAACAACCAATCACCAGACAGGACACCACCACTATAAAGCCCACAGGGTATTAAGACTCCCGCTCTCTCAGGACCCAGGTACTGAGACAGTTAGAGTGCACAAGTTAGTGAGCACTATTACCATGCGGTAGCTAGTAAGTCTGGTCAAGCCAGTAAGAGGTCATCAGTTGGATTAGTAGAGTGTCAACCCACAGCTGAACATGTACAGCAGTCCATAGTTAAATAAAACAGTGTTGGATCATCTCCTGTGTCAGACGTTTGTTTCTAGCTTCCCTGCATCCAGTTGCGGTCAACGTCGAACCAACCTGCCTAACACATCATGGTACCAGAGAGCTATTAATCCTGCCGAACCTACCTCGAGTGAATCTGCAACGACCAGCATGCGGCCATCTAGCGAAATGGAAAACATCCAGACTCCTCCGCAGCTCCACATCTCTGGCAACCTCGCCGCCAATAGGAAAATCTTCAAGCAAAAGTTCCTCCTGTATATCGAGGCCTCCGACCTCGAGGCAGCATCGGATGCCAGGAAGATCGCGCTATTTCTCTCGACCACGGGAGACCACGTCATCCAAGAAAATAAAATGAAAATCGCTTATTGTCACGAGTAGGCTTCAATGAAGTTACTGTGAAAAGCCCGTAGTCGCCACATTCCGGCACCTGTTCAGGGAGGCATATACGGGAATTGAACCGTGCTGCTGGCCTGCCTTAAAAGCCAGCGATTTAGCCCAGTGTGCTAAACCAGCCCCTATATCTACAACACGCTTACGTTTGCCGATGGCGAAGACAAGACGAAGTTCAAAACAGTTCTGCTAAAATTCGACAGCCACTGCGACATTGAAGTGAATGAGAACTTTGAACGGTACACCTTCCAACAGAGGCTTCAGGGTAAGGATGAACCTTTTCAGTCCTTCCTGATCCACCTCTGCATCCTGGCGCAGTCATGTAATTATGGCTCGATGGCTGATTCCATGGTCCGGGATCAGATCGTTTTCGGGGTCCACTCCAATTCCGTGCGGCAGCAGCTCCTCAAAATCAAACAGCTGACCCTCTCCGTCGCTATGGAGATGTGCATGAGCATGCCAAGAATCGTTACTCCCACATCAGGGCGGCAGAAACTGCAAAACTGGCCTCCTACGAGGCAGAAAGGGTGCAGGCCATTGCAAAAATCAAAGGCCTGAGTATCGAGGAGAGTGGCCATTTCGCACGCTTTTCCCAGTTTCCTACGCATGTGCGCCACGTGGACGACGAGGCCGAAAACCCTAATGCGCGTACGTCGGCCGACTGCACTGCGCATGCGCGTTCGCGCACGGAACGTGCTGACTTCAGCGTTATGACGTGTCCGAATTGTGGCTCCGCCCATTTAAAGCGGCAATGTCCAGCCAAAGGACGGCGATGCCTGCAGTGTGGGAAGCCAGGCCATTACGCGGCCTTCTGCAGGTCCGCTCCACCGATTATTAGCCAGCGATCCCAGATACGGCGCAGAAGTGTCTGCTCGGTACAACAAGACATGCAGGATTCTGATCCCGACAGCACAACAGACCCCGATGCTGACTGCCTCGAGTCTCCATATTGAGTGGGCATCATAACCACACGCGAGCTGGTTTCCACTGCACCTGCAACCCGCCTTTCGATCCTCAGTGTGGATCCCGATGACGAGTGGTGTGCTATCCTCACAGTCAACCAGGCTCGCATTCGATTTAAACTGGACACCGGCGCGTCTGCGAACCTCATATCACAGCCAGATCTCGACAGCATCCGTGACCGACCAAGCATTCTTCCACCAGCCTGCCAACTCCTTGACTACAATGGCAATGCCATAGCTGCCAGTGAATCGTGTCGGCTAGGGGTATCTCACAAGGCAATCAAGGCAACACTACGATTCGAGATCGTCCGGCCTGACACGGCGTCCCTGCTCGGTGCTCGCGTCTGCAAGCTCCTGAATCTGGTCCAGCGAGTCTACACCATGTCCTCGACACCAGTGACTGCCTCGCCTGATGTGAATCTCCAGGCCGAGATAGACGACATTCTCACACAATACCACAACGTGTTTGATGGAATGGGCACGCTCCCAAATCGCTACAAAATTTTGTTCAAGCCGAACGCTACCCCAGTGATCCATGCACCACGCCGGGTGCCGGCTCCTCTCAAGGATCGTCTAAAAAAGCAGCTACAAGACCTCCAAGACCAGGGCATCATCTCAAAGGTCACGAAACCAACAGACTGGGTCAGCTCCATGGTCTACGTAAAAAAACCCTCTGGTAAACTCCGCATTTGCATTGATCCCAAAGACCTGAACCGCAACATCATGCGAGAGCACAACCCGATCCCGAAGCGTGAAGAGTTGACCAGTGAGATGGCTCATGCCAAATTCTTCACCAAGCCGGACGCCCCCCGTGGCTTCTGGCAAATACAGCTGGATGGGTCCAGTCGCAAGCTTTGCACGTTTAGCACTCCGTTCGGCCACTATTGCTACAACTGCAGGCCTTTCGGTATCATATCAACTTCCGAAGTATTTAATTGCATTATGGAGTGATGAGACCATCAATTCACGCGACACGTGGTTAGAAGTGAACAGTGGTTTTAATCGTCTTACAACAGAGCCTGCCTGTGACGAGATGAACTCCAGATGAACTGGCAGGCAGGCACTCAGCATCAACCTTTATACTTCTGGTTAGGGGGAGGAGCCATGGGTGGAGCCATGTGCGGAGCCAAGGGTGGAGCCCAGTACAAGCTCCTCATCTCCCCCCATGGGTAGAGCCGCGCAACTACACGTGATCCAATACAATATACAGGCTCAACACATGTTGTACAATACAGTGTGGATTATTAGTATTTATAATTCACCACATTCACCCCCTGTAAAAAAATCAAGTCCGGCGGGGGTGATGGTTTACAGATTGAGTCTGTTGCAGCCCCTTCTGGTGGCTGGATGATCACGGTCGGTTGGGGTATGATAGCGGACTCCGGGGGTGATTCTATCCGAGCTTCGTACCCGTCTGGTTCGATTGGGGAGTGGGGGCGCTGGAAGCTTGCGGGTGTGCAGAACATGTGTAGAGAACTGGCAGGCGCGGGGGCGTGGGGCGAGGCGAGTTGGGTGGGATGTAGTGTGAGGGGTACCTCGGCGGTGGTAGTGGTGGGGTTTGATCCTGCAGGCGCTAGGTCCCGGAGGGATACGGTGTCCTGACGGCTGTCAGGGTACTCAATGAAGGCGTATTGGGGGTTCGAGTGTAGTAGAAGCACTTTTCTGCGAGTGGGTCAGTTTTGTGTACCTTGACGTGCTTCCGGAGGAGTACTGGGCCCGGTGTCTTCAACCATGCCGGGAGCGAAGCCCCCGTGGTAGTGCCCCTGGAAAAAAAAGAGCCGCTCGTGAGGGGTCTGGTTGGTGGCGGTACATAGAGAGGGACCTAATAGCGTGGAGCGCGTCTGGGAGGACTTCCTGCCAATGGGAGATTGGGAGATTCCTGGACACGAGGGTCAGTGGGACGGTCTTCCAGACGGTCGCATTCTCCCTCTCCACCTGCCCGTTCCCCCGGGGTTATAGATGGTAGTCCTGCTCGAGGCGATGCCCTTGCCGAGCAGGTACTGACGCAGCTCGTCACTCATAAAGGACGAACCTCGGTTGCTGTGTACATAGCTGGGGAAACCAAACAGGGTGAAGATATTATGCAAGGCCCTAATGACTGTGTGGGAGGTCATATCAAAAGGGATAGCAAAAGGGAATCGGGAGAACTCGTCGATGACATTCAGGAAATACCCATTCCTGTTAGTCGAGGGGAGTGGCCCTTTGAAATCGATAGCGAGGCATTCAAAGGGCCTAGAAGCCTTGATCAGGTGCGCCCTGTCTGGTCTGTAGAAGTGCGGTTTGCACTCCGCGCAGATCGGGCAATCCCTGGTGACGGCTTTTACCTCCTCGGTGGAGAAAGCCAGATTTCGGGCTTTAATGTAGTGGGCGAGCCGGGTGACCCCCGGGTGGCAGAGGTCATTGTGGATGGCTTTTAAGCGGTCGCTCTGCGTGCTGGCGCACGTGCCGCGGGACAGGGCATCTGGGGGCTCGTTGAGCTTCCCCGGTCGATACATAATATCATATTTGTAGGTGGAGAGCTCGATCCTCCACCTCAGAATTTTATCATTTTAAATTTTGCCCCTTTGCGAGTTGTCAAACATGAAGGCAACCGATCTTTGGTCAGTGATGAGGGTGAACCTCCTACCTGCGAGGCAGTGCCTCCAGTGATGAATAGCCTCCACAATGGCTTGTGCTTCTTTTTCGACCGAGGAGTGTCGAAGTTCCAAAGCGGAGAGGGTTCGGGAGAAAAATGCGACTGGTCTCCCTGCCTGATTCAGTGTGGCTGCAAGAGCTACCTCTGAGGCATCGCTCTCAACCAGGAAAGGGACGGATTCATCCACCGCCCGCATGGCTGCTTTGGCGATGTCCTCCTTGATGCAGTTGAAGGCCTGGCGAGCCTCAGCTGACAGGGGAAAAAGTGTGGCCTTAAAGAGTGGGCGGGCTTTGTCCGCATATTGAGGGACCCACTGGGCATAATATGAAAAGAATCCCAGGCACCATTTGAGGATGGGACAATGAGGGAGAGGGAGTTCTAAGAGGGGGCGCATATGGTCCGGGTTGGGGCCCAGGACTCCGTTTTCCACGACATAGCTGAGGATGGCTAGTCTGGTCGTGCAGAAAATGCATTTCTCCTTGTTGTAAGTGAGATTGAGCTTCAGGGCCGTTTGGAGAAATCGATTGAGGTTGGCATCGTGGTCCTGCTGGGCATAGCCATAGATGGTGACGTTATCCAAGTACGGAAAAGTGGCCCGCAGTCCGTACTGGTCCTCCATTCGGTCCATTGCTCGTTGGAACACCAAGACCCCATTCGTGACACCAAAGGGAACCCGGAGGAAGTGGAAGAGGCGGCCATCGGCCTCGAACGCCGTGTAGTGGCAGTCCTCCGGGCGGATTGGGAGCTGGTGGTATGCAGACTTCAGATCCACCGTGGAGAAGATGTTGTACTGGGCGATCTGGTTCAACATGTCTGTAATCCTGGGGAGGGGATACACGTCGAGGAGTGTAAACCGATTAATGGTCTGACTATAATCTGCGACCATGCGGAATTTTTCCCCGGTCTTGACGACCACAACCTGAGCTCTCCAGGGGCTGTTACTGGCCTCTATGATCCCCTCACGTAGGAGCCTCCGGACCTCGGTTCGGATAAACACCCTGTCCTGTAGACTGTACCGCCTGCTGCGAGTGGCTACGGGTTTACAGTCTGGAGTGAGGTTGGCAAAGAGAGGAGGGGGGGGGGAGATTCGCAATGTGGCTAGGCTGCAGATGGTGAGTGGGAGTAGGAGTCCGCCGAAGCTGAGGGTGAGACTCTTGAGGTTGCACTGAAAATCGAGTCCCAGTAAGAGTGGGGCGCAGAGTTCAGGCAGGACGTATAGTTGAAAATTAGAGTAACTAGCGCCTTGGATCATCAGGGTCGCGACAGTGCGCCCTTGGATGTGAACAGAGTGGGAGCCCGAAGCGAGGGAGCTAGTTTGCCATGCAGGAAAACAGGGAGCGAAGTGTATACCAGATCTGGGTGTACGAAGCTCTCGGTGCTCCCGGAGTCGAAGAGGCACGGTGTACTGTACCCGTTGACTTGAACGGTCGTCATTGAGTTGCAGAGGTGTTTTGGATGGTATATTTTCTCAGGAAATCCATTCCCAATTTGGCAGCCCACACCACGGCCCTCAGGCATCTTGTAAAGAAGTCAACAGTGTTCCAATGGCTGCCCGCACATGAAAAGGAGTGGCTCGAGCTAAAGGTGAAGCTCACCACAGCCCCAGTACTGGTTCTTTGACCCAACCAGGGACACCAAGATATCTACTGACGCTATCCAGGATGACATTGGGGTGGTGCTCCTCCAGCGAAACGACTCCTCGTCCTGGGCTCCAGTGGCATATGCCTCCAGGGCCATGACGCCGACCGAGCAACGGTATGCCCAGATCGAAAAGGAGTGCTTGGGTCTCCTGACAGGAATAGTCAAGTTTCATGAATACGTATACGGCCTGCCGAAGTTCAGGGTGGAAACAGACCACAGGCCTTTAGTCCACATAATCCAGAAGGTTTTAAATGACATGACACCTCGGCTACAGCGAATTCTTCTTCGTCTCCGCCGATATGACTTCGAACTCGTCTACACACCAGGTAAGGAGCTGATCATCGCGGATGCCCTATCCCGATCCATCACCACACCGTGTGAACAGGGCGACTTCATCTGCCACAAAGAGGCACAGGTGCAGTTGTGTGCCAGAAACCTACCAGCCACTGATGAACGAGTGGTCCAAATACGTGAAGAAACTGCCAAGGACCCTCTACTGCAGCACGTGATGCAACACCTCGCCCATGGCTGGCAAAAGGGGCAATGTCCCCAGTTCTTTAACGTTAAGGACGAGTTAACGGTCATTGAGGGAATCCTTCTTAAACTGGATAGGATAGTCATTCCTCAAAGCATGCAAACTATGCTCGGACAGATCCATGAGGGTCACCTTGGGGTCGAAAAATGTTGATGCAGAGCTCGAGAGGCGGTTTATTGGCCGGGTATCAACCAGGACATTGCCGACATGGTCCTCAACTGCCGAACCTGCCAGAAGTTTCAACCAGCTCAGTCCAAGGAAACACTGCAACAGCACGAGATTGTGACCTCGCCGTGGTCTAAAGTGGGGTAGACCTCTTTCATGCCAATGGGCGTGATTACGTGCTCTTGGGTCGACTACTTCTCCAGTTACCCGGAGGTGGTGAAATTCTTGGACCTCACGTCTCGGTCCGTCATCAAAGCCTGCAAAGAGACTTTTGCCAGGCACGGGATACCACTCATGGTCATGTGTGACAACTGTCCATGTTTCTACAGCCAGGAGTGGTCTGATTTTGCACGATCCTACAACTTCAGTCACATCACCTCCAGTCCCCATTACCCGCAATCAAACGGGAAGGCCGAGAAAGGGGCTCATATTGTCAAGCGGTTGTTGTGCAAGGCTGCAGACTCAGCCTCTGATTTCAACTTGGCGCTGCTGGCCTACAGGGCAGCCCCTCTGTCGACTGGTTTGTCTCCGGCGCAGATGCTCATGAACCGCAACCTTTGGACGACTGTTCCAGCCATCCATATTCCAAACCTTGACCACCTCACGGTGCTGCAAAAAGTGCATCGGTCCAGGGACCAGCAGAAGATCACATATGATGCTCATGCCATGGATCTGCCTGCGCTGGCTCCAGCAGATGTTGTTCACGTCCAGTTGCCTGAGGGAGGTTGGTCGGTCCCAGCTGTTGTTGTCAGGAAGGCCGTCCCAAGGTCTTTCATTGTTCAAATGGCTGACGGCTCCATTCTCCGGCGCAACAGGAGGGCGTTGCGGAGAGTTCCCCGCCCACCGCCTAGCTCCGTCGGTTATCATGCCTCCTCCAGACGTCGCCTGCCACGAGGCCACCAAACTGCCAGTGGTCCCGCCTGTCCACGAAACCGCCACAATGCCAGCAATCCCACCTTTCCAAGTGCCGGCGTCTCCTGCTCCACCTCTGCGGCGATCGACAAGTATTCGTCGCCCGCCTCAATGACTGAATCTATAGACTTTACTCTTGTAAATTTTGTTCAGTTTGCTCTGTATCTGCACGATATACACCTTCCCATGTACATATGTTCATCAACTCACCACTTGTACATAGTCAGGCATGTATATACCCTCACGTTCCCAAACGTATTTAAAAAACAAATGGGAGATGTCATAATATTCACTCATGTATGTAATGAGATGCAGATAGGCAGTGATTGACACACAGGATGACCAATGAACACACAACACAGAACAACCAATCACCAGACAGGACACCACCACTATAAAGCCCACAGGGTATTAAGACTCTCCCTCTCTCAGGACCCAGCTACTGAGACAGTCAGTGTGCACAAGTTAGTGAGCACTATTACCATGCGGTAGCTAGTAAGTCTGGTCAAGCCAGTAAGAGGTCATCAGTTGGATTAGTAGAGTGTCAACCCACAGCTGAACATATACAGCAGTCCATAGTTAAATAAAACAGTGTTGGATCATCTCCTATGTCAGACGTTTGTTTCTAGCTTCCTTGCATCCAGTTGCAGTTAACGTCGAACCAACCTGCCTAACACATCACTGTCTGGCTCCATCACAGCCTGGTATGGCAACTGCTCGGCCCAAGACCGCAAGAAACTTCAGAGAGTCATGAACACAACCCAGTCCATCACACAAACCTGCCTCCCATCCATGGACTCTATCTACACCTCCCGCTGTCTGGGGAAAGCGGGCAGCATAATCAAAGACCCCACCCACCCGACTTACTCACCCTTCCAATTTCTTCCATCGGAGAGGAGATACAAAAGTCTGAGAACACGCACAAACAGATTCAAAAGCAGCTTCTTTTCCACTGTTCCCAGACTCCTAAACGACCCTCTTATGGACTGACCTGATTAATACTACAATCCTGTATGCTTCACCCGATGCCGGTCTCCATATATTTACATTGTCTACCTTGTGTTGACCTATTATAGAACATAGAACATAGAACAATACAGCACAGAACAGGCCCTTCGGCCCTCAATGTTGTGCCGAGCCATGATCACCCTACTCAAACCCACGTATCCACCCTATACCCGTAACCCAACAACCCCCCCCTTTTAACCTTACTTTTATTAGGCCACTACGGGCAATTTAGCATGGCCAATCCACCTAACCCGCACATCTTTGGACTGTGGGAGGAAACCGGAGCACCCGGAGGAAACCCACGCACACAGGGGGAGGATGTGCAGACTCAACACAGACAGTGACCCAGCCGGGAATCGAACCTGGGACCCTGGAGCTGTGAAGCATTTATGCTAACCACCCTGCTGCCCCCTGCTACCCTGCTGCCCCCTATTATGCATTTCCTTTTTAATTTATTTTATTTTCATGTACTCAATGATCTGTTTGAGCTGCTCGCAGAAAAATACTTTTCACTGTACCTCGGTACATGTGACAATAAACAAAATCCAATCCAAATCCGTGTGCCAGGCTAAAATTTGAGGCTGGGCAGGAAAAGGTTATTAAGTACTTTAAAGTGGCCACATCACCTAAGAGCCTTAATTGGGGTAAATGTGGGCTCCCTGTCCGAGACTCTGCCCATCCCATGCCAAATCACAACCAGGTTAGGGTGGGTGGGAACCCGAGGAAATCCTATCTATGTAATTTCTTCCTCCCGCCCCCACCTCAGAACCTACCGGAGGGCAGGAGAAGCATAAATGTCTGGCCAGAAAGTAAAGTCTTGAAGTGGAAGGCTGAGAGATGCCTTCTGCTAAAAATCAATGGCAGTGAATCAATTCAGCCATAGGACTCATGCACTTTTTCAGTACTTTGTGATTCCAGTGCCTTCCTCATGCTCCACACCGACCTCTTCCAAAGCCGCTGATGTTCCAATACCTATGGGAACATCGGCTGGGAATGCTATGATTAACACTAAAAGTATATGTCTGGGTGGTGAGCCATGCAGGCTAGGAAGTCCCCACATCTGATCTATAGTCTGCACTGAGTTAATTAATCGCAGCCATGGGTGTGTCAGAGTTGGCATCAGCACACATGCTTAAAGGGATGAAAGTCAGCCAGGAAATCTAATGACTCCTGCAGGAAGGTGTATATTTGAGGATAAGGCTTTGCTTAGCTATGATGCTCCACATGGTAAAATACTCTTGTCTGTGCATAGTCCCAGATAATTAAGCAAATTATTACAGACATATTGCTATCTGCGGATTTACACCTTAGCGAGAATTAATGCTTTCAGACGAGAAATGGAGGCATATTGGGGAAAAATAATGAGTGCTTCGGCTCAGTTATATGAGGCCAACATGTTCTCAGTAATGAGACCTGTAAATATCAGTTCTGTTTGAATTAACTAAGCAACAAATTCCATTTGTCAAAAAATGTGTCAGGTTATAAAGAGGGCATGTGTTGATTAAATGCTGAGATACAATAACAACTTGCATTGATATAGCATCTTTAACATTATGAGATGGTTCAAGGTGCTTCATAGGAGTCACTTTGTGGCTGAAATTCTGGGGCAGGCCTTTTGCTGATGGATATGGATTATTGGGGGGTGCATCTAATGCCCTCATCCTATCCTATATTTCAGGTTTAGAAGCATTTGCAAATTGTTGGCTGAATGAATAAATAAAAATTAATAATCAATCTCAGTGTCTTTGTTACTTATCCATATGTATCCATCGGTGGCTTGTGGAATAATTCATAGACATAGGCGCAACTAGAAAAAAAGAAAAACTTAAAGCCAGGTCAATGTGTAAAAGGTCTGCACAAAGGCTACAGGAGTATTATTGGATATGTCAGTAGTGCTTAAAGTAGGCTGGCCCAAAACCACAAGTCACTGGCACACAACACGTGGTTGAGACCATATGAGAGAACAAGCCAAAACACCGGCATCCCCATCATGCACGTGACATCGCACAACTAGACAGACTGGCTGACATTATCATTAAAGCAAATTACTGCGGATGCTGGAATCTGAAACAAAAACAGAAAATACTGGGCAGTCTCAGCAGGCCTGACAGCATCTGTGGAGAGAGAACGTTTCGAGTCTGGATTCAGGAAGTCTAGCATGACGACACACACTCCCGTCTGCATCAATGACTCCGAAGTGGAGATGGTCAATAGCTTTAAGTTCCTGGGGGTCACCATCACCAACAGTATTTCCTGATCCAACAACGTTTCTACTTCCTACGGAAGCTGAAGAAATTTGGCATGTCTGAATCGACTCTCACAAACTTCTATAGATGTGTGATAGAGAGCATCCTATCTGGCTGCATCACAGCCTGGTATGGCAACTGCTAGGCCCAAGATCGCAAGAAACTGCAGAGTGTGGTGAACTCAGACCCACGCATCACACAAGCTTGCCACCTGCACATTGATTTTGCACATTGATGCACCTCCCACTGCCTCAGGAAGGCAGACATTATCAGAAGCACCTCATACCCAGGCATTGCCTTCTTCCAGACCCTTCCACCAGTACAGAAGTCTGATGACCTGGACATCCAGACATAGGAACAGCTTCTTTCCCACAGCTACAAGACTCCTCAACGACTTCCCCTCAGACTGATCTGTTCCCTGTAAGAACACTATTCACAACGCCCTATGCTGCTCTTGCCCATACATTTGCTTTGTTTGGCCCCTTGTTCCGCACTGTAACCAATCACTGTTTGTCGATGTACCATTTGTCAATGTTCTCTGTTGAGTATTCTTTTTGTCTACTATGTACGTACTGTGTACGTTCCCTCGGCCGCAGAAAAATACTTTTCACTGTACTTCGGTACATGTGACAATAAATCAAATCAATCAATCAATCAAAATGCTGAGCAATCTCAGCAGACCTGACAGCATTATGTGGAAAGAGAACGGATCTAACGTTTCGAGTTTGGATGACTCTTTGTCAAAGTTGCCGCATGTGCGGGACAATTGTCCTAAGGATAAACAACTACCCTAGAGTTTTTTTTAAGTAAGATTTGCATGACTGTTAATAATCTTTATTATTGTCACAAGTAGGCTTACATTAACACTGCAATGAAGTTACTGTGAAAAGCGCCTAGTCGCCATATTCTGGTACCAGTTCGGGTACACAGAGGGAGAATTCAGAATGTCCAATTCACCTCACAAGCACGTCTTACGGGACTTGTGGGACGAAACCGGAGCATCCGGAGGAAACCCATGCAGACACGGGGAGAATGTGCAGACTCTACACAGATAGTGACCCAAGCGTGAATCGAACCTGGGACCCTGGCGCTGTGAAGCAACAGTGCTAACCATTGTACAGCATACGACTGCGAGATCAGATTTTCAGCACTTGTATATTTCAGTGGTTCTCAAACCTTTTGTCTGCCAAACCCTTAGGTGGGACAAAAGACCTTGGAGAAAACATACCTGCCCGAGCCCACCTGCTTTCCCTCATCACGGCAAGAAAACACATTTGAACTAATGAGAAAAACGGTGGCCGCCAATGAGAGGATATCTGGTTCGAAGTTGGAAATCTTCAGTCTCATGTTAGGCGCCACATTCAGTCAGTTCCTCTTTGTTTCCTGCCCACCCTCCTTGGCACGGCAATTGTGGTAAACCACTGTTGCACCTATATTAGGTGATGTATGGTAGGACCTGTACTGCAGGTACGACGGTAGTCCCTGCCTGCTGGCTCTGCCCAGTAGGCAGAGTATAAATATGTGTGTCCTCCGTGCAGCAGCCATTTCGCCAGCTGCTGTGGGAGGCCACACAGCTTGGAGCAATAAAGCCTCAGTTGTATTCAACTCTTGTCTTTGTGCAATTGATCGTGCATCAATTTATTGCTCAAAAGATGGACCTCTGTATCAAGCCGGATCGCCTGCAGCTGGATCCGCATTCAAGCGACACCAAAAGGACTTTCAGCGCTGGCTAGCTTGTTTCGAGACGTACATCAATTCGGCGCCAAGCCCTGTTCCGGAGGCTCAGAAAATACAGATACTGTACTCAATGTTGAGCTCCAGCGTCTCTCCGCTGATCCAGGACGCGCCAAACTACGCCGAAGACATGGCACTACTTAAAGAAAATTACGCCCAGAAGACGAACACGCTCTTCGCCAGGCACATATTCGCCACTCGCTCTCAACTCCCTGGTGAGTCCATAGAAGACTTCTGGAGGGCCCCAATCCCACTAGTCCGGGACTGTGACTGTCAGGCCGTTACGGCCACTGAACATTCCAACCTTCTTATGCGGGACGCTTTTGTTACGTGGATTGGGTCGGATCTCATATGCAGCGACTTTTAGAAGGGGCCACGCTCGATCTCGCAGAGATAAAGAAGCTAGCGCTCTCTATGACCGTCGCCTCGCGCAATGTTTAGGCCTACACGCCCAGCCGCGCGGCCCACCCCTCCTACGCATTGTGGACCCCACAGACGGCCGCCCCAGTGGGGGCCTTACCCAGCCAATACGCCTGTGCCACGCGCCAGCCAGTGAACCCTGGGGGTCCCCAATGTTACTTTTGCGGCCAGCAGAAACACCCCCGCCAACGCTGCCCGGCCCACGCTGCCCTTTGTAAGGCTTGCAGTAAGAAGGGGCATTTCGCCGCGGTGTGCCAGGTCCGTGCAGTCGCCGCTATCGCCTCCACCCCCCTCGTCCAGGGTGTAGAATTCAGTGGCTTCCGCCTCTACGTCCTCCCTAACCTCTGCGCTGCCCTACTACTTGGCCTGGACATCTAGTGCAACCTCCAGAGTCTAACCCTGAAATTCAGCGGGCCCCTACCACCCCTTACTGTGTGCGGCCTCGATCCGCCTTCCCTCTTCGCAAATTCAACCCCGGATTGCAAACCAGGAGCAGACGGTACAGCACCCAGGACAGGACCTTCATCAGGTCCCAGGTCCAGCAGCTGCTTCGGGAAGGCATCATTGAGGCCAGCAACAGCCCCTGGAGAGCCCAAGTGGTAGTAGTTAAAACTGGGGAGAAACACAGAATGGTCGTGGACTACAGCCAGATCATCAATCGCATATCTGATATGGTCAATCAGATTACACAGTACCAGGTCTTCTCAACAGTAGACCTCAAATCCGCCTACCACCATCTCCCCATCCGTAAATCGGACCATATACTGCCTTCGAGGCAGACAGTCACCTCTATCACTTCCTCAGGGTTCCTTTGGCGTCACCAACGGGGTCTCGGTCTTCCAAAGGGAGATGGACCGAATGGTCGACCAGTACGGTTTGCAGGCCACCTTTCTGTACCTAGACAACGTCACCATCTGCGGCCACGATCAGCAGGACCACGATGCCAACCTTGCCAAATTTCTCCGCACCGCCACTCTTCTAAACCTCACCTACAACAAGGAGAAGTGCATGTTTAGCACGGACCGCTTAGCCATCCTCGGCTATGTGGTCCAGAACGGAGTTCTGGGGCCCGATCCTGACCGCATGCGCCCCCTCATGGAGCTCCCCCTCCCCCACTGCCCCAAGGCCCTCAAACACTGCCTGGGGTTCTTTTCATACTACGTCCAGTGGGTCCCAAACTATGCGGACAAGGCCCGCCCACTCATACAGTCCACCCATTTTCCCCTGACGGCCGAGGCACAACAGGCCTTCACCCATATCAGAGCCGATATCGCCAAGGCCGGGATGCACACAGTAAACGAGACGCTGCCCTTTCAAGTGGAATGCGACGCATCAGACGTTGCCCTAGCCGCCACCCTCGATCAGGCAGGCAGACCCGTGGCATTCATTTCCCGCACCCTTCATGCCTCAGAAATTCGGCATTCCTCCGTCAAAAAAGAGGCCCAAGCTATCATTGAAGCTGTGCGGCATTGGAGGCATTACCTGGCTGGCAGGAGATTCACTCTCCTCACTGGCCAACGGTCGGTAGCCTTCATGTTCAATAACACACAGCGGGGTAAGATCAAGAATGATAAGATCTTGAGGTGGAGTATCGAGCTCTCCCCCTACAGTTACGAGATTTGGTATCGCCCGGCAAGCTCAACGAGCCCCCAGACACCAAATCCCGAGGTACATGTGCCAGCGTACAAGTAGACTGACTCCGGGCCCTGCACGACAGCCTTTGTCACCCGGGAGTCACACGATTATACCATTTCATAAAGGCCCGCAGTCTGCCCTACTCCGTCGAGGAAGTACGGACAATCACCAGGGACTGCCAGGTCTGTGCGGAGTGAAAACCGCACTTCTACCAGCCAGACCGCGTGCATCTGGTGAATGCCTCACGCCCCTTTGAACGCCTCAGCGTGGATTTCAAAGGGCCCCTCCCCTCCACCGACTGTAACACGTATTTTCTCAGTGTGGTCGATGAGTACTCCAGGTTCCCCTTCGCCATTCCATGCCCCGACATGACGTCTGCCACCGTCATCAAAGCCCGCAACACCATCTTCGCTCTGTTCGGCTTCCCCCCTTACATCCACAGTGACAAGGATCCTCATTCTCATTCATGAGTGATGAGCTGCGTCAGTTCCTGCTCAGCAGGGGTATCGCCTCCAGCAGGACGACAAGCTATAACCCCCGGGGAAACGGGCAGGTAGAGAGGGAGAACGGGACGGTATGGAGGGCCATCCAACTGGCCCTACAGTCTAGGAACCTCCTGGCCTCCCGCTGGCAGGAGGTCCTCCCTGATGCACTCCATTCAATTCGGTCTCTACTGTGCACAGCCACTAACAACACATTCCATGAACGTCTCTTTGCCTTCCCCAGAAAGTCCACATCCAGGGTGTTGCTCCCGACTTGGCTCGCAGCTCCAGGACCCATCCTTCTCCGTAGGCACGTCCGACTCCACAAGGCGGACCCATTGGTGGAGAGGGTGCAGTTGCGCCATACGAACCACCAGTATGCCGACGTGGCGTACCCCGATGGCTGCCAGGATACTGTCTCCCTCAGGGACCTGGCACCAGCAGGTTCCCCACACACACATCCCTCCAAATTAGGGCTTATCCTGTTTTTTTTACCTCAAACTCCTTTGGATCCTACCGCTCCTGATCTTCCGACTGGGTCCAGGGGAGATCGTGTCGGGCTTCAGGGAGGGTGTAGAGTGGAGTTCGGGCTTTTGGGGGTGGAGGCCAGGCCTTGGGTTGTTGGCCCTCGGGAGGAGGGGCTCTGGATCAGGTCAGGTCTTGAGGATGGTCTTGTCAGGCCTTGAGTGGGGTCGGGCCTCTGGTGATGGGTTAGATGGGTCCTCAGGGGAAATGGGGGTCAGTCAAGTCTCCTGTAGTCGAGTCATGCTTCTGGGGCTCAGGCCTTGGGTGGATATGAGTCAGGTCGGGCTAGGTCTGGAGGGGGGTGTTGATGGGTCAGAACTTGGGGGGAGTGGGGGAGGAGATCCTCCCTGGTAGGGAGATGGGGGAGTGAAAGTTGAACCCCATGAGTGGGGGGGTTCCATTGGCGTGTTTAATACCCTGAGACTCCGGTCCTCGGCTGTGGGGGGGGGGGGGGGGGGGGGCGTTGAAGGAAGTGGGGAGAGCGCTGGGAGGTCGAGGTACACCCGCAGCTTTCAGCCTGCATCTGTTCTGTAGTTACCCAGAAGTTAGAAGAGGTTTTAATTCTTCTAATATTTTCTGGTTTACTATTCATGTGGCATAGTTGGAACAAAAAAGCGAGGGTGGGGCGACCTTAAGAGTCGCGAGGCTACAGACGGTGAGTGGGGGGGGCACGTGTCCGCCGAACTTTAAAGTAAGGCTTTGGAGGTGGCACTGGAAGTCGAGCCCCAGTAATAAGGAAGCGCAGAGATGGGGAAGGACGTAGAGTTTGAAGTTAGTGTACTCTACGCCTTGTACAGTAAGGGTCACGACACAGTACCCCCGGATTTCTACTGCATGTGATCCGGAAGCCAGGGAGATTTTCTGGGACGCGGGTAAGATTATGAGGGAGCAGCGCCTTACCGCATCTGGGTGTATGAAGCTGTCTGTGCTTCCGGAATCGAAAAGGCAGGCTGTCTCGTGCCCGTTGATCCGGACGGTCATCGTAGATTTTGTGAGGTGATGAGGCCGGGACTGGTCGAGCGTGATGGAGGCGAGTTTCGGAAGGTGATGGGTAGGCCGGTCGGAGGTAACGGTGGCCAGCGTACTGCCGGGTGAGCAGGGCTCCCGGGAGGCTGCGGAGTGGTCCCAAGATGGCGGCCCCGTGGGTCTCGCGTGGTGGGTGGCATCGGGGATGGCATCAAAGATGGCGACCCCCATGGGTCGCACATGGTGGGTAGAGTACAAGATGGCGTTAAATATGGCGACCCCCATGGGTCGCACGTGGCGGCCGAAATCGAAGATGGCGGCGTCCACGGGTCACACATGGCGGGTGGCACGGCAGCCGGGGGTGGTCCTGACAGGCAGCATGCAGCGCTGCTGGGCCTTGAAGCTTTAGGGAGAGATCAGGCCTGGCAGGCTTTCACAAAGTGGCCCTTCTTCCCATACCCATTGCAAGTCGTGTTCCGTGCACGTCAGCGTTGTCTTGGGTGATTACTCTGGCCGCAAAAGTAGCACTTCGGGCTTGCAGCGTTAGCGGGCTGCTTCGAGGCACAGGCTTGCGCCACGCCAGGCCGGATGATGGCGGCGCCCACGAGGTCCACGATCTCGCTGCGCGGTTGGAGGTGTTGGCCACCAAGTTCTGGAAGGCCACCTCCAGGGAGTTTGAGAGCTGCACTGTCTCTGCGAGGCCGAGTGTACCCACTTCTAGCAATCGCTGGCGGATGTGTTTTGATTTCATGCCTGCAACATAAGCGTCCCTATCAGCAGCTCCGCGTGCTGGGTAGCCGATACCGCCGAGCAGTCACAGTTCCAGCAGAATACCCGCAAGGCACGCAGGAATTCTGCTAGTGATTCCCCAGGGCATTGCCGTCTCGTGGCAAGAAGGTGCCTTCGCATACACCTCATTCACAGACTTAACATAATGTCCCTTCAGCAACATTATCGCCTCCGTATACGAGGGGGTTCCCTGATGAGAAGAAAGACTTGCGGGCTCATCCGTGCGTGGAGGATCTGCTTCTTCTGGAGGTTGGTGAAGTGTTCGGTGAAGGATCCGAGGCACACTTCGAAGCAGCTTGAATGTTGCAGTGGTGTCGGCTGCCTGTGGGTCCAGCTCCAGGCGATCAGGCTTGAGTGATGAATTCATCTTAGATGTTTAGTGTATTAAATTGATATGCCATCAATGAACACACGACGAGTGGTGAACGTAACTGAGGCTTTAATACACTAAACAGAAAGCCTCCTGGCCTCTGACCCCGAACTGTATCAGAGGCGGAGACCAGCCACCTTTATATCAGCCCGAGGGGAGGCGGAGCCATCGGCAGTGGTTTACCACATTACACATAATACAGTGGCCATTTACCATAATACACGTATTATACATTACAGTGGTTTACCACAAGTTGGAACCATGTTTGCAAGCATAGCTGCATTTTCGGATGGTTCCCACTTGCCCTGGGGAAGATTGTACTTCCGGGAAAACTTTACAAAGCGATGTCCTGAAGCTCGGATGTTAGGGCCCATTGAATTGTCTATTTTGTAACCTAGAAGTGTGCCCAGTTGTAGTATGGCTTGAGCATTTTTCTGCCATTATTTCCATTCCTGAATTTCTAGCTTCGGTGGTTAGCTTTTCCACTGAGACATTCTATTTTTATTTATGGGAAAACTGAGACTCCCATTTCAGGTCACAGAAAGCATGGGCTGGCTGTGCAGCTAAAGATTCCGCAATTATTTACAATATGGAAATCATGGCCTTTTCACTTTCACACATTTCGAATGCCCTCAGCAAAGCTGGATACCAGAAATGCACTCGTGTTTCTTGTGTCAAATGTTGCTCAGAGCACAAGTGTAGGAAATACATCATATGAAATAATTCACCCATTTGTTCCCTCTCATTTGTGGGTGGTGTATAATGCACCTGTCCACATAAATCGCAGCACTTTTGGCAGGCGTGAAATTGGTCAGGGATCTGGCGTAACTACGCGGAATCCCATTCCCACCTGTCGAGAATAAAGTGTTTTTACAACATAAAGTCTGGATCTCCGGAGAAAAGAGAAACGGAGAATGTTTCAGTGGAGAAGGTAATCACCAAAGCTAGATATTCAGGGAAGGAAGAAATGGTCATGCAAAAACATGCCCATGCCATACTACAACCAGCCAATTTACCAGAACATAAAATAGACTATCTCCAATAATACTCATATATTCTTTCAGCGGTAATTGTATCTTCTTCATATTTTTTTTTCTTTTAAAAAAAAAAATTTTTAGAGTACCCAATTCATTTTTTCCAATTAAGGGGCAATTTAGCGTGGCCAATCCACCTACCGGCACATCTTTGGGTTGTGGGAGCTAAACCCAAGCAAACACGGGGAGAATGTGCAAACTCCACACGGACAGTGACCCAGGGCCGGGATCGAACCAAGGACCTCGGCGCCGTGAGGTAGCAGTGCCAACCACCTCACCACCGTGCCGCCCTCTTCTTCATATTTATCAGGCTTTAATGGTCTCTCTTCTCTTGTATTTAAATTGTTCAAGTTACACTTGCGAACTGTGTTTCACCCTGTACGTCATCTAGAGATACAAATGGAGAAGTAACAAAGACAATCGGCTGGATTTCTGTGCCTGAGACTAAAGTGTTGACGCTGGGGCAGAATCCCATGGACTATCACAACAGCAAAACTGGCGCCACACCTGGACCGATTCAGCTACCGTTAAGGGGCTAGCACCACGAAGAGTTGATTCAAATGGGAAATGGTGCAGGATTCGCCGAGTCCGCAATTGACACTCAGGAGGCTGACAAGCTGCAGCCGTACATACAAACTTCACTCCCCACACACCATTCCAGCCACAAGATGGCAGAAAGGAGAGGGCCCAAGATTCAGGGACGCTGAGCTTGAGACCCTCCTGGCGCCATGGAGGAGAGCCGGATGTCCCTGCACCCTGGCCCGGGAAGCTGCCGCCGTTTTCCGTGCCTGGGGACAGGTAACAGATGCAGTAAGCGCCACAAGATATCCCATCCGAACCGGCCTGCAGTGCCGTACAAAACTGCACAACCTGCTCATGGCAGCCAGGGTGAGTAGGCAACACTCTGCCCCTGGTACCCTGGTGCCCTGGTCATTAAAGCCACCAGCTACCCACACCTGGGATACATGCATCGGACTGTCTAACACTGTGCGTTTTCTGTTTCCACACATCCCGAGGTGGCCGCCCATAACCGCAGGGAGCGGTAGAAAACTGGAGGTGCATCGCCGTACCTGCGGCCCCTCACCGTGGCAGAGCAGCGGGCCCTGGAGCTGATCGGCAGACGCGAGAAAACGGCAGTCGCTGGGGTGGAGATTGGCCTTACGCGAGGATTCATAGAATCATAGAATTTACAGTACGAAGGAGGCCATTTGGCCCATCGAGTCTGCACCAGCCCTTGGAAAGAGCAGCCTTCCTAAGCCCACACCTCTATCCTATTCCCACACCTCCACCCTATCCCCGTAACCCCACCTAATCTTATTGAACGATAAGGACAATTTAGCACGGCCAATCGACCTAACCTGCACATCTTTGGACTGTGGGAGGAAACCGGAGCACCCGGAGGAAACCCGTGCAGACAAGGGGCGAACATGCAAACTCTGCACAGACAGTGACCCAAGCCGGGAATTGAACCAGAAAACCTGGAGCTGTAAAACAACTGTGCTAACCACTGTGCTACCATGCTGCACGTAGGAAGTGAGACCTCGCTGAGTTGCGGTTCCCCGTTACGTGTGTTACCCCCCCCGCACACCACCCTCACTCCACCCCATCCCCACACCACACTCTCACCACCTCACTCCCACATCACCCTCAACCCCACACCACCCCCCCACCCGCACCACCCCATCACCCCTCCTCCACATACACCCACCATCCGCACTTCCCCTCCGGCCCACGGTCTATTCATGCACCCTGTCTTGTGACTTGCAGGACCTGCTGGTGATGGAGGGATCTTCCTGGTGTCCCCCGCCCCCAGCCACAGCCAGAGCAAGAGCCACTGAGCAGAGACGAGGATACCAACACGGAGGGGAGCCATACACCCGAGACCCAGGAAACCCAGGAGCTCGAGTCCGATGATGGTATGGATTTCCGTCACAGCTGTCTCCAACACCCTCCACCATCCCAGAGACATTCACCTTGGTTGGGCGCTTTAGTGAAGAGGCTCCTGGGACACTCTCTGGTGCTCACCACACAAATTCTCTGGTACATCAGGCGGAGGTGGGCACGCCCAAGAGGGCAGACAGTTGGAGGGCGGACACCAGGAACTAGCTGCCGTCCAGACGGGTTTCAGGTTTCTGGAACGGACAGTCCCATCAATCGTGGAGATGCAGCCGCAGAGCCAGGGACTACATAAGGGGTTGTCGACAAGCATCCAGCACCTGCAGCCGCACGGTCCAACAGTGTGCAGGAGCAGGAGCAGGAGATGGTGCTGGCCGTGCATGCCACCTGGGCCAACACCGCCCGTGGTGCCTGCGGTGGAGGCCTTGGGAGCGAGGGTTTTGGCTGTGGATCAGCATGTCCAAGGTCTGGGGCAATCTCTGCAGGTGATAACCGAGGCCCAGGACAGGGTTTCCATCTCACAGGCAGCCATGTACCGGAGCCACCTGGACATTGCAGCGGCACTCCTGAGTATGGCCCAGTCATAGTGGGCCAAGGCTGAGAACATCAGCGGCATTGCCCAGGCGCTGGCCAACATGGCACAGACGCAGAGGGAGGTGGCCCAGTCCCAGAGGGAGATGGCACAGTCACTGGCTGATGTGACACAGACCCAGAAGGTGTTCGCATGAGTCAATGGGGATGTTGCACAGCCCCAAATGGAGTGGGCCAGTCCCTGTCCTCCATGGCCATGAGAATTCAGACTCTGGTCGAGATGGCAGGGGGACTCCAGGGCTGGTGGTGCCAGGTGGCAAAGGTAGCTCAGGGGACAGCTCCGCTCACACCCACATCCCATGGACTGCCTGAGGGCAACCGGGCACCCCAAGGAGGAGGAGGTGATGGGCCCATGCCAGTGACTCCTGCAGGGGATATGCTGGAACGCCGCAGTACCTCGGATACCTCCCCTCCTGTCCCTGGTGCATCTGGTGGTCAGCGGGTGGAATAGGGTGGCAACACACCACCTGGGACACCCGAGCAGCAGCTGGACTCATCCAGGCCCAGTCTCCCCAAAAGATGGCCACCAAAGGATTTCCAGGTCGCAGGACAGGAATAACAACAGGCCGCCTCCACTCCTGATATACTGTCTGGGGGTCCACCTAGATGTAGCTTTAGGGTGCGTAAGGGCAGAAGTTGTCATCATTCTCCACCTGCTGTTACTGTCAACTCAGGACCCACACCCCATAGTGCGGCAGGCATGTAACATGGAGGGGGTTGCAGGCAGGGGAGTAGCCAGGTGGGGGGTGAGTTTGTGGGGGTGGGATGCGGTGTCCGTGCCCCTGGCAAGTCCCTCCACTAGTCGGTGAACCCGGAGGTGATCAGAGCATCCTGTGCACATTGGCCTAGCTCACACACTGTGCGGCCTTCCGTGCCTGGCCAGGCTCCATGTCCATCCTCATCGGAGGAGTCCTGGACTCCATCCTCCTCCTCCAGCATGTCACCCCTCTGCTGTGCAACATTGTGGAGGACACAGCAGGCCGCCACAATGTGGCCAACCCTCCCAGTGCTACACTAGAGGGCCCATCCAGAGCAGCCCAGGCACCTGAACTGCACTGAAGCACCGCTCGATCACGCCCCTGGTCACTGTGTGGGTGTCCTTGTTGCGGGTCTCCGCATCGGTCAGTGGCCTTTGGATAGGCGTCATCAGCCACAACCCCAGCGGATAATCCCTGTCACCAGGAGTCAACTCCGTAGAAGAGTCCCAGAATTGTCGAGTGTGCCAGGTGAAGACACCGTGCACACTGCCAGTGTATCAGATGCATGCTGCGCATCTGATGGTCACACACCAGCTGCACGTTCATCGAGTGGAACCCCTTTCGGTTTTTGTAGAGCAGCCTGTCATCTGCAGGTGCTGTAGGGCAACATGCATCCCGTCGATCACCTCCGGACCCCGGGCATCTCGGCGATGGTGGCGAACTCCACTGCCCGGGCGTCCTGGTGGACTCAGTCCATATTGATGTGGATGTATTGTGCTGACTGGGCATATAGGGCCTCCATGATGGCGCGGGCGCACCTGTTTGTTCGACAAGCCAATGCAAAGCTGCAAAGCGGCAGTCCCAGCTAGGACCATCCGAAGATGCTGGTTCCCTTTCTGGTTGGCTTTTATCAGTGGGGTTTTAACGAGCCCCACAGTTAAGCCTCTGATCCTCACTGAGGGAGCTCACATTCCACTAGCCCCAGGGACAGATCAATCGGGTCGTCCCTCATTCAGTGCTAAACATTGTGCAATAATCAGCCGACGTCCCCCTTCTGACCTTATGTTTGAGGGAAAGTCATTGATAAAGCAGGTGAAGGTAGTTGAGCCAGGCACACTACCAAAGGAACTCTTGCAGTAATGTCCTTAGTGTGAGATGATCGACTTTCAATGACCATAGTCATTTTTCTTTTGTGCTCGGTAAGACTTCAACCCATGGAGAGTTATCTCCCTGATTCTGAGTACAATTTTGTTAGGGTTCCTTGATGTCACACTTGGTCAATGCTGCCTTGATTGCAAAGGCATTCACACTCACCTCACCTCTGGAATTCAGGTCTTTTGGTCCATGTTTGGGCCAAAACTGTTAGTAACTCTGGAGTCAAGTTGTTCGTGCAGACCCCAGGCTCAGCAATAGTGATCAGGTTATTGTTGTATAAGCATCACTCAGTACCACTGTTCACAACACCTTCCTTCGCCGGCGCTGGAGTGATTGGCGCCGTGCCAACCGGCGCCGAAGGGCCTCCGCTGGCCGGCACGAGTTGGCGCATGCGCAGGAACACCAACGTGTTCCCAGCATCGTTGCCGTGATTCCTGCCCATGCGCAGGGGGTTTCTTCTCCGTGCCGGCCATGGCGGAGCTTTACACAGGCTGGCGCGGAGGGAAAGTGTGCCCCCATGGCACAGGCCCGCCCGCAGATCGGTAGGCCCCGATTGCTGGCCAGGGCACCGTGGGTCACCCCCCCCCCCCCCCCCCCCCCCCCCCGGAGCCGGATCCCGTCGTGTCCATCCCGAGGACTCCGCATGCCGCCCTCAGAGCCAGGTTCCGCCGGTACAAACCTTGTGTAATTCACGCCGGTGGGACTGGCCAAAAATAGGCGGCTGCTCGACCCATCAGGGACCGGCGAATCGCCGGGAGGGGCCACTGCCAACAGCCCCCGACCGGCGCAGCGCGATCGCCTACTCCGCCAAAAAACCGGCGCCGGAGAATTCAGCAGCCGGTGGCCCGGCGGGGGGTCGGTGAATCCTGTCCCAGATTTCTTTGTCTTTGTCCCAGTTTGAAATCGGGTAAAGATAAGTTAAATATGTATCAGCTGATAAGCAAACTCTTAGAGTGGGATCTTCCGGTCACGCCGAAAGTGACCACCCCAACCCGCAATGGGTTCTCCGGTGGTGGGACGGCATAGCCACATAAAATGCTGCAGACATCGGCAGGACCTGGGGGGGGGGGGACAGAAAATCCTACCCTTAAGAGAATTTGTATATTCATCAAAATTTATTTGGTATTTTCTATTTCAATTTTCATGTCATGGATGTTTAACTTTGGTAATAAAATCTCCACATTACATTGAAAAAGATGTTTTAATAAAATCTTACATACACCTGAGTGTTGTTGTTATATTTGGATCACATTGCAATACTTCCCAAGGCATTTCTTCCAAAACCAAATGTAACAGCTGGTTATTCCTTTATGTTTCTGGAATAAAAACATTTTAGAAACCTTACACCAATCACAGAAGGAGTGAACAAACTCCAAAGTTGATTTGTTACCAGAAACCTTTCGCAGTCAGATACTAAAGTCACCTTACGATCCTGGGCGAGCAGTGCAACAGGAGCAAAGTACTGTGGGCGCTGGAAATCTGAAATTGGAACAGAAAATGTTGGATAGACTCAGCAAGTCCGGCAGCATCAGTGCCGAGAGAGCAAAGCGACTGGAAGGACTTTGGCAGGGATGTGGTTGGGAATAGAGGTGGGCAAGCAGAAGATTTCCCAACTCAGCTGGCATGCCTGTTCTCCGTCATAGTCCCAATTCCCTACCATTTCCCGGGAGGATGGCTCAGATGAGGAACGTCTGCCCATGTACGGGTGGCAGTAGTTTGCTAAGTCAATTAAAAAGGCAACTTAAGGCCATTGACCAGAGGCTGACTGGAATATTCCGGTTAGATTGCAAGCACCACCACCCGCACCTCCACACCGAAGGCATTAGTAGCCTGGTAAGTGTCTGGAGGCCAGGGAGTTAGCTCTCCAGGGTAAATTTGAGCTGCCAAACCCCATCAATCCATAAACTGCCCACACCCCCCACCGCACTTGGCCACAGCTGCAAGCGCAGGCCACCTGGTGGAACAGGTTTCCCCTCCTCAATGATAGTCCAGCTGCTCTGGCTATTTTAAATTTCCAACATGTTAAAATTAGTGAGAGGGCGCCTCACGATGGAGGCGTTACTCCTCCTGAAGTGGTGCCGGGTCAGGACCCACAGCTGTTGCCGAATGTGGGGTCCTGACCCAAAATGGAAAATCCTGGCCAACGTTTCAGGTTGTTGATCCTGTGCCAGAACTGTTGGGACATTATGATTCACCGTCGTGCAGCAGAGTGATAACAGACTGAGATGGCAGCATGGTAGGCTGACTGAAACAGGCTCTCTGTGCTGAACAGAATAACATGCACTGTCCAATTAAGGCAATTTATAGAGCCATAATCAAAATAAATGGAGACCAAAGCTAAGAAGGAGGATTAACAAAAAAACTTTGCTGAAGAGGAAGAACAATTAAAAGAAGGAATGATGTGGAGATGCCGGCGTTGGACTGGGGTGAGCACAGTAAGAAGTCTTACAACACCAGGTTAAAGTCCAACAGGTTTGTTTCAAACACGAGCTTTCGGAGCACTGCTCCTTCCTCAGGTGACTTCCTCACCTGAGGAAGGAACAGTGATCCGAAAGCTCGTGTTTGAAACAAACCTGTTGGACTTTAACCTGGTGTTGTAAGACTTCTTACTGTAAAAGAAGGGAAACAGGAAGGAAAAATAAGAACATTCAATTTGCATTCATAAAACAGGGTACTTTACAGCCAATACAGTACTTTGGAATTGCAGCCATTGTGGTAAGAAACAGAGTGGTTAATTAGCTCACAGCAAGGTCCCAAAAAGAGGATAAGTGACTAGATAATCAATTTTCAATTATGCTGATTGAGGGATAAAGATTGGGCTGGACAGAAGGTAAATTTAAGGAGGATCTTAAAAGAAGAGAGGACATTCGAGATGGAAGGATATGAGTGAGGCACCAGCCAGCTGAAAGCATGGCCATGCGTGACGTTGTAAAAGGAAGGCAAGGTGCAGAAAAGGCCGAAATTGGAGGATCAGAGAGTTCAGTGACAGGAGATAGAGCTCTGAAAGATGTTAGAGAAACAGAGAGGGGCAATGCTATAAAGAGATTTAAATTCAAGGATGAGAACTTGAAGTTGGAAACATTGAGTTACCAGAAGCCAATGTAAGGGAGTGGTGCTAAATGAACAGCTAATACAGGATAAAATGTGGGCAGCAGGTTTTAGGATGAGTTTACTGAGGGTGAAAGATGGGAGGCCCGATCGGAAGGCAATAGGATAGTTGAGTCAGTGGCTGAGAAAAGCATGGACCAAACATGCACTGAAGTGGGGCAGAGTTAGGCAATGTTATGTATATGGAATTAGGCAGTTTTCATGATGGATAGAATATGGTGTCAGGAGCTAAACCTAGGGACGATTAGGTTGCTAAGTCGACAAGATAGCTGTTTCATCCTCTGACAATGACCAAAGGGATTGCAATCATTGGCAAGTGCAGAAGTCTGTGGCAGGAGCCGAAGTCATTCATTTCTGTCTTATCATAACTTAAGTGGACTTTGTTCTTCTGAATTGATTGGCAAATTGATTTTCTCCCACAGTCCAAAGACGTGCAGGTTAGGTGGATTGGCCATGATAAATTGCCCTTAGTGACCAAAAAAGTTAGGAGGGGTTATTGGGTTACGGGGATAGGGTGGAAGTGAGGGCTTAAGTGGTTTGGTGCAGGCTCGATGGGCTGAATGGCCTCCTTCTGCACTGTCTGTTCTATGTTCTATGTTCTAAAGAGGCTGTAAACATAATTTAATGGTACCAACCAAGGTTGAAGTAGTCTCACCCATAGTTTTGTCTCCTAATGCATACATTTACAATCTTTGTCATCATCATAAGAATATTGAAAATTTGCTTTACTTTAATTGTCTTCACTTGCACGTACATCAAAATAGCACCTCAAATATTCAATGCTCTGAAACCTATAAAGAGACTTTCTATGTATTTCTATTTTTTAAAATCACAGGAATGAAAATACATCGACATGGAGTTAAAAAGGTGACAAAGGAATAATGAAAATAGTTTTGAAATGTTTATTGTCAAACAGCTCAGGTAAATTGGTTTAAATTTCAAGAAGGTGATATCAGCATTATGATCAGTAAGAAGAGATTAACCATCTTTTCTACTTTCTTTCTTTTGAAGGTTGTGCGGTATTCAAGATCATTCCATTTTATTTTTACCTCCAGTTATTGATGCAAAATGAGAGAACCTTTTTAATCAGATGATTTACTAGCCAGTAACATGAGCTCTTTCTGACACACCATTTGGCAGGTACAGCATCTCATGATAGTGGCCTCATGGGACAGTTACTGCTGCAACCTTGTCTTATAGTTCTCCAGAGACTAAACGCAAGCATTTGATGTTCGGAGAGGTGGGACAGCTGTCAAAGGTAGGGACTGCCTGTAGTCACACAGATGGCACCAAAGGTAGTTCAACCCATCTATCACACACCTGAAACTGGGCTCCCAATGAGCAGCTGTTTGAATACGCTTGCATGCAACCTCACAGTAAATTGGCCTGAGTTCCAAGCACAAGAAATGTGGTTCTTTATGGGGTTTAGGTGTGGCAACAATTAAACAGGGTGTTAACTCCTTCCAGTGAATGAAGCAGTCTACTGCGGAACTGGGAGAAATGTCAGAACACAAAGACACCAAAGATGATGCCTTTCAGCATTGTCTAGCTTTTATATCTCCTGTAGTCATCCCAAAGTTACTGGCAGCTATGAATGAAATGTAACATGCCAATCGATTGATACCCATTGAAACTCCCTGAAAACCTGGGCCTTATTAAAAGGCCAGGGGAAAAAAATAAAAGGTACTGTATTGTGCATCTTGAATCAGCGAGAGCTGATCTGCTGCCAAACACAGACTGTAACAGTCAAAGAGCTGTGTGAATAAATGAGAATAACATCCTTGGGGACCTTTAGGATCAGCTTACGCTGAAACTGCACAGCATCACAAAGGGTCAGAGTCACAAGGTAAATGAAAATGGCTAGGAGGGGGCTTTGATGGCCGCGACACTGTAACAGTAGAGGACTTAAAAGAAAACTTCTTTTTTTTTACAGCTTTCTTTTAACGAGAAAGCTATTTGGAAGAGGGCAACCCTTTCAGAAATATAGAGACGCCCTCAGCAAACAATGCCTCCATCTCTCTGTACAAGAATTTCCCTTGCAAAGTACACAGCTTCCATAATAAGAAATGTTGCTGACTGCTTAATTAGTAATAGATACCGCAAAAACAAGAGTGAATAAAGCAGGGTTATGAGAGGTGTGGTGTAGAAAAAAAATCAAAAGTATTTAAAAGAACAGTAAATTAGTTAGGTCTTCTCGATGTGCAAATGTAGTTTGCCTGGTTAGACTGCAATGTTAACTAGAAATTAAGGTGCATTTGGCAAAATATATTTTCTATCAAATGATCTATTATTGAACTATTTACAGCCCGATCTGGTTTGAATGCATCAAGAATAAACTAATGAATAGCTACAGCTTGTCCTTTCAATTTGCCATCTAAATGTCTGTGAACTAATTTTTAAAGGTTTCTTCGATGTTTTCATAGGTAAATGTTTATTAGTCTTGCATCATTCAATAATAAATAAAATGAAGAGATATTAGCTCTGTTTTCTTTGACTGTCCCAGTAATTGTCTAGAAATCGCTTCTCTTATCCAAATTCACACACTTCCACAATAATCAAGACTTTTCAAAACATTTACTGAACGTCCTCATTTAGAAGTCAGACATCTAAAAGGAAACTTTACAAAAGGCCAGATGAGTTATAGTTCTTTTCTAATGTAAAAAAACTAGAGGTTTTGGGAAGAACTTTGATGCTTTGGGAATTTTGATTCCTAATCGTTTGTCAACTGAGGTTAGGAAAGCCAAGGAAAATTCTACGACTTCTGTAAACGTTGTTCGCATGTTAACAGCATAAATGCCGTTAACCTTAAGGGGGCAGTGCAGGGCCAAAAAAACAAATCATTGGTTTCTGGGAGGTGCAACATAAGAAAACTTTGTTCAGAAGTGGAACACACAGGAAAGCCAAAGCTGGCTTGGCTCATCTGTCACTGTACACAGGAAAGCTGAGGCAGCCATATTAAATGGGCAAAAAAAAAAAGCCTTACGCTGGGTCAGGTTTGCATTCAATAGTAATGATGTATTCTTAGCCTGTACTCGGCAGCATTATTGATTAATACTTTCACAGACTGCAGCAAGCTGCTTATCCCATATTACCAATGCTTTGCATTTAAATACATATATCTGCCTAGCATGCACACTTAATGCCAGCTGGGAAGTCTCAATCAGTGACAAAAATAAGATACAAGTGAAATTTTTTGATCAAGAATTGATAAAAAGATGCACTAGTAAAGCTAAATGAGATGGAAAGGGGAGAGGAATAAAATATGTACAGGAGTCAGATATGTGAAAGGTGGAGCAAGTGTTCAAACTAGCAGTGATATTTATTTGTGTCTTTCTGTTAAACTGGCTGCTTTTCTGACGTGAATGGAAAGAAGTTGTTCCAATGTAGGTTGGTATCCATGGTCCTGCTCATTGTGACTGCAGCATGTTCATTAGGGTTAGGTGCCAAGTTTATGTCAATGTGCACTGTGTCTTAAACAAGGCAATTCTAACTTCATTTAGCAATATGTAAATGAGTTTAGCTTCCATTTGTCCATTTATTCAATCGGCATTAATATTTGGGGAGTTTTGATTGATGGTTGGATGGGGAGCAGTGCTCCAAGTAGCTTATACAAGAACATAAGAAATAAGAGTGGGACCACAGTCTCCCAAGATCATGACTGACCTTGGGCTTCAACTCCTCTTTCCCACCACTCCCGTGAAAGTCAGGGGGCGGGATTCTCCATTGGCTGACACCAAAATTGGGACACGCGATTGGGCGGAGAATAGGTTCTAATGTCAAAATCGCGACAGGCACCAATTTGAAGTCAAATCGCAATTCTCCGTCTCCTCAACAGCGACGTCAATCAGGTCCAGAACGCAAGTACAGGAGACACCGTTTGCATATCATTAGCGGGCCTGACCCGGTATTCTCCGGAGCCACCTTCAATGGGCCGCGTTCCCAACGGCACGGTTCACTTATGCTTTTAAAAATCATGAAATCGGCACCATGGCTGCTGAGGGAGAGAGTGGAGGTACAGAAAGTGTCAACATCGCTATAGTTTGCTGACAGTCTTGCCGCTGGCTGGAGACTTCTGCCAGGGCCGGGGGAAGTAGCGGGGAGTGGCCAGGAAGTGGGGTCGGGGTGGACGGGGGCAGGACATCATTGCCGCAGCCGGCAAGGCAGCCATGCTACTGCTCACGCCGCTGACAGACCACTGCGAACTTAGGACCACAGGTCGTATAGATGTGCCCCAGGCTACCCCCCTAGGTGCCCTCTGGCCCCAGCCGAGCCATCAGCTGTATGGGCACGCTCCAGCACAGCCAGTGCCATCTTGTTGGCTGGGATGGTGTGTGTGGTGAGTGAAGAGTGTATATGTGGTTGCAGCTTGTCAGCCTCCCAAGTGCCAATCATGGACCCAACAAATTCCACACCATTTTTTATTGGAATCCACGTGGTGCCGGTGCTAGACCCTCCATAGTTGCTCAATTAATCCAGGTTCGGCGGCAATTTTGCTTGCATGAAAGTCCACGAATCCTGCGCTGGTGTCAACACTTCGGCCGGGATTCTTTAAATCGGCGGCTACGTGTTGCCGCTGGCGGAAACACCGGAGTGTTTCATGCCGGAGTCAATGGGCCTCTTAGCCCAGCGATTCCGTGGCCCACAGGTGGCCAGCATAGCGCCGGAATGCTCCACGCAGCTCTGGCTGACAATAAGTGGCCCTACACTTCCGGCCGGGGTTCCTCGCATGCGCGCGGCGGCCACTTCCGTTCCGGCCCTGCGTGCGACATGGCGGACGCACACAGTGGGCTGGCGCAGAAGAAGGTAGGCCCCCCCCACAGATTGGTGGCCGCCGATTGGTGGCCCACAATCGCGGACCTGGCCGTCGTAGAGGCGCCCCCCGGAGACTGATCCTCCCACCAGAACAGCCACTGCAGCCGCAATGCCGAGATCCCGCTGGGCGGAACCATACGTGAACCACGCCAGCGGGAACTCGTGCAGTTGACCACGAAGAATCGTCGTGGGGGCCTCTTTCAACAGCCTCCGACCGGTGCCGTGTTGACCATGCACGCGCGACTGGCGGCGATTCTCCGGTCGCCGGAAGTTCGTGTCCCGGCGTCGGACCCGATTGCAGGTCTGACGCCAATTTGCCACTCCCGCGTCGAGCGCGATTTTGGCGTGGAGGCTCGGAGAATCCCACCCAGTGTCTCAGGAATGGAGAATCGAGCCCCTGAAAACTTTCTGTCTCAGATTTCAATATTTTCAGTGATGGGTAATCAAATACTCTCTGGGGAAGAGAACTCCAAAGATTCATGACTTGTTGAATGGAGAAATCTCTCCTTATCTGAGGTGTAAATGATCGTTCCCTTTTCCTGAGACCACGTCACCACCCCGGCCCTTTCATTCGATTATCCAGCTAGTGGAAACAACGGGCGGTGTTCTCCGGTCACCAGCTCCGTGTTTCGTGGCCATGCCGTTCGCTGATGGCAGGATTCAACTTCCTGCCCATAGTCAATGGGATTTCCCATTGTATCCACCCCACACCGCCATGAAACCCCTGAGAAGGGGCTGGGGGGGGGGGGGGGGGGGGGGGGGGGGGGTGTGCGCTGCCGGTGAGAAAAGTGAAGCGAAACAGCCGGAGAATTCCGGCCAACATCTCAATTTTGTTTACGACCATAAGACATAGGAGCAGAATTAGACCATTCGACCCATCGAGTCTGCTCTGCCATTCAACCATGGCTGATATGTTTCTCATCCCCATTCTCTTGCCTTCTCCCCATAACCCCTGATCTCCTCATTAATCACAAACCTATCTATCTCTGTCTCCATTCATTCATGGGATGTGGGCGTTGCTGCTCGGCCAGCATTTGTTCCCCATCCTTCATTGCCTTTGAGCTGAATGTCTTGTTCGGCCATTTCAGACGGTTGTTAAGATTCAATCACTGTGCTGTGGATCTGGAGTCGCACGTCGACCAGAGCAATTGAAGGGAGCAGACTTCCCTCCCGAAAGGACATGAGTGAACCAGCTGGGTTTTTACAACAATCAATGCTAGCTGTCATGGATGAAATCCAGATTTATTATTTGAATTTAAATTCCGCAAGCCGGAGTGGTGAGAATAGAACCTACCCCCCACCCCAGCACACTACCCTAGGCTTCTGGACTATTGATCCAGTGATCTTCCCATTACGTCACCATCTTGCCACAATTACCCCGGACAGTCCCATCATAATCCTGCATGTATAAGAGGAACATAGGACTTAGGAGCAGGAGTAAGTCGTTTGGCACTCAGAGCCTGCTCCACCATTGAATAAGATCATGGCTGATCTAGTTGTGATCTTGTTGTATTGTGAAGCAAGCGAGAGGCAATGTTAAATCACAATGGTGATTTACTTAACAAGAAGAACTTTATATACAGAACAGTACAAGTACTACACAGGTCTAGTTCCTCGACTCCCAAACATACTCTGATCAAATCACAAAAGGCAGGTCTGCGCCTAAGCCCCTGGAAGGGTAACATTCACATGCTCCATCCTCATAGGCTCCAAGTGGGCCATGTGGCCAGTGAAGGCTTGCCCCTTAAAGGGGCCATGCTACCACATTCCTCGCCCCTTAAGTTTTCTTACAGGTCCCTGAAGTACAAAAACAGAAAAACTCTTATTTACAATTATATATCGTCAAAGAAAGTTACAGTAAGGAAGCTTAAAGTAAACATCACAAGGTAAATCTATCAGGCGCCTTCCGAACTCTTGTCAAACATCTCAACATGGCAACTGGTTTTTCCAGACTGGAGTCATCTGAGTCTACAGCAAGGCAGGGAAATTGGTAGAGTCCTAATTAGGGGCAGTTCTGTCTACCACTTCAACTCCTTCTGTGGCCCCTGATGATTGCCCTTGAGAAGATCTTGGTTCCAACACCACTGGTTCGGCAAGTGGTACACTAGAAGCTGATTGTTATTTGATTGGTGTAAATTGGGAAAGGTGGATACTCAGCAAAAACTTGGTGTCGTCGTGCTTCAGTCACTGAAAATAAGCACACAGCTACAACAGGCAGCAAAGTAGGCAAATGCTATGTTGGCATTCATAGCGAGACGATTTGAGGATAGAAATAGGGATGTTTTACTGCAATTGTATAGGGCATTGGTGAGGCCACACCTGGAGTACTGTGTGTAGTTTTGGTGTCCTTATCTGAGGAAGGATGTTCTTGCTATGGAGGGAGTGCAGCCAAGGTTTATCAGGCTGATTCCTGGGATGGCGGGAATGTCATATGAGGAGAGACTAAGTCGGTTAGGATTATATTCATTGGAGTTTAGAAGAGTGAGACGGGATCTCATAGAAACTTACAAAATTCCAACAGGATTAGACAGGCTAGATTCAGAAAGAATGTTCCTGATGGTGGAGTTGTCCAGACCTAGGGGTGTTAGTTTGAGGATAAGGGGTAAACCTTTTGGGGCTGAGGTGAAGAGACATTTCTTCATCCAGAGTGTGGTGAATCTGTGGAATTCATTACCAAAGAGAACAGTTGAGGCCAAAACATTGTGTGATTTCTAGAAGGAATTAGATATAGCTCTTGGGACTAAAGGGATATAGGGAGAAGGCGGGATCATCTGCCATGCTCAGAACAAATGGCGAAGTAGGCTCGAGAGGCCAAATAGCCCCCTCCTGCTTTAAGTCAATGTATCTTTCCATCTGACAGTGTTCTGGATGTGAAGGTCTTTCCACACCATCTCCCATCTTGTGCGAGAGTGCCCCACGGATGCCATAAGGTGATGTATCTCATGTAACTGTGATCAGTTTGTCTGGGTTGAAATGGATCAGCAAGGTCAACGACTGCAAGGCCTGTTTGACCTGATCGAAAAATGTCCTCTGGGAATCTTCCCACTTCCAATAAATGTGCTTCTTCAGCAGTTGATGCCCAAATACTACACACATTAACTGAAAAGGGACCGTAATAATTGAACATCCTTAAAAAGCACTTCAATTCCAAAGTATTCCTTCTTGAGTGGATATAATCTGTCATGTGAGTGTCCCTTTAAGAAATGTTTTTGCCTTATCACATGGCTTCAGTGATGTCATTGTGTGGGTGGAGCTGTGCTGTGGCTCTCTGAGTTTTACCTTCGCTTTGAGTTTGGACTGGGTTTGAACTGCACAGGTTGAAAGAAGTATCTCTCTCTATCTTCATTTTAAAAGCTGTTTCCAGACTGCTTGATAACTTAAAAGAGATCATTGCTTTATAGATATATAGAATTTACAGTGCAGAAGGAGGCCATTCGGCCCATCGAGTCTGAACCGGCTCTTGGAAAGAGCACCCTACCCAAGGTCAACACCTCCACCCTATCCCCATAACCCAGTAACCCCTCCCAACACTAAGGGCAATTTTGGACACGAAGGGCAATTTTGGACACTAAGGGCAATTTATCATGGCCAATCCACCTAACCTGCACATCTTTGGACTGTGGGAGGAAACCGGAGTACCCGGAGGAAACCCACGCACACACGGGGAGGATGTGCAGACTCCGCACAGACAATGACCCAAGCCGGAATCGAACCTGGGACCCTGGAGCTGTGAAGCGATTGTGCTATCCACAATGCTACCGTGCTGCCCTCTGGGAGGAATTCAAACCTGCTGTTTGAAAAGGGGACCAGAGTATCAATAACAAGTCTTATAGCACAGTAAGAATGCCGTGTGCTGGGTCACATCTTTGAAGAGGGGTTTCTGGTTTTACTTGGATTCTGTCTTACTAATTTGGAACAGTTAAGAGTAAATTCATTAAGGGTTATACATAGATTACTGTAGCTGTGTGAGGCCTTTTTGTTTGTCGTTGATTAAAATTCTTACTATGTGTGTTTATACAAGTTCTGAGAACAAAGCTTGTTTTTTTTTAATTAAAAGCGCCTAAGAACTCTGTTGAATAACACCTGAAGGGCAGACTCTTGTGCTCATTCTAGCCACATTCATAACACAATTAGGGGCTCGTCCGAGTTAAAAGTCTATCTTTCGTGACTGGGTTGGCTTAGTGAACTTAAAGACAGTGAGGGGTGCCTTTTACATTTCATTTGAGAAGGTAGCTAAACAAATGAAATGGCCACAGGAAATGTGGGTATTACTGATTCAAACAAAGTTGGGAGGCAGAGCGAGTGAAGTGTTTGCATCACTATCAGAGGAGGTATCTGGGACATATGAAGAGGTGAAAAAATCCATCTTGGGTGCATATGAACTAGTGCCTGAGGCAGCCAAAGGTTTAGAAATTTAGGGAAAGAACTTGGTCAAAAATACATATAGTTTGAAAGCATCAAACAGAGTATTCTTAATAGGTGGATATGGGCTTTGAAAATAGACCAAACGTATGAAGCTCTTAGAGAAATGATAATTTTGGAGGAGTTTAAAAATTCAATTTGTGATGTAGTGAGAACTCATATGGAAGAACAGAGGGTTAAAACTGCAAGATTAGCAGCAGAAATGGCAGATGATTATGAATTAGTTCATAAATCAAAGTTTGGTTTGCGACGTCAGTTTCAGCCTGTGAGGGATAGAAACTGGGGAAAGAAGAAATACTCAGGTGGTAAAGGTAAAGGTAATCTGATAGGAGGTAATCAGGATAGTGTAACTCAGGTTAAAAAATAAATCCAGGAGGGTGGAAGAGAAATTAAAAATTTCAGATGTTTTTACTGTAATAAGCCAAGCCATGTAAAGTCAGTGTCGGGGGTTGAAGAAAAGCATTGGGAAGGCTGATGTGGTAAAAGAGGATAAGCCAGTGGGTTTTTTTTAAGTGGTAAAGGAAAGCCCAATTGAAGCGATGAATGTACGGCCTGATCAAGAGGTGATTGATAAGATTCATAAAAAGGTGCCAGATCTGTTTAAAGAATTGACTTGTGTGGGTAAAGTTACCTTATGTGTATCAGGAGGAATACGTAAAGAAGTCAGAATTTTAAGAGATATGGAGCTAGTCAATCTTTGATGGTAAGAGATGAGGAGATATGTAGTTTGGGAGGAATATTGCCAGAAAAGGTGGTAATATGTGGAATTGAGGGTGAGAGGATTGGTGTTCCATTATATAAGGTGAGGATGGACATCCAGTGAAGACTGGTGAAGTGGTAGCAGGAGTAATAGAGAAACTACCTTGTCCAGGATTACAGTTTATTTTGGGAAATTATATAGCTGGATCGCAGGTGGGAATGATGCCTACTGTGGTTGATAAGCCAGAGTAAAATCAAACAACTGAATTGTTGAAGGACGAATATCCTGGGATATTTCCTGATTGTGTAGTAACAAGGTTGCAAACTCACAAGTGAAGACAAGAGGAGAAATCAAAGAGTGAAGATAAAGTTGAGGTTGAATTATCAGAAACGATTTTTGATCAGATAGCTGGAAAAGAACAAGAACAGGTGGAGGATGAGGCGGATATTTTTAGTTCAGGAAAGATACAGAAAAATGGATCAGAAAGCTTACACAGAAGAAGAATCTGAGTGTATACCAGAATGTTATGTTAGTACTTTAAAAATGATGCCTTAATGAGAAAATGGAGACCTTTACTTATGCAGGCGTATGAAAAGTGGGCAGAAGTTCATCAAGTGGTAATGCTGGTAGGGTATAGAATGGAGGAGTTGTGAGTAGCACATGAGGTACCAGTAGGGGGTCATTTGGGAGTAAGGAAAACTCAGGCTAAAATACAAAAACATTTTTATTGGCCTGGACTACATAAAGATGTAGTTAAATTTTGTCAATCATGCCACACATGTCAAGTGATGGGTAAATCGCAAGCGGTGATAAAACCAGCAACCTTAATAACCATTCCTGCATTTGAGGAACATTTTACAAGGGTCTTAATTGACTGCGGAGGACTGCTTCCTAAAACAAAAAGTGGGAATCAATATCTTTTGACTATAATTGATGTGTCTAGTAGGTTTCCAGAGGCCATTCCAGTATGCAATATTACTAAAACGATTGTGGAGGAGTTACTTAAATTCTTTACTAGATATGGACTACCCATAGAAATACAATCGGAGCAAGGATAAAATGTCAACTCAAGGTTATTCAAGGGGGTTATGGATAGCTTAGGAATAAAACAACTTAAATCAACAGTGTACCATCCAGAATCATAGGGAACGTTAGAACGGTGGCATCAGACGTTAAAGACAATGTTGTGGGCTTATTGTCAAGATTATCCAGACAATTGGGATAGAGGAATTCCATTCGTACAGTCTGCAATTAGGGATGCACCTAATGAGTCCACCAAATTCAATCCTTTTGAACTAATTTTTGGTCATGAGGTAAGAGGACCATTTAAATTGATGAAGGAGAAATTGGTGCGTGGGCAGCCTGAAATTACATTCTTGGATTACGTGTCAAATTTTAGGGAACGATTAAATACAGCAGGTGAATTGGTTAGGTAACATTTAAACGTTGCACAGTATGTGATGTGGAGGCTTTCGAGAGGTTGTAGAAGAGATTTACCAGGATGTTGTCTAACATGGAGGGCATTAGCTATGATGAGAGGTTGAATAAACTCGGTTTGTTCTCACTTGAACGACGGAGATTGAGGGGCGACCTGATAGAGGTCTACAAAATTATGAGGGGCATAGACAGAGTGGATAGTCAGAGACTTTTTCCCAGAGTAGAGGGGTCAATTACTAGGGGACATAGGTTTAAGGTGCGACGGTCAAGGTTTAGAGGAGATGTACGAGGCAAGTTTTTTACACAGAGGGTAGTGAGTGCCAGGAACTCGCTGCCGGAGGAGGTGGTGGAAGCAGGGACGATAGTGACGTTTGAGGGGCATCTTGACAAATACATGAATAAAATGGGAATAGAGGGATACGGACCTCAGAAGTGTAGAAGATTTTAGTTTAGACAGGCAGCATGGTCGGCGCAGGCTTGGAGGGCTGAAAGGCCTGTTCCTGCGCTGTAAGTTTCTTTGTTCTTTGTTCCTTGTGATGAAACAGGTAGCGGACAAGAAAGAAAAAGTTTGTAGTTCTGACAGTGGAGACAAAGCTTTAGTATTGTTACCAGTGGTAGGTGAACCTTTAAAAGCTAGGTTTTGTGGACCTTACCAGATTGAAAGGAAATTGAGTGAGGTGAATTATTTGGTAAGAACGCCAGATAGAAAGAAAACTCACCGTGTCATTTGAATATGCTTAAAAGATATTTTGAAAGGAAAGGAGAGCAAAAGGAGGTTTTACTAATTCAAACTCAAAGTGAAGAACCAAATCAAGATGACTCTGAATTTGACATTCATTAAATTAAATTAGATAACGCAGATGTTCTTAAAAATTGAGATAAATTATTGAGTTACCTACCAGAGGGAAAATGAACTGACCTGAACGAGTTATTAATATCATAGGGACAAGTTCGTGGAAGTAAGTTCGGAAGTACTAAAATGATTATACATGATCCAGGACAGCACGGTAGCACAAGTGGAAAGCACTGTGGCTTCACAGCGCCAGGGTCCCAGGTTTGATTCCTCGCTGGGTCACTGTCTGTGCGGAGTCTGCACATTCTCCCTGTGTGTGCGTGGGTTTCCTCCGGTGCTCCGGTTTCCTCCCACAGACCAAAGACGTGCAGGTTAGGTGGATTGGCCATGCTAAATTGCCCTTAGTGACCAAAAGAAAAGATTAGGAAGGGTTATTGGGTTACGGGGATTGGGTGGAAGTGAGGGCTTAAGTGGATCGGTGCAGTCTCGATGGGCCAAATGAACTCCTTCTGCACTGTATATTTTGTGTTCTATGTTCCATGATGTAGTTGTGGGAAATTCATTCCAATTAAACAACATCCATATAAACTTAACCCTTTACAATTGGGACAGGTTCAAAAAGAAATTGAAAGTATGCTTAAAAATGGCACAAGTGTAGTGGGTTGCAGCCAATGCAGCTCATCCATAGTGATGGTACCGAAACCGGATGGTACCCAATGATTGTGTGTGGACTATAGAAAGGTTAATGCATGCAGTTACAAGAACAGACTCTGATCCTATCCCACAGTTTGAGGACTGCACTGAGAAGGTGGGACAATCAGCTTTTATCTCCAAACTGGATTTACTTAAAGATTATGTTCGGTGGGGCAGGAACATGTTGACACAATGGGCCTGCTGGGACAGTCCTTTTTGTGGATTTTGGGAAGTAGGTAAAAGTGGGCTATCCGGGGTTGGGGGACTATGAGGTTGGAAGCCGTAGAGGGAAGGCATCTGGAGGAAATTAGGTCACTAATGGTATTGGAGATAATGGTTTGATGTTCAGTGGTCTGGTCATGGTCCAGGGGTAGGTAAGAGGAAGTATCGGCAGCACGGTAGCATGGTGGTTAGCATAAATGCTTCACAGCTCCAGGGTCCCAGGTTCGATTCCCGGCTGGGTCACTGTCTGTGCGGAGTCTGCACGTCCTCCCCGTGTGTGCGTGGGTTTCCTCCGGGTGCTCCGGTTTCCTCCCACAGTCCAAAGATGTGCGGGTTAGGTGGATTCGCCATGCTAAATTGCCCGTAGTGTCCTAAAAAGTAAGGTTGGGGGGGGGGGGGGGTTGTTTGGTTATGGGTATAGGGTGGATACGTGGGTTTGAGTAGGGTGCTCATGGCTCGGCACAACATTGAGGGCCGAAGGGCCTGTTCTGTGCTGTACTGTTCTATGTTCTATGTTCTAGTTGGCGCTCAGCCTCTGCGAGGTTGAGGTCAGTGCGCCAGACAGCACCCCCTTTGTCGGCAGGTTTGATGACAAAGTTGGGGTTGACCTGACAGAGTGAAGAGCAGAAAGTTCAGAAGGAGAGAGGTTGGAATGGGTGAGGGGGGCAGAAAAATTAAGATGGCCAATGTCCCGTCGACAGTTCTCAACGAAAAGATCAAGGGCAGGTAATTGACCCGGCGGGGCAGTCCACTTGGAGGCAGAATGTTGGAGGCACATGAAAGGATCAGTGGAACGGGGGGAGGATTCTTGCCCAAAGAAGTGGGCACGGAGACGAAGGCGACGAAAGAAGAGTTCAACATCATGTCGAGCCCGGAATTCATTGAGGTGGGGACGTATGGGTACAAAGCTGAGTCCTTTGCTGAGAACAGCACGCTCAGCCTCAGAGAGGGGAAGGTCAGCGGGTACGGTGAACACGTGGCAAGGGCTGGGATTAGGAGAAATGGGGTAAGAGGGATTGGGACTGGTGGAGGGCCTGGGATGGGCAGCAGTGTTGATACTGGGAGAAATAGGGTACGAGGGATTGGGACTGGTGGAGGGCCTGGGATGGGCAGTGGTGTTGCTACTGGGAGAAATGGAGTACGAGGGACTGGTGGAGAATCTGGGATGAGCTGTGGTGTTGATGAGTTGTTGAAGCTTGCGTTCCTTACCATCTGTAAGAAACAGGAAAAGATTCTTGTTAAGACGTCGAATGATGCGAAGGATGAAATGAAACTGGGGACAGGGACAGCTTTGAGAGAGAGTAAGATGGTGCTGCTGGAGAGAGATGTTGAGTGTCTTCATGTGGCGACGCAAGGCACTGAGTGTGGCTTTCAGGATGCGGCGAGAGCAGCAGTTGGAAGAATGTTGTCTATCCTGGAGGTACCTGTAATCCTGGAGGTTACATGCAGGGTGGAATTCAAGTTGAAATCACCGTGGGGTAAGTCGGAGATGCAGCTTTGACAAAGAGTTTTCAGACTCGAAACATTAGCTCTTTTCTCTCCCTACAGATGCTGCCAGACTTGCTGAGACTTTCCAGCATTTTCCCTTTCGTTTCAGATTCCAGCATCCGCAGTAATTTGCTTTTATTATGATTTTACTTAAAGATTACTGGCACGTACCTTTATCCGAAAGGTCGAAGGAAATTTCAGCTTTTGTGTCTCCAAATGGTATGTCCCAATTCAAAGTTATGCCATTTGGCATGAAAAACGCCCCAGCCACATTTCAGCGATTAACCAACAAAGTCAATTCAGGATTACCCAATTGTGCGGTATACATAGACGATCTGGTGATTTTTTAGCCAGACATGGAAAAAACATTTAAATCATCTGATGGAGTTATTCGATCGACTTCAGGAGGCGGGTTTGGTGGTTAACCTCGCCAAAAGTGAATTTGGAAAAGCCCAAGTCACCTTCCTTGGCCATACAATTAGACATGGACAAATGGTCCCACGGGATGAGAAAACAAACGTTATTGGGGAGTTTCCAATATCCTCACACAAAGGGAAATAATGCAATTTCTTGGCATGAGTGGTTTTTACTGTAAATTTGTGCCAAATTTTAGCAGCGCCGTTGCACCCCTGATGGATTTGCTGAAGAAGCGTAGCACATTTCAGTGGACGGCGGAGTGTCAACAGGCATTTGATGGCCTGAAGTCTGTGTTAACCACTGCTCCTGTGTTGGCCACCCCAAATTACACAAAACCATTCAAGTGGCTGTTGATGCGAGTGATGTGAGCGTAGGTCCTGTGCTCTTACAAGAAGATGACGAAGGCATAGAGCAGCATATTGGATATTTTTCCAAGAAATTAAATAATCACCAGAGGACGTATTCAACAATTGAAAAGGAGACTTTGAGCTTTGCAACGTTTCAATATTTATGTTACCAGCAATTCGTCTGAAATAATTAAATATACTGATCATAATCCATTGACGTTTTTGGATCGATTCAGGAATAACAATGCCAGACTGTTTCGATGGAGTTTATTATGACAGCCATTTCATTTAAAAATTATACATGTGGCAGGACGAGAAATTGTGATGGCTGATGCTTTGTCACGAATGTGATGAAGGGAAGCAGGTTTGATGGTGGAAGAAGAACTAAAATGGACTGTATTATTATCAATGTTTGCCTGTTTTGTTTTTCTTAAAAATGTATGTTTATTGTCAATTGTTATTAATGAGCAAGTGAAAAGGTGAAAATGAAACCATCTTTGAAGTTGATGGTTTATTTTATTTTCTTGGCGGGACGTGTCATGGACTGTCCCTTTAAGAAATGTTTTTGTCTTATCACATGGCTTCAGTGATGTCATTGTGTGGGTGGAGCTGTGCTGTGGCTCTCTGAGTTTTACCTTCGCTTTGAGTTTGGACTGGGTTTGAACTGCACAGGTTGAAAGAAGTGTCTCTTTCTATCTTCATTTTAAAAGCTGTTTCCAGACTGCTTGATAACTTAAAAGAGATCATTGCTTTCTGGGAGGAATTCAAACCTGCTATTTGAAAAGGGGACCTGAGTATCAATAACAAGTCTTATAGCACAGTAAGAAGTCTTACAACACCAGGTTAAAGTCCAGCAGGTTTGTTTCAAACACTAGCTTTCGGAGCACTGCTCCTTCCTCACCTGAGCTAGTGTTGAAACAAACCTGTTGGACTTTAACCTGGTGTTGTGAGACTTCTTACTGTGCTCACCCCAGTCCAACGCCGACATCTCCACATCAAGTCTTATACCAGTAAGAAAGCCGTATGCTGGGTCACACCTTTTGAAAAGGGGTTTCTGGTTTTACTGGGATTTTGTTACTAAATTGGAACAGTTAAGAGTAAATTCATTAAGGGTTATACATAGATTACTGTAGCTGTGTGGGGTCTTTATGTTTGTAGTTGATAAAAATTCTTACTATGTGTGTTTATACAAAATGTTTTATACAAAATGTTAACTAAGTTCTTAGAATAAAGCTTGTTGTTTTTTATTAAAAGCGTCTAAGACGTCTGTTCAATAATACCCGAAGGCAGGCTCTTGTGCTCATCCTAGCCACATTCATAACAAATCCCTTCACATTAATTCTTAAATCTAAACACATGAGCTCATCAGTCTGAAACGTGCACTTCTCTTGCTTCAGCCAAATACCGGTTTCTTTAAACTTCTTGAGGACTTCTTTCAAATTTGCTCTGTATTCCTGTGGTGTTTCTTCCGTCACTAAAACATTGCCCACTAACACGGAAATCTTTGGAATTCTGTGCAAAATGCTGAAAAAAAGCGCTGGCAAAAGAAATACTGAAGAACAATCTCATATATTGGACAAGCTTTTATGAGTACTTTTAAAAAACGTTCTTGACTCATCTTCCAGCCCATGTGGCTGGTGCGCAAAGCTTAAATCCAATTTTGTGTTTTGAGGCCCCTGCCAATTTATCATATAAATCTTCTATCCTGGGGATCGGATATTCATCTACTTTAGCAGCCTGTTCACCATCATGTTGTAATAATCACATATTTGGACTGTCCACTCCTGCTTCAACACTGGTCCAATGTGTGCTGCCCATTCTGAAACGTGTACTGGAGTAGTTCTCCCCCCAGGTCTTGCAGATAGTTTAACTCCAGCTCCACCTTTTTGGCATGGAGCATAAGTCTGGTGCAAAATAATTTTGGTGTCCCTTGTGGCTCTACATAGATCTTTTCTTCCACTTCATTTATGCACCCTAACTGTCACTAGAAGACCTCATGATGAATCTGTAGAAGTCGTTGGAAAACTCCGTTGGTGATGCTGATTTTCTTCAGCCAATCCCACCTATGAGGCTTGGCCTTTGTACCTATGATTAAAGGCAGCTGGGCTGACTCCTGTTGGTACGATACTGGTATGGAGTCCGGTACTGATATCTTCAGTGCCTCTCCAGTATCAGTGGCTAAGGTAGCTGATGCACTGCTGAGATTCACAAGCTACAGCCCCCCTACAGATACCCAAAGATTTGTTCTCCCGCCCCTGTATCGACCTCCATTTTCAGTGGACGGCCATTGATGCAATGACAATCTCAATGGCCTTTCTTATTACATTTGGATCAGATGAATACAAAGAACAAAGAAAAGTACAACACAGGAACAGGCCCTTCGGCCCTCCAAGCCTGTCCCGACCATGCTGCCCATCTAAATTAAAATCTTCGACACTTCCTGGGTCCATATCCCTCTTTCACATCCTATTCATGTATTTATCAAGATGCCCCTTAAAAGTCACTATCGTCCCTGCTTCTACCACCTCCCCTGGCAGTGAGTTCCAGACACCCACTACCCTCTATCTCAAAAGCTTGCCTCGTACATCTCCTCTAAACCTTGCCCCTCGCACCTTAAACCTATGACCCCTAGTAATTGACCCCTCTACCCTGGAAAAAAAAGCCTCTGACTATCCACTCTGTCTATGCCCCTCATAATTTTGTAGACCTCTATCAGGTGGCCCCTCAACCTCTTTCGTTCCTGACACTTGTGTCTGCTCTAGCCCACATCGGTAAGCCTTGTGACTGCCGGTCACTTTTCTTCTTCTCTGGCTCCGCTGTTACCTCACTTCGAGAACCATGAGCTACCGCCGCTTACCACCATAACGGATTCACCTCACTTTGCAACTCAAAAGTGCTTTGTTCAGCAATTGCAGTTGCTTGAGCCAACCCAAGCCCTTTGTCCAAGGATGTCTTGGTTTCTGCCAGCAACTTTTCCTGAACATGTAAGTTATTGGCCCCACAGTCCAACCGGTCACACAGCGTGTTGCTGAGTGAAGAACCAAACTCACAATGATCCAACATTTGTCAAAGTCTGTCTACAAAAGCGAATATTATTTCTTCAGGGCCTCTAATGCCTCTATGAAATAGAGCACTGCATAATAATGGAAGGTCAGCGATTGTATTGGCCCCTTACAGGTTGCACCAATTGATCAAAGGACTTGGTGTCCGGAGCCTTCCGAGATGTTAGGCTTTGCATGAAGTTATATGTTTGTGGGCTGCAAACTCTTAATAATATTATTTTCTTTTATCTTCTGCCATGATTTCATTGGCAGTGAAAATGTATTGAAGCCGTTCAACATATTGGCCCGAACCTCCAGATACAACGGATCAGGATCAATTTTCCCCAACCTTGGCATGGTTATGCGACTGCTGATGACCTTTTACCTTTTCAGGTCTGAGAGGCCACTTGCCCTCTCATTTCAAATTGTGACGAGTTTCCTTTGGCTAGATTGATTTATTCTTGTTGACATTTTGGATTTGAAGGCAAAGCAACAAAGCAGTGTTAAATCACAACGTTGGTTTCTTTAACTAAGAAGAACTTTCTATACAGAACAGTACACAACCTATCAAGCTCCTTAGGATCTTAAAGGCCAACATACCATTTGCTTTCCTAATTGCTTCCCTTACTGCATGCTAACTTTTTGTGTTCCTTGTACAAGTACAGCCAAATTTCTCAGAAGTTCACTATTTTTTAAGTTTCAGTTCTGTTAAAAAGTATACTGCTTTTATATTCTTATCATCAAAGTGAATAACCTCATATTTACCACATTACACTCCATCCGCACCTTGTTGCCCAATCGCTTAACTTGTCCATATCTCTTTGTCGCCTCTTTGTTTCCTCCTCACAGCTTGCATTCCCACATATCTTTGTAATGCCAGCAAACTTTGATTCATTACTCTCTGTCTCTTCATCTAATTCATTAATAGATAGAGAAATACAGCACAGAACAGGCCCTTCGGCCCACGATGTTGTGCCGAACTTTTGTCCTAGGTTAATCATAGATCATAGAATTTTGGACACTAAGGACAATTTAGCATGGCCAATCCACCTAACCTGCACATCTTTGGACTGTGGGAGGAAACCGGAGCACCCGGAGGAAACCCACGCACACACGGGGAGGATGTGCAGACTCCACACAGGCAGTGACCCAAGTCGAAATTGAACTTGGGACCCTGGAGCTGTGAGCAATTGTGCTATCCACAATGCTACCGTGCTGCCCTTAAGAAGAAGTTAATCTACACTCCATTATTCTGCCCTAATCCATGTACCTATCCAATAGCCGCTTGAAGGTCCCTAACGTTTCCGACTCAACTACTTCCACAGGCAGTGCATTCCATGCCCCCACTACTCTCTGGGTAAAGAACCTACCTCTGACATCCCCTCTATATCTTCCACCATTTATCTTAAATTTATGTCCCCTTGTAATGGTGTGTTCTACCCGGGGAAAAAGTCTCTGACTGTCTACTCTATCTATTCCCCTGATCATTTTATAAACCTCTATCAAGTCGCCCCTCATCCTTCTCCGTTCTAATGATAAAAGGCCTAGCACCCTCAACCTTTCCTCGTATGACCTACTCTCCATTCCAGGCAACATCCTGATGAATCTCCTTTGCACCTTTTCCAAAGCTTCCACATCCTTCCTAAAATGAGGCGACCAGAACTGCACACAGTACTCCAAATGTGGCCTGACCAAGGTTTTGTACAGCTGCACCATCACCTCACGGCTCTTAAATTCAATCCCTCTGCTAATGAACGCTAGCACACCATAGGCCTTCTTCATAGCTCTATCCACTTGAGTGGCAACTTTCAAAGATCTATGAACATAGACCCCAAGATCTCTCTGCACCTCCACATTGCCAAGAACCCTACCGTTAACCCTGTATTCCGCATTCATATTTGTCCTTCCAAAATGGACAACCTCACACTTGTCAGGGTTAAACTCCATCTGCCACTTCTCAGCCCAGCTCTGCATCCTATGTCTCTTTGAAGCCGACAACAGCCCTCCTCACTATCCACAACTCCACCAATCTTCGTATCATCTGCAAATTTACGGACCCACCCTTCAACTCCCTCATCCAAGTCGTTAATGAAAATCACAAACAGCAGAGGACCTAGAACTGATCCCTGCGGTACGCCACTGATAACTGGGCTCCAGGCTGAATATTTGCCATCCACCACCACTCTCTGTCTTCTATCGGTTAGCCAGTTTGTTATCCAACTGGCCAAATTTCCCACTATCCCATGCCTCCTTACTTTCTGCACAAGCCTACAATGGGGAACCTTATCAAATGCCTTACTAAAATCCATGTACACTACATCCACTGCTTTACCTTCATCCACATGCTTGGTCACCTCCTCAAAGAAGTCAATAAGACTTGTAAGGCAAGACCTACCCCTCACAAATCCGTGCTGACTATCCCTAATCAAGCAGTGTCTTTCCAGATGCTCAGAAATCCTATCCCTCAGTACCCTTTCCATTACTTTGCCTCCCACCGAAGTAAGACTAACTGGCCTGTAATTCCCAGGGTTAGCCCTATTCCCTTTTTTGAACAGGGGCACGACATTCGCCACTCTCCAAACCTCTGGTACCACCCCTGTTGAGAGCGAGGACGAAAAGATCATTGCCAACGGCTCTGCAATTTCATTTCTTCCTTCCCATAGAATCCTTGGATATATCCCGTCAGGCCCGGGGGACTTGTCTATCCTCAAGTTTTTCAAAACGCCCAACACATCTTCTTTCCTAACAAGTATCTCCTCAAGCTTATCAGTCTGTTTCACACTGTCCTCTCCAACAATATGGCCCCTCTCGTTTGTAAATACTGAAGAAAAATACTTGTTCAAGACCTATCCTATCTCTTCAGACTCAATACACAATCTCCCGCTACTGTCCTTGATCGGACCTACCCTCGCTCTAGTCATCTCTATAATAGAGATTATAAATAGCTGGGACCCCAGAACTAATCCTTGTGGCATTCCACTAGTCACAATGCCAACTTGAAAATGCTCCACGCCAGATAATTAATAAGTCAATCCAAGAAAACTGAGTTACTATCTCTTAATTTTATTTATTATTGAGTGATGTAAGACTTATGAATATTTACCTGTGAAGGAATTGAGGAAAGCAGTTCACTTCAAAAATCTTATTCATGCAATTTTCAATGACAAAATGAAAGTACAAGCTAGCTGTTAAAGTAATCTACATCCTTCCTCTCTGCTTTCTGTCCATTAACCAATCCATGCTGATATATCACCTCCGTGAGCTAATATATTGTTTATTAACCTTTCATATGGCACCTTACTGAATGCCTTTTGGAAATCGAAAAATACTACATCTACTGGTTCCCCGTTGTCAACCATACTAGTTACCACCTCAAAAAACTCTACTAAATTTGACAAACAGGATTTGCCTTTGTGAAATCACACTGACTTGTTTTAATCATACTATGCTTTCTTAGTGAATGTTAAAACTTTTTTAATAATAGATTCCAGCATTTTCCCAATGACTTATGTGAGGCTAACTGTAGTTCCCTGTATTCTCTCTTGCTCCTTTCTTGAATAGTTGTGTTACATTTACTGGCTTCTAATCTGATGGGATCATTCCAGAATCTAGGGAATTTTGGAAAATCATAGCCAGCACATCCACCATCTCTGCAGATATCTCTTTTAGAACTTTAGGATGTTGACCATCAGGTCCTGGTGATTTGTCGAATTTTAGTCCCTTGAGTTTCTCCATTACTTTTTCTCTGCTGGCATTAATTACTACACGTTTGCTGATGACACAACCGTAGTGGGTCGGATCTCGAACAACGATGAGTCAGAATCCAGGAGGGTGCCAGAGAACCTAGTGGAATGGTCTAATAACAATAATAATCTCTCCCTCAATGTCAGCAAAACTAAAGAGCTGGTCATTGACCTCAGGAAGCAAAGTATCATACGCACCCCTGTCTGCATCAATGGTGCCGAGGTGGAAATGGTTGACAGCTTCTAATTCCGAGGTGTGCGCATCACCAACAATCTGTCCTGGTCCACCCACGTTGACGCTACAACCAAGAAAGCACAACAGCGCCTATACTTTCTCAGGAAACTAAGGAAATTTGGCATGTTCACATTGACTCTTACCAGTTTTCACAGATGCACCATAGAAAGCATCCTTTCTGGCTGCATCACAGCCCTGGTATGGCAACTGCTCGGCCCAAGACCGTAAGAAACTTCAGAGAGTCGTGAACACAGCCCAGTCCATCACACAATCCTACCTCCCATCCATTAACTCTGTCTACAGCTCCTGCTGCCTTGGGAGAGTGGGCAGCATAATCAAAGACCCCTACCACCCAGCTTATTCACTTTTTCAACGTCTTCCATCAGGCAGGACATACAAAAGTCTGAGAACACGCACTAACAGATTCAAAAACAGCTTCTTCCCCGCTGTTACCAAACTCCTAAATGACCCTCTTATAGTCTGATCTGATCTCTTCACACATCTTCTCTGCTGTGTAGTACTACACTCCTGTATGCTTTATCAGCTGCCTGTGTCTATGTAGTTACATTGTGTATTTTATGTTTGCCCTATGTATTTTCTTTTCATGTATGGAATGACCTGTCTGAACTGTATGCAGAACAATACACTTCACCGTACCTCGGTACACATGACAATAAACAAATATAATTCCTTAATTTCCACACCCCCTGGGTTAATTCCTCTTTCTGGTTTGTAATTTGTGCCTTCTACTATGAAGGTGGACAAAAATATATTTTTTCAATGTTTCTGCCATTTCCTAATTCCCCACAATAATTCCTCCTGTCTGCTTCTAAGGAACTTATATTTACTTGAGTTACCCTCTTCCTCTTTATATACTCGTAAAACCTCTTCAAATTTGCAGAAGGAGACCATCGGGTCTCCACCAGCCCCCTGAAAGAACACCCTACCTAGGTCTACTCCCAAGACCTTTCCCTGTAACCCTATAACTCCACCTAACCTTTGGACACTAAAGGGCAATTTAGAATGGCCAATCCACCTAACCTGCACATTTTTGGACTGTGGGAGGAAACCGGGCCCCCCGGAGGAAACCCACGTCGACACAGGGAGAAAGTGCAAAGGCCACACAGTGACCCAAGGTTGGGATTGAACCTGGGTCCCTGGTGCTGTGAGGCAGCAAAGATAACCACTGTGGCACCGTGCCGTGTTTTTATATTCCTGGCTAGTTTACTCTCATATTCTTTTTCCCACACTTTATCAACTTATTTTCCTCCACTTCATTGTTTTCTCTACTATAGTTGTTTTTCTTTTCAGCTCTTCCTGGACATCTCATCAAAGTAAGAATATCCCTGGGCAAAATTTCATGGTCCCACATCAGCAGGTTTATGGGCAGGGAGGATCTGTAACCTTCTCCCAGTTAACCTTCGCGCCACCCTCCTGCCTGTCCATTGTATGACACGATTCGGGGGGAGGGGGTTGAGACATGGCCCAAAATGCTTGTTCCAATTGGGGCCCTGTTGAGGACCTTAGTAGATCACCCTGCTCAGACCTTGGGTGGGTAGGTGCAGGGCACAGAGAAAGGGGGTGGGGGGGGGGGGGGGTGGTGATGGTGGGGTCCCAAGACTAGTCCCCTTTCCAGATAGAATAAGTCATCTAATATATTCATCTAATCAATAATTGCTTGTTAAAATTATGACCAGTAAATCACAGGCTGTGTCCTTGTCAGAGATGCCCGACAGGCGAAGGTCCATGCCAGCAGTATAAGCTCATGAAACCTAGCCCATTCTTTGCTTCCCTCTTATGATCTTGCTGTTGCCTACAAACACAAGCAACACATTCCACACTTAAGTTTAATCTCTTTCATCATTTTGTTTCTTGTTCATCTTTTTCAAACTTTCAACAATCCTTCAGCAGGTATTATTTCCAAGCCCTTCAGTTATCACTTTACTCAGTAGTTGGTGCGCCAGATCAAATGCTTCCTTGTAGATCGCTCACAAAAGTAAACAAAGAAACATTGAGATACAAATCTATTGCTTCATGTTGCATTTACAGATAAGGAGTGTTGAGCAAGCTTCTCTTATTGTCTACACATGCTGTTAATATTGAGTGTGATTTAACAGGATTTTAAAGATTATTATAAAGGATTATTATAAAGATTATTATTATGAACTCTCTAGAAAGAAAGTAAACCAATCTGCAGTTCAGCAGCCCTGTTCCAAACATGTCACTCAGACCTGCAACTTCAACAGTAAGGGACAGATTACTCGTGTTGTATAATTCATCCAATAGCACAACACCAAGATCTCAATGACCATTTGAGCACTACTCCTCCGAAGGTTGTGGATTAAGCTCCACATCAATTGGTGGTCTAGGGATCTGTATGAGTCACAAAAAGTTAATATGCAGATACAGCAAGTAATTAAGAAGGCTAATGGAATGCAATCCTTTATTATGAGTGGAATTAAACATAAGGATGTTATACTTCAGTTATACAGGGCATTGACAAAACCACATCCTGAATACAGTGTGCAGTTTTGGACTCCTTATTTAAATGTAAGTGCATTGGAGGCAGTTCAGAGGAGGCATACTAGGCTGATATCTGGAATGAAGAAAGATTGGACAGACTGGACTTGTTTCCTCTGAAGTTTAGTAAAGTAAAGAATGACTTGATTGACGTATATATTGATGTATGGTCATGAGGAGGTAGACGTGGAGAGGACGTTTCCTCTTGTGGATGAGCTCAGCACCTGTTTTAAAAATGCGGTCATCCTTGTAAGACAGAGATCTGTTTTCCCTCAGATTGTTGTGGAACTTTGGAACTCTGCCTCAGAAGGCGGTGGAGGCAGGGGCATTGAATAATTTTAAGAAGTTGATAGAATTTTGTAAGGCAAAGAAATCAAAAATGATTGGGGGTAAATGGGAATGGAGAACTTGAAACACAAACAGATCCGTCATGATTTTATTGAATGGTGGAGTTGCTCAAGGGCTGAATGGCCTACTGCTCCTATTTCGTAAGTGTGTATGTGTTGGTATTCAACCCTATGGGAATAAAGGCAGATAATTTATGTGCACTGTAATCACTGTATCATTCTATTTCTGATATATTTCCAAATATCTCTTTCTCATATTTTCGGTATTTTTATCCCTCCTTGTGTTTTCCTAGACTTCCATTCTATCATGAGTCTAGTAATCTGTTTTCAATGTCATTAATGTTTGCTCTGTTCATGAGGTGAGCAAAGTCAGTATGGACGTGAATATTTCAACAGTGTTCCTTTTCTCACTGTGCTAGGCTGCTGATGAATTAGCTTTACATCCCTTTGATTTCTATTTGTGTTAAAGTCACTGAAATTTTAAAAAAACATTAAGTGCGATGCAAAGCAGGTCATTGATTACCTGCCACCTCTCTTATTCGATTGCACAAAGGGTACCCCTGCTCAGTTTCTCACATAGCTCGCTGTTTTTTCTGGACCATATTTTAATTGGGTTGAGAAGGGGAACCAGCAATGTGGAATATATTGGTTATAATGCACTTCATCGCTAGATCACCCCAATGGTTCAGATAATGTTCAGTTGTCAGGGTAGATTTTAAAGATCCATGATCCTGGCATCGACTTTTGCATCAGGAGAAAACGCTTGTAATACTTTGTCCTATAGAATTTGGGAATTTTTGCTGGGAATATTCAGTTCTTCATTTTAGGGACATTGCCTTCACCATTGTTATCCTGCTAGCCAACTTGAAGTTGCAGTATATTCAGGAAATGAAAAGTTAACAGCTAAATGTGTTAATTTGATTCAGGTTAGCAATCTTTAGCTGAGCCAGAAGGTTCTGGGCTCACGCCTCACTCCAAGACTCGAGCGCAGGTGCCAAGAATTTTGTCAGGGTTTCTCTCAGCCACCGTAACTTGGCCAGGGATTCAGCAGAGTTGGAGAATTATTAAGTGTGTGAATGTATTCACCATAATATAAGTTGTCTGTATAGTACTGGGGCCTATGGCCAGGGAATGATAATATGATCTCCTTCCATGTATTGTATTGGAACCTTGGTGGGCTCCGCCTCTGGCTCCGCCCCTCCCCCCAGACGGTATATAGAGCGGCCGCCTGGGAGCGGCGCTCATTTGTTACAGCAGTCACAGGCAGGCAAGTTCTTGGATAATAAAGCCTATGTTCACTCGCTCTTGTTGTCTTGTAGTGAATTGATGGTACATCCTGATGATAACTTGAGCTGACACTTCACTGTAATGTAGTATGTGTCCTGTGCTGTACGATGAAATGTCAAACAGAATTCCCTGCTCAGATGGACATCAACATTTTCTGAAGAAGCTCAAAAAAGTTGTCCTGGCCAACGTTTACCCTTCAACCACCTTCATCAGATTAACTGCTCATGTCTCTCACTGTCCTAACTTGTCTGCATTCAAAATCAGCCGCTGCATCTGTCTACAAAAAATATTAACTGCACTTGAAAAGTAAGTAATTGGTGCTGAAACATTTCAAAATATTCTGAGCACACGAGGAGTGTGTTGTGTTTGCTGTGGCAAAACTTTCCGTTTACATTTCCGCAGAATGCAATTGGCCGCCGGAGTTAAATAGCATCCAGTTTCTAATTACTTTAATTGCAGTTAGCACAACACCACGTATTGTGAAGTAACTTTACAGCAAACTATTTCATCACAACCCACCCACACAAACAAATATGAGATCAGTAAAGTGAAAGGGGTCTGGGCAAGGGAGACATGAAACAGCTGAGTACAGGGTAAGGGAGAAAAAAACAATAAGGCAACAAGAAAGTAACTGAGAGAAAAGGCAAATTAGACAAAGATGGGGATGAATTTGGGACTTTTTGGTTTATAACTTGGAGGTACTCTAATTGAGTCTGTATTGTATTTTACTCTGAACTAGAAAATGTAATCGTCAAAATACTTTCCACCTTTCAGAATTTCGACTATTTTCCAGGAAAGCCATAAATGTCACAAATTGTTACTTGGATTTAAAACTTGGTCCGCATTATTTATTTTTTTAAAATCAAAACTGGACAACCATCTGTTTTCTAGGCTGGCGGCATTGTGGAACATTTTGAGATTGGTTTCTTTAACCTTGTGATACAGAACAAAGGAAAGTTCTGGTTGTCCTTTATATGGGCCTCAAAATTGCAGAAGGCCTAAAACTGAGCGCAGATTACGATATGGGATTAACCACACCTGTTGTCTCTGATGCAAGCCCCAGGAAATCTGATGAAGGTTACGAGCTGAAAGGTGTTAACTCTGTTTATCTCGCCACAGATGCTGACAGACCTGCTGAATATTTCCAGTATTTTCTGTTTTACATTTAGAATAAAACTTCATGTTGCTGGCTAATTTGACCGATTGCAGGGTGCAGACAGTACCAAGCGTGCTATTGAGTGGTTGCCTACCTCACCAAAGGGCAGAATGGATTAGCACACATTAAAATTAGACTACATCGCTGAAAGGGTATGATTTGGGAAGATGCAAGATTGGCATAACATGGCAGAGAATGGTCTCAAAGATTTTGCAATGCTGCACAGGAGAAGTGGATTGCAGAGCTGGAGAGGAGAGCAAATGTTCCCTATCCATATAAGGCAAAAGGCTCACCATACAAGTGTTGTGAACACAGCAGGACCAGATGTCTGTGGAGGTCAATACCAGGAGTCTAATTGGGGAGAATCTGGATGCGATGTTGCAAGAAATTCAATGACATCACATGTAAGAGGTAAGTGTTAGTGATGGTTACCTTCAAATGTCATTTATAGAATTATAGAATTTACAGTGCAGAAGGAGGCCATTCGGCCCATCGAGTCTGCACCGGCTCTTGGAAAGAGCACCCTACCCAAGCCCATACCTCCACCTTATCCCCATAACCCAGTAGCCCCACCTCACACTAAGGGCAATTTGGACCCTAAGGGCAATTTAGCATGTCCAATCCACCTAACCTGCACATCTTTGGACTGTGGGAGGAAACCGGAGCACTCGGAGGAAACCCACGCACACACGGGGAGAATGTGCAGACCCCACACAGACAGTGACCCAAGCCGGCAATCGAACCTGGGACCCTGGAGCTGTGAAGCATTTGTGCTAACCACTATGCTACCGTGCTGCCCTCAAATTCCAACTGCACCACGAGCCTCACAAATAAATCACATCCCATTACCCATCTACCAGTCTCAATCAATCAGGACTTATACCGTACACTCCACTTCAACCTCACACAAAGAAACATAGAAAATGGGAGTTAGAGTAGGCCATTCAGCTCTTCAAACCTGCTCCACCATTCGATATGATCATGGCAGATCCTCAACACAGTAATCCCTCACTCTCCCCATACCTCTTGATGGCTTTAGAGCCTAAAAATATATCCATCTCCTTCTTGACTATATTAAGTGACGGCCTCAACAGCATTCTGTGGTCGAGAATTCCGCAACTTCACCATCCACTGAATGAAGAGGTTTCTCCTCATCTCAGTCCTAAATAGCCTAAGCCCTATTCTGAGACAACCTTCCCCCCACCCCAAGACAGACGAAACAACATCCTTGCACCCAGTCTGCCGAGCCCTGTCAGAATATTATATGTTGCACTTAAATCCCCTCTCATTCTTCTAAACTTCAGTGAATTTAGGGCAGGTTGCATCTCTCTTCATACGACAATCCTACCGTCCCAGGGATCAGGCTGGTGAATGTTTGCTGCACTCTCTCCATGGTAAATATATCCTTTCTTAAATAGGGATACCAATATTCCAGGTGTAATAATAATAATCTTTATTGTCACAAGTAGGCTTACATTAACACTGCAATGAAGTTACTATGAAAAGCCCCTGGTCGCCACATTCCAGCGCAGAGGGAGAATTCAGAATGTCCAAATTACCTAATAGCACAACTTTCGGGACTTGTGGGAGGAAACCAGAGCACTCGGAGGAAACCCACGCAGACACAGGGAGAACATGCAGGCTTCGCACAGACAGTGACTCAAGCTGGGATTTGAACCGGAGACCCTGGCGCTGTGAAGCCATAGTGCAAACCACTATGCTACCATGCTGCCCATCATACCAAGGCCCTGCAGTAAGACATCCTTACTTCTGTACTCAAGTAATCGCGCAAAGAAGGCCAACATCCCATTGGCTTTCCTTTTTATTAAAATGAATTTCGAGTACCCAATTATTTCTTTTCCTAATTAAGGGCCAATTTAGCATGGCCAATCCACCGACGCTGCACACCTTTGGGTTGTGGGGGTGAGACCCACGCAGGCACGTGGAGAATGTGCAACCTCCACACGGACAGTGACATGGGGCCGGGCTAGAACCTGGGACCTTGGCGCTGTGAGGTAGCAGTGCCAACCACTGCGTCACTGTGCCGCCCCTCCATTTGCTTTCCTAACTGCTTGCTGTACCTGCTTGTTTGCTTTCAGTGACTGGTGTACAAGGACACCCATGTCCCTTTTGTACATCAACATTTTGCTTTCTATCACCATTTAAATAATACTCTGCCATAACTTCACAGTTATTCACATTATTAGCCACTGCCTCTCTGATCGCCCGCCAGAGTCTCCTGCTCGGTTGACGATCGGCTGCACTACCCAAGGCTGAAGACTGGCTGTCCAACCAAGTGGAATTTCTCAGACTGGAGAAGATAAAGTTCACCATCCGTGGGTTAGGCGAAGACTTTCACAGACGTGAAAGCCATTCATCAACTTCAAGATCTGTTCGTAGCCAGCAACCAATAAATTAGGGACGGGGAGGGGGTGGGGGATGTTGGACATGGAACAAGTCCAGAGTGAGGAAGAAGAAAGAATCGGGAGGAGAGTGCCGGGAGGGGGATGAACGCATCCAAAGAAGAACCCGGGATGGGCAAAAGGGAAGATAACTGCAGGAGACAGGTTGCTGGCAAATTACTGCCTGAACCACAATATATGCAAACTACTATAAATATGTGTTCTGGTCATGAACAGTTTGCAATGAAACATGAAAACCCAAATAAAAAGATATTTTTTTAAATGTATCCACAATATACTGCATTTGCCATTTATTTGTCCATTCACTCAACTTGTCTAAATCACCTTTAAGTCTCTTAACATCCTCCTCACCACTCACATTCCCACCAGTTTTGTGTCGTCATCAAACTTAGAAATATTACATTTGGTTTCCTCATCCAAGCCATTGATGTATATTGTGAATAGCTGAGGCCCAAGCACTGATTCCTGTGGGACTCCACTATTCACCACCTGTCACCCATTTATTTCTACTCACTATTTCCTGTCTGCTAACCAATTCTCAATCCATGCCAATATACTCCCAGTAGCATGTGTTTTAATTTTGCACACTAATCTCTTATGTGTGATGTGATGCTCACCACTTGCCTGAGTGACTGCAGCTCCAACAACACTCTAGAAGCTCAACACCATCTCGGGCAAAGCCTTCCATTTGATTGCTTCCCCTTCCACAAACATTAAATTCCTCCATCACCGACAAACAGTGACAGCTGTATGCACCATCTACAAGATGCACTTCAGGAATTCACCAAGGTCCCTTAGGCAGCATCTTCCCAACCCACAACCACTACCATCTTGAAGGGCAAGGGCATCTGATACATGGGACCACCACCACTTGGAGGTTCTCCTCCAAGTCACTCACCATCCTGACTTGGAAATATATCGCCGTTCCTTCACTGCCGCTCGGTCAAAATCCTGGCACTCCCTCCCTAATAGCATTGTGGGTATACCTACAGCTCCGGGACCACAGGAGTTCACGAAGGCAGCTGACCACCATCGTCTCAAAAGCAACTAGGGATGGGTAATGATTGGTTGCTTAGCCAGCGATCCCCACATCCAGTAAATGAATTTTTTTAAATGTGGGATTTTATCAACAGTTTTCTTAAAATCCAAATAGTTCACCCTTATCTATTCTGCTAGTTACGTTCTCAAAAAACTCCAGTAGGTTTGTCACGCGTGATTTTCCTTTCATAGCTCCATGTTGACCTTGTCTAAATCTGTTGATATTTTCGAAGTGTCCTATTATCCATTATAATAGACTCCAACATTTTCCCTTCTACTGATGTTAAACTAAACAGTCTTTAATTCCCTGTTTTCATTCTCCCTCCTTTTTTAAATAGTGGGATTACATTTATGCACCCTCGAGTCTGCAACGACTGTTCCACAATCTACAGAATTTTGAAAGATGACAACCAATGCATCGATTCATTCCATTATCTCCTTTAGTACTCTGGAGTGTAGATTATCAAACTTTGGGGATTTATCGGCTTTCAATCCCATTAATTTATCCAGCACTATTTTTGAGTAATACTAATTTTGTTGATTCCTCCTTTTCACTAGACCCTTGATTCCTTAACATTTTGGGAAGTAATTTCTGTCTTCCTCCATGAAGATAGAACTAAAGTAGTAGTTTAATTGCTCTGCCTTTTCCTTGTTCTCTGATATAAATTCTCCTGATTCAGACTCTATGGGACCTACATTTCTCATTACTAATCCTTTTCTATTTAGATATTTATAGAAGCTTTTACAGCCCGTTACTTGAAAATTTGCCCTGGTACATTTCCTCTCTTCTATTTATGTTTCTTTTCCAAATAAGATGCAATTTAGCGCGGCCAATCCACCTACCCTGCACATCATTGGATTGTGGGGGTGAGACTCACAAGGACACAGAGAGAATGTGGAAACTCCAGTGGGACAGTGACCCGGGACGGCGATCAAACCGGGGTCCTCGGCACCATGAGGTAGCAGTGCTAACCACTACGCTACCGTGCCGGCCGATACATTTCCTCTTTTAATCAATGTATTGGACTTCCTTTGATGAATTTTTAATTCCTCCCAGTTTTCAGGCTTGCTATTTTTTTCGAGCAACTTTATTGCCTCCTCGTTGGATACAATACTATTGTTAATTTATTTTGTTAGCCATGAGGAAGAGGGTGTAGAAGGATGGGTTAGTAAATTTGCAGATGACACGAAGGTCGGTGGAGTTGTGGATAGTGCTGAAGGATGTTATAGGTTACAGAGGGACATAGATAAGCTGTAGAAATGGGCTGAGAGGTGGCAGATGGAGTTTAATGCGGAAAAGTGTGAGGTGGTTCACTTTGGAAGGAGTAACAGGAATGCAGAGTACTGGGCTAATGGCAAGATTCTTGGTAGTGTAGATGAACAGAGAGATCTCGGCATCCAGGTACATAAATCCCTGAAAGTTGCCATCCAGGTTAATAGGGCTGTTAAGAAGGCATATGGTGTGCCAGCCTTTATCAGTAGGGGGATTGAGTTTCGGAGCCACGAGGACATGCTGCAGCTGTACAAAATTCTGGTATGGCCGCACCTGGAGTACTGCGTGCAGTTCTGGTCACCACATTATAGGATGTGGAAGCTTTGGAAAGGGTTCAGAGGAGATTTACTAGGATGTTGCCTGGTATGGAGGGAAGGTCTTACAAGGAAAGGCTCAGGGACTTGAGGTTGTTTTCGTTAGAGAGGAGAAGGCTGAGAGGTGACTTAACAGAGACATATAAGATAGTCAGAGGGTTAGATAGGGTGGACAATGAGAGTCTTTTTCCACGGATGGTGATGACCAACATGAGGGGACATAGCCTTAAATTGAGGGGTGGTAGATATAGGACAGATGTCAGAGGCAGTTTCTTTACTCAGAGAGTAGTAGGGGTGTGGAACGCCCTGCCTGCAACAGTAGTAGACTTGCCAGATTTAAGGGCATTTAAGTGGTCACTGGATAGACATATGGATGAAAATGGAATAGTGTAGGTCAGATAGACTTCAGATAGTTTCACGGGTCGGCGCAACATCGAGGGCCGAAGGGCCCGTACTGTGCTGTAATGTTCTATGTTCTATGATTGGGCCACTTTTCTTGTTGTGTTTTTACACCAGAAAGGAATGTATAACTGTTGCAATACTTACATTCATTCCTTAAACATTAGCCATTCCCTATCTACCATCATGCCTGCTAATGAAGCTCCCCAATCTATTTTAGCCAATCTCGCCTCATTCATCTGGACTTTGGTGTGGTTTAAGACCTTAGTTTCAGATAGGACTTCTTCACTTTCCATCCTAATGAAGAATTTTATCATGTTATGGTCACTGTTTCCTAAAGGACCCCACAAAATAAAACTACTAATTAACCCCTTCCCATTGTATAACACTAAATCTAGGATAGCAAGTTCCCGAGTTGGTTCCTCCACATACTAGCCCAAAATAAATCTTGTACGCACTCCTGGAATTCCATCCACCATATTATTATTGCCAATTTGGTTTGCCCAATCTGTATGTAGACTAAAGTTACTCGTGATTACTGTAGATCCCTTGTTGCATGCATCTTAATTTCCTGTTTAATGCCATCCCGTACCTTATCACTCCTGTTTGAAGACCTATAGACAACTCCCACTAATTCTACATCTCAATTTCCTGAGCCATTATCTATCCTCTTTCACTATTGCACTGATGTTATCCTTAACTAACAATGCCCACCCAACTTCCTCTATCTTTCTGCCTGTCCTTCCCAAATATCGAGTACGCTTGGATATTCAGTTCCCAGCCTTGGTCACCCGCAGTCATGTCTCCGCCTCATATCGTACATGTTTATATCGAGTTACACTGTTAATTCATCTACCTTATTACGAATGCTCATTCAGATAAAGTGCCCTTAGGCTTGCTTTTTAACATTTTTCCATATGCTAGCTGTGGTGGTATGAATGTGAGCACTGCCATTGGTGCAGAGCATGGGTTTCCCATTGGCTCTGGCTGGTCATGTGCCTCTCGTCCGATTGGCTGGGACTAGTCATGTGACTGCTCACCAATTGGTCGAGAGGCAAGTAGACCCCGCCTCGGAGGCGGGGTATAAGTACCCAGAGTTCCCGGCGGTCGGCCTTACTCTGTAGTTGACCACCGGGCTAACAACTAGCTGATTAAAGCCACAGTTCGGATCCTAATTGTGTCTTGAGTCCAATTGATGATACATCACTAGCCCTGTTTCCTCTGCCTTCCACATTTTCTTTCTACCTTTCTGTTTTTCATTTCTATCTTTGTTTCTCTCTCTTGTGTCTCCCTGCTCAGGTTCCCATCCCCCTGTTGCTCTTGCTTAAACCCAGCTTGTACATGTCCCATCTTCCCCCGAATCGGGAATTCAGGAATCTGAATCCCTCCTTCCCACAGCCACCCATTCATCAGGTGGCAGTTGGCACAGCGGTAATCCTCTCACCCATGTCTCACATGCACATGCTGCCAACTATTTAACCATGAAAACCACATCACATTCTCTCTCTCTCTTGCAGGACAAGGTAGAAACCATAGGTGGCAGTACCCAACCGGTACCAAACCATCATTGAATGGCCTTTATTGAAGGTGCGGCCAGAATCCAAATTTTGTAGCCATGGCATTTGACAGATTGACATAAGGTACCTGCTTCCTCATCTGAGATAGCCATTCGGCAAAATATTTAAGACAATTAAGTAGTTGTAGTGAAGTAAAATATGATGAAAAAAGAGGGTCATCAGAGCAAAGCATTAGACTAAACATTCACAATTATCATCTTGGAAACTTTTTTGGGAGTCCAATTATATCTCAGCTGTTGGAGAAGTGCCATGGTGATGAGTGAGACTGGCTGATTCAAGCCTTTATTCTGTCTTTGTATGAAAATGTTAGAGTTTTCCAGATTGCTTTTTAAATTGCTGCTATAAATTGGAAGAGGCGATGTAATATATATTTGAAGAATCCTTCATGTCTTATATAGCACAATAAAATTGCATGATCAATGTAAATTCTGGCTTCCATCACTGAAATCGCTGGATGAGATTTTTCCTTAAACAAGACCACTTTCTTGTTAAGCATAGAAAGTTCTCATTTGATTTCTATTTAAAAAAACATCTGACAGACCTATTAACAACTCATGAATCACGTTCAGATAAAGTATTTTTGAACATGTCCTTCCAAACCTTTGCATATTGCTGACAAACAAAAGCCACTGTTTCTAGATTAAATTTTTATATTCCTTCCCTCTATTGCTGGAACATTCTGCCCACTACTAATTGACTCATTGAACTAGAAAAGCCCCTTTCTTCCAGGCTATAAATAGGAGTTCATTTGTTCATAAAATAACAGCCCAGATGATCTCACGGTGCAGCACTTAATCCTGGAGCTTTGTGTGCATGAAATTAAATAATTATCAATCAGTCAGCATAATTTAACCACATTAGCTGTAGGCCTGCCAATTAACATAACCAACATTTTAACAAGAATATTCATTGATGGCATTACCAGATGATCATTAATCCCTTCACATTCATTCTTTGTCTGAGGTTTACCACCCACATTTATGTTTCAAAAATCTAGGTTATATTTGCAATTGCACCACCAACCTTTTAACAGGACCTACGCCAAAAACTGAGGATTGAATGAACCTTTTCCTGCCAATTAACAAAGGATAATGCAGACGACAAAGTTATGAACTAACAATTATTTATTAGTCTTAGATTTAGAACCAAAGGCACTCAAGCATTCTGTAAGATAATAATTACTAAAAGTTAATAATAGAAATTACCAAATCAGGTCAGTTATATCACAGTAATTCAGCATGAACGGTTTGCTTTTTATAAATTTAGACATTCAGAAATCAGTGTTTGAGATTGATATAAATTGATGAGATTAATTTAGGATTATATTCCTTAGATAGTTGCTAAATTTACAGCATGAGATAGTCCACTGAATGGGCTAAAATGTATAAGCCTTTTCTTATACATCGTCATCCATATGAGTTGGCATGGATGGACTAGTTGCCACACATTTATCTGGGTTGATGATGTTAGCCTTCAGAGATGTCAGGGTGATGAATCTCTTTCTGTAGGGATACTATCTATTCCTCTTGGATCCTCTTTGTCAGTGGAAATTCACGTTATGTGCTGATAGCTGTATCTGGTCCAGCTGTCTCAAGTCTCATCTCCCTTGATCATAACAAATCCTATGCATTTACTAGACATCTGAATCTGGCTGGTGTCCAATATTAAATTCCGTGTCCTGCCCCTCTATTGGATGATGAACTTTCTGATTTCACAGCGGCATCCTTCGAAAACGTTGGGTTGCAAACAGACGGCAGCTAAACCAAGAACTAATAAACCAGGACTTAAGTCAAAACTGTATTTTGTATTGTCTTCATTTGTATAGAAAGCTTCTGCATGGTATTGAGCAATCTGAATGACAATTGTACGACTGTGCAGCTTGTCTCATGTCAGTCACATCTCACAGCCTTGCCGGTACCTTTGATATCTTCCAGATTCTTGAAGCATCGCTACCTATGCCGATTATATGGGGAGATGGTAGCAGAGTGGTATTGTCGCTGGACTTGTAATCCAGGGATCCAGATCCAGGTTCAAATCCCACCACTGCAGATGGTGAAATTTGAATTCAATTTTTTTTAAAAATCTGGATTTAAAGTCTAGTGAAACCTTGTTGATGAGTTCACTAATGTCCTTCAGGGAAGGAAATCTGACAACCTTACCTGGTCTGGCCCACATGTGACTCCAAACCCACAGCAATGTGGTTAACTTTTAACTGTCCCTCAAGGGAAATAAATGCTGGCACTGTGTCCAGCACAGCCACAGTTGAAGGGGGGGGGGGGGGGGGTGGCTTCAGCCGGGACTGGGGGGACTGGTGGGGGGCGGTCCAGGGGTGGCGAGGGAGTTACAAGGGGACAGTTTTCAGCAGGCCGGGTTTGTGCCCGGTCGGTGCCGTGTTGTACGGTGCGGCCGCTGCCGTGCGCCTGTGCGGCCTCGGGTACAGCCATTCAACAGCCATTATTGCGGTGCGGCTGCTAGCTCCCCACCGGGTGGAGGATCGGAGCGGGGGCGGCACCTACATTTTGGTCGTAACACCAGAAGGATCCTCCTGACATAGCTGCAGAATCGGAGAATCCAGCCCATTGTATTTGTATCTTTGTCGTTGTGGTTTGGTTATCACTAACCCTTCCCTTTCTCAGCAGTCAGTCTGACTAGTGACTTCATTTTGGGGATATGGTTAAGGCAGTCAGTACTTATCGACACCATCATACAAATACATTTTGCAACTTCTTTGTCCTTTTGATAAGCTGCTATTCTTCACTGACATACCTTTTCCCCACCAACAGTACATCAAGGAGGATGACTGTAATTTGCCAATTCATTTCAATAGAATATTTCAACATTTCAGTGGAGCATTGAGATGACACTTTTGTTTGGTCATGGATATCATGGTTGGGCAATAGCAATGGGCCCATTTCATATCAGCAGACATTCCCGATTTTTTGAGGGTGGAAGGAAGGAAAGAAAGAAGGAAAGAGGGGGGAAGGAAGTGAAGAAAAGGACAGGAGGAGAGGGACCTTGTAAAAAGTCTTTCCAAACTCCCCAGAAATGCCCTAAGGTGCTTCATTCACAATTGTTTAGTTTGAAAGGCAGTTATTGTTATCATGCAGGCAATGGATGCTACTGTTTTCCCTAGTCTGATCCTAGATCATGTTGAAGTGGTTGTTTATTTTTGCTTCAGGCATTCTTCTTTTGTAGCTGAAATGAATGGAGTTCCAGGTCAGAAGTAGAAAATGTTGCAAATATTCTGAAATTCACTGCGAAGATATCTGAATATTTCTGTATAAAATTTCCTTAATTAAATATATTAATATAGCCAGGAAGGTTTGATAATACATTGTACTTCAAACATTATTTGGTTTAAAGCATTTCCAGCTTCTCGCCATTAGACACAGAACTCTGTTCACTTGCTTGTCCAAAGATTTCTGATATTGCATGGGGAGATCGTGTGATGCATTGGTAGCATCCCTGCCTCTGAGTCAGAACCTCCAGGTTCGTGTCCCACACCAGGACTTGATGCCCAAGAACAATGTGTTCCAAACATGGCCAAACAGGTTGAATGTCATCTTGTAAATCCTAACGACATATGCCAATGGCACGTGTAAATTTGAAGAGATTTCTGGTCAGTCGTGAGATGGAAAGAAATTGGAGCCTCAACCATCACTATTCATAACTCCAGGACTACAACTTGCATGACCGGAATTTCCCTCAGCGTGAACAGCCAGTTAATCCTGCCCTATGTTTCAATTAGATCCCCTCTCATTCTGCTGAACTCGAGTGAATACAGGCCTAGACAAACCAATTTTTCCTCATATCGCAATCCCACTGTCCCAGGAATCAGTCTGATGAACCTTCATTGCATTCCCTCTATGGTAAGCATGGGCGCGATTCTCCGCCCCCCACGATGGGTCGGAGAATAGCGGGGGGGCCTTCCCGACATTTTTCCAGACCTCCTGCTATTCTCCTCCCCCCACGGCCGCCCCACAACACGAATCGCTGCTCGCCGTTTTTTTACGGCGAACAGCGATTCTCCCCTATCCGATGGGCCGAGTTTCCAGGCCTTTACGGCCGTTTTCACGAACGCCAACACACCTGCTCTCACCGTTCGTGAAAACGGCCGCAAAGTTCCGTTCCTGACAACCATGGCACCGATTGGCACGGCCGCACCACAGCCGTGCCAAGGGTGGCATGGCCCCGCGATCGGTGGGCACCGATCGCGGGCAGCGGGTCCGAAACCCGCGCACTCTTTGTTCCTCCGCCACCCCGCTGGATCAGTCCGCGGGGCGGCTGAGGGGCATGACGGCCCGCGCATACGCGGGTTTGATGCATATGCGTGATGACGTCATCCGCACATGCGCGGGTTGGAGCCGTCCAATCAGCGCATGCGCGGCTGACGTCATCGTGCGCGTCAGCCGCCGTGACCCTTGGTGCGCGGGCTTAGCGACGTTCGCTAAGCCTGCGATGCCGTGGTTCACGGGGCCCCGCTGCTAGCCCCGACCGGGGAGCAGAATCGGGTCCCGGGAGGGGGCGCGGAGGCTGCCGTGAAACACGGCCGGTTTCACGGCAGCCTTTACGACTCTCCGCATTTGCGGAGAATTGCGCCCCCTATCTTTTCTTAGATTCTGCTTATTTAGCGAATGCAAAATACCTAAGCCAGGCAGCTTCCTCCAGCCCTGCTGTGTTGACTGCGGATAGGCCTCTGCTGAGTCTGTGGATTGGACAGTCCTCTATGATGTGGCACATAGTTTGCTCTCTCCCACAGGCACATAGGGGGCTGACACTAATGCTCTATCTGTGGAGGTTCACCAAGCAGGGGCCATGACCGGCCCTGAACTTGGTAAGGGTGGACCACTCTTTACTTGTTAAGACCAGGAAGTTGCTGGGTTGGGTTTGAGACCAGGTACTTGTTTTGTCACGTTCGATGATTGCCATTCATTTGTTCAGGTGGAATTTGCGTTGAAGTTCTTTGTGTGAGGGCTCTTCCAGTCGGCCTTCTTGATTAATGTTGTATTGTGGGTGGTCTGAATAGACCATCGTGGACTGGCAGGTTGAGGACATTGTAAACTTTTCCTATCATTTTGAGGGTTGTTGCAAGTCAGTGGATCTGTGGAGGAGTGATATTTGCCAGGATAGAGAGCCAAGGGAGTGGTGTTGAGCAAAGTGTTCCAGTAATGATACACATGAATGTTACGCATGGAGCATTCAGCTGGGTGTCAACTCTGTGTGTGTTTGTGTGTGTGAGTGTGTGTGTGGGTATGCGATAATCTTGACCAAACAGGGCTCAGTACTCTGCTACTGAGTATGAGAGTGTGAGTGCTGAGGTTCGGAGGGTGGTGGTAGCAGCATCCAATGGTGAGCCAGATAGTTTGGTAATCAAGTTGTTTCTGGACTTGAACTTGGCTGCAGTTGCTTTTAGATGTTCTCAGAAGGTCAGTGTTCCATCTAAGGTCACTCCGAGGTATTTTGGAGTTGGATGGTGCTTTAACTTGTCACCATTCAATTAAGCTCTTTATTGGCTTTTGCATTGTAAAGATGGAAGAAGCTGGATACTGCTTTTGCAGGGCTTGGCTTGTGTTGCCAAGTGTTTCAATGTTGTTCAAGATTTGACAAATCCTTGTTTAGGGTCTGGTCCATGGTGTCAAAGTTGGGGGCTTGCGTTGCGAGGCAGAAGTTGTCAGCATATATGAATGTTCCGCAGGTTTTTTGCAAGATCATTTGTGTACAGGTTTAACAGGATTGGAGCCAATACTTAGCCTTGGGGGGAGACCATTGGTTTGTCTTTTCCATGTACTTTTTGCCTGTTCAAGGTGAACTCGGAACCTTTGGTTGTCCAACAGCATTCTAATGCTTTTAGTTGGCTGGGGAGGGGGGGGGCGGGGGGAAACCACGACAGCTTCAGGAGGAGGCCTGTGTGCCAAACAATGTCAGAGGCAGCTGTGAGGAACACAGCATCTTTTTTCAGGTGTTTCTGAAAGCCCTTTTCAATGTGGGAGGTAAGGGTCAGTACCTGGTCCTCTGCACTGCAGTCCTTCTGGAAACCAACTTGATCGATGTTAAGGACTTCTTCTTCAATTGGGGATATGTGCTGAAGGATAATGCATTCAAGGATTTTATACGGGACCAACAGGAAAGAGATTGGATGGTAGCTAGCTGCAGGTGTGGGGTCTTTTCCCAGTTTTGGTACTGAAATATAGGCATAGAAACATAGAAAATATGTGCGGAGTAAGCCATTCGGCCCTTTGAGTCTGTACCACCATTCAATATGATTATGGCTGATCATGCAAATTCAGTATCCCACTCCCGCTTTCTCTCCATTCCCCTTAATCCATTTAGCCGCAAAGGCCACGTCCAGCTCCCTCTTGAATATATCCAACGAATTGGCCCCAACAGCTTTCTGTGGTAGAGAATTGCACACATTCACAACTCTCTGAGAAGAGATGCTTCCTCATCTCAGTCATGAATGGCTTACCCCTTATTCTTAGGCTGTGAACCCTTGTGCTGGACATCCCCAACATCAAGAACATTCTTCCTGCATCTAACCTGTCCAGTCCCATCAGGATTTTACATGTTTGTATGAGATCCCCTCTCATTCTTCTGAACTCCAGTGAGTACAAGCCCAGTCGACCAGACTTTCTTCATATGTCAGTCCTGTCATCCCGGGAATTAGTCTGGTGAACCTTCGCTGGACACTCTCAAAAGCAAGAATATCCTTCCTCAAACTGGGAGACCAAAATTGCACAAATTACTTAAGGTGTGACCTCACCAAGGCCCTGGATAACTGCAACAAGACATCCCTATTCCTATACTCCAATCTTCTTGCTAGGAAGGCTAGCTTTCCTCACCACCTGCATGGCAACCTTCAACAACTGTTCCATCATGACACCAGATCTCGCTGCACTTCCCCTTTCCTAAATTGCCATTAGTCAGACAATAATCTGTTTTCCTGTTTTTGCCATCAAAGTGGATAACCTCACATTTACCCACATTATATTGCATTTTCCAAGTATTTGCCCACTCAGTCGGCCTGTCCAAGTCACCCTGAAGCCTCTTTGCATCCTCCTCATAACACACACTACCACCCAGCTTAGTGTCGTCTGCAAAGTTGGAAATATCACATGCAATTCCTTCGTCCAAATCATTAATGTATATTGTGAACAGCTGGAGTCCCAGCACTGAACCCTGCGGTATCCCACTACTCACTGCCTGCCACTCAAAAAAAGGACCCGTTTATTTCCACTCTCTGCTTCCTGCCATTCAACCAGTTCTCTATCCATATCAGTACATTACCCCCAATACCATGAGCTTTAATTTTGCTCATTAATCTCTTGTGTGGGACCTTGTCAAAAGCCTTTTGAAAGTCCAGATGGCTCACCCTTGTCCACTATACTGGCCACATCCTCAAAAAATCCCAGAAGATTTGTCAAGCATGATTTCCTTTTCGTGAATCCATGCTGACGTGGACTAATCCTGTCCCCACTTTCCAAAAGCTGTTATTTCATCCATAATAATTGACACCATCATTTTTCACCCCATCGATGACAGGCTAACCGGTCTATAATTCCCCGATATCGAGGGCAGCATGGTGGCGCAAGTGTTCAGCACGGTTGCCTCACGGCATGGAGGTCCCAGGTTTGAATCCCGGCTCTGGATCACTGTCCGTGTGGAGTTTGCACATTTTCCCTGTGTTTGGGTGGGTTTCGCCCCCACAACCCAAAAGATGTGCAGGGTAGGTTGATTGGCCATGCTAAATTGCCTCTTAATTAGAAAAAATGAATTAGTTACTCTAAAATTTTTTTTTTTTAATTCCCCAATATTTCTCTCCTTCCTTTTTTAAAAAGTGGGGTTACATTAGCTATCCTCTAATCCATTGGAACTCTTCCAGACTCTGTAGAATACTGGAAGATAATCTCCAATGCATCCACTATTTCTAGGGCCACTTCCTTAAGTACTTTGGGATGCAGAGCATCTGGCCCTGGGGACTTATCGCGTTTTAATCCCTTCAATTTCCCCAATATAATTTTCTGACTAATAAGGATTTACTTCAGTCCCTCCTTCATGCTGGACCCTCTGTCCCCTGGTATTTCTGGAAGGTTATTTGTGTCCTCCTTAGTGAAGACAGATCCAAAGTATTTGTTCAACTGATCTGCCATCTCTTTGTTGCCCATTATGAATTAACCTGATTGTAACTGTTAAGGACCTACATTTGCTTTCAACATTTGCTTTTTCTCTTCACATATCTAAAGAAGATTTTGCAGTCAGTTTTTATGTTTTCTGCAGGCTTACTCTTGTATTCTATTTTCCCCTTCCGAATTAAACCCTTTGTCCTCCTCTGCTGAATTTTAATTTTCTCCCTGTCCTCAGGCTTGCTATTTTTTCTGGCCAATTTATATTCCTCTCTTTGGCTTTAACACTATCCCTGATTTCCATTGTTGGCCATGGTTCAGCCACCTTCCCCGTCTTACTCTTGCACCAGACAGGGATGTACAATTGATGAAGTTCATCCATGTGTTCCTTAAATGTCTGCCATCACCTATCTACCGTCAACCTCTTATGCATCTTTTGCCAGTTTATCCTGGCCAATCCACGTCTCATGCCATCAAAGTTAGCTTTCTTTACATTCAGGTCCATAATCACAGACTTACCCGTGTCCCTCTCCATCTTAATGAAGAATTCTACCATATTATGGTCACTCTTCCCTAAAGGATCTCACACCACATTGTTGCTAATTAATACTCTCTCATTGCACAATACCCAGTCTAGGATGGCCTGCTCTCTACTTAATTCCTCAACATATTGGTCAAGAAAACCATCCCTTATGCATACCAGGAAATCCTCCTCCATCGCATTACTACCAGTTTTTACTACCCAATCAATGTGCAGATTGAAGTTACCCATAATAACTGCTGTACCCTTCTGCAAACATTTCTAATTTCCTGTTTGATGCCATGCCCAACATCACAATTACTGTTTGGTGGTCTATACACAAATCCCACTAATGTTTTTGTCACTTTGGTGTTCTGCAACTCCACCCATACAGATTCCACGTCATCCAAGCTAATGTCCTTCCTTACTATTGCATTAATCGCCTCTTTAACCAGCAACTCTACCCCACCTCCCTTTCATTTCCTTCTATCTTTCCTGAATATTGAATACCCCTGGATGTTGTGTTCCCATCATTGTTCATCCTGGAGCCAGGTCTCCGTGATCCCAATTACATAATATCTGTTAATGATTGACAGCACATTTAATTCAAACTTATTATAAATGCACCTCACATTGAGACAAAACACTCAGGCTTGTTTTTCTTTTACATTTATTGCCTTTTTAGAATTATGATGGAATGTGGTACTTTTTGCATTTTGTCTTTGGTTTCTCTGCCTTTCACTTTTCCTTTTACTGCCTTTTTTTTCTATCCCCACCTTACTTCCCTCCGACTTTGTGCATTGGTTCCATTCCCACTTCCATATTAGTTTAAACCCTCTGCAACAGCACTAGCAAACACTCCCCCTAGGACTTGGTTTCGGTCCTGTTCAGATGCAGACAATCCGGTTTGTACTGGTCCCATCTCCCCCAGAACCAGTTCCAATGCCCCAGGAATTTGCATCCCTCCCCTTTGCACCATCGCTCAAGCCACGCATTCATCCTATCTATCCTGTCATTCCAACTATGACTCGCACGTAGCACTGGTAGCAGTCCAAGGATTAACACCTTTGAAGTCCTCCTTTTTAGTTTAACTCCTAACTTCCTAAATTCAGCTCGTAGTACCTCATCCCGTTTTTTTACCTATATCATTGGTGCTGATATGTACCATGACAGCTGGTAGTTCACCCTCCCCCCTCCAGAATGCCCTGCAGCAGCTCTGAGACCCTTGACTCTTGCACCAGGGATGCAACACACCATCCTGAAGTCTTGTTTGCAGCCGCAGATATATCTATCTATTCCCCTAACAATTGAGTCCCCTATCACTGTAGCTCTGCCACTCTTTTACCTGCCCTACTATGCAACAGAGCTAGCCACGGTGCCATGAACCTTGCTGCTGCTTCCTTCCCCTGGTGAGCCCACAGTATCTCACCCCACAGTATCCAAAACAGTATATCTGTTTTGGAGAGATGACCACAGGGGACCCCTGCACTGCCTTCCTACTCTTCCTCTGTCTGATAGTCACTCATTCTCTATCTTCTTCAGTAATTTTAATGTGCGACGTGACCAACTTACTGAACATGCTTTCTACAATTTCCTCAGCATCGCGGATGCTGAAGGCGATGACTTTTGCTGTCCACTATTTCTTTGGTGTTGTAACCTGCCCGGCTCCTATTGGCTGGGGACACTTGGTCACTCCATGTTCCTTGGGAAATATGAGCCCCCTCCCCCCCCCACCCCGCCCCCCACCCCCCTCCAATGAGGTGGGGGTGGGGGATGCGTGGTAATCATTAGCAGGGCAGCTATATAAATAGAGCTGGCCAGTATGGTACCAGATAGAGAGGGGACCAGTAGTGAACTGCTGGTACTGTATACATATTATCATAAATAAAGTTACTTTCTGTTTGACTCTACAAACTTGTGCTCTTGGCCCTCACAAGATTTGGAATGGTGTTTATCACCATTGTATAAATCCAGGTCAGCCAGGCAACAACCAGATGTTTCATAAATTCTGGCACAATATTATCATACCTGCTGCCTGGCCACACTTCAAGCCCAAGGAAGTTCTTAGTTTGGCAACCTCAAAGGGAACGGGCCTGGTGCCTTCTCTGTGTTGCTGATGGTGTTGTCTTAGTTGACTCGATCAGATGGTCTCCTATCTCTGGGTCCCCGATGCTTCATATGTCTCCAGCTCTCTATTTGCCTCAGCATGGGATAAAGATAGGTTGCTAGCCTTGGGGAATTGCCATGCAGGCTGTTGTTTAGATGGCACCACAAAGACAGATATATGCTGCGTCAACAGTGATATTTTGTAGTGCGATTGTTGAAATGTTGCCTTCCAAGGTTCCTCTGCACCTTGTCCAGTTGGCTTTCCGGGAGTTCCATCACATCTTCTCGGGGCTGTTGATAGCGGGAACACTATGCAAACAAGTAGAGGAGGGTGTAGGCTGTGCAGAAAGTCATCTAGGACAAGACTCTACGCAGGGTGGGGAATCCCGTTAAGAGAACTGACTGGGCCAAGGTCAGGAGAGTAATTATTACAACATCTGGCTGACTGGGATGTGCTCCGGCAAGCATCTCCTGAAACTCCTGAGCTAGGGCTCTCACCGACTTTTGCCGGGTGTGATACCCCGCCGACATTCCACTCTGGTGGAGAAACCAACACCTTCCACTCACTTTGCATTTTTTTGCACAAAACTCACCCATTAACTGGGTAGAAAGGGCAAAAACCAACTCCTCCAAGCAGGAGCCACCTTGTGTTAGACCGGTCAGCTCATGGCTACCACCGGAAGGGGCTGGTTTAGCACAGCTGGCGTGTAATGCAGAACAATTCCAGAAGCGCAGGTTCAATTCCCGTACCAGCCTCCCTGAACAGGTGCCAGAATGTGGCGACTAGGGCCTTTTCACAGTAACTTCATTGAAGCCTACTTGTGACAATAAGCGATTATTGTTAATTAACCGTCTGTTGCTGCACAATATCAAATCTAGGATAGCTTGTTTCCTGGTGGGTTCCTCCAGATACTGGCATAAAAGACCATCCTGTACACACTCGAGGAATTCATCCACCACAGTATGATTGCTTATGTAGCATGACCAGTTGACCATGGTTACTGTAGCACCCTTGTTACATGTTAACCTGTTTTACCACTTCAGAATATTAATTACTTCAGACACACAAGGGCTGACAACTGTAACATACAGTAACACTGCCTAGTTCCTTAAAAGAAATGGCAGGATCTTACCTATATGATATGACGCTCACAAATTTGTGGACTTAACATTGCTCTATATGTGCTCTTTGATCAAGAGGCTCCCGATACCCACCATCGATTACTCATTAAGTGCCATGTCGATCTACTTCCTTGTGTTTCGGTCCAACTTTTGCCTTTTTTCATTCCTGATTTCAATTTGCCTGATTCTTTTAGGCTGTAGAAAGAAATTCAAGGTTTTAAATCGGTAATCTTCCAAAATATAAACCATAAAAAATTTTTAAAACGTGTATCCTTACAACACACTTGCTTCCACATTATAATCCATCTGGTAGCCTGGCTAGAAAGAGGCAAAACCCACCCAAGCGAAGGAGATAGATTCAACCAGCAGCTCGCCTAAAGGGATTCAGGCTAAATATCGAAGCAAGTGGTCTAACATGTGGCCAGATCTTAGTTCATGATTTAAATCATAATTATAGAGTGGATGCCACCAAATGTCAACTGGAATTATTTTAAAGAACAATCAAAAAGATTTGTGCAACTTTCACAGCTGGAAATCCATTTGGAATCCATCCTGTGCAACCATTGGCTAAATACTGTCTTATTAGCCACAAATATGGAAATAGGTGAAAGTCTTTAAATGCATGACCCAGAATGAACACAAGTGGTAGCGAACTGTTGCAACGTCAAAGGTTTCCTCTCTTTCTCCCCCTGTCACTGTCCATCCTTAAAATGTGAGCATTTAACAATTAACTCTGCCAAAACTCCATGGTAAAGTTTTATGTTTCCATTTGGATATATAATTACCAAAGAGTGGCAGCAGTTTTCAAATGCAAAGAAGCTGCTCTGTTATCCAGCTACTGAAGAACATTAAGCTTTGTTGGCCAAGAAATTCCTCTGAGCAACTCTGATTCTGCCAATGTTACCTCAGTGGAGTGAGGTAGGCTAAAGACGTGCACCCCAGCACCCATTTTGGAGCAGAACTTGGACAAACAGAATATGTGCCCATTTGTAGACCTCAGTAAGCACAAAACTCCAGCATATTCGGAGGTTCCAGCGCGTCCTCTTGGAGTTTAGCACCAATCTGACAGTTTTCTTAGTTACAGTTACAGTGCACCATAGCTTTAGTACCATAGCTACCGGACCATCATGCCCTAAATTAAGTCAATCTTGGGAGCTGATACCAAGCAAACAGATTTTCGATTGTCAGGAGAGTCGAGGGTTACGAGGGACAGTTAGATCAGCCATGATATTATTGAATGGCAGAGCAGGCTCAAGAGGCTGGCCGATCTATGCCTGCGCCTGTTCATTATGATCACATTATCTGAACAGGTGCCGGAATGTGGCGACTAGGGGCTTTTCACAGTAACTTAATTGAAGCCAACTTGTGACAATAAGCGATTTTCATTATCATGAATGGCACAATGTTGGATTTATAAGCAAACGTATTTAAAGGAAAAGGGATCAGACAACATTGCATCATCACCAGCCACCATCTGCTGAGGAGAAAAGGACAAAACGGAAACTCTTCCCCCATCAAGCATGCAAGGGGCTCAAAATACAGTTTAGCTCAGTGGGCTAGACAGCTGGTTTGTGGTACAGAGTGAGGCCAAGAGCATGGGTTCAATTTCCGTGCAGGCTGAGGTCATTCATAAAGGCCCCGCCTTCACAGCCTTGCCCCTTGCCTGAGGTGTGGAGATTCTCAGGTTAAATCACCACTAGATAGCTCTCCCCCTCAAAGGAGAAAGCAGCCTATGGTCATCTGGGATTGTGGTGACTGTAGGCGCGATTTAACCAAGTGGTAACTATATTCCACAGGGAGCATTTTGCCGTGTGTTTCTGGACGCTTGCAGCGGTAGATCCGGGGAGCAGAGCCTCCCATCACTTACCGGCCACCTTGCGCCGCTGTGCACTGCTTTTCGGGCGCAGCATGACCAGTAGATCAAGCCCATTACTTTTACTTTTTGAGGAAGTCACATCATTTTGTGAAAGATCTCCTAAATCTGAACAGCTGGCCATAGGCCACATGTATGTTACTGATCAGTCCAGGGAGTTTTGAACAGCATGCTATTTGATAAAAAGTTATACAAGAGTTGCTTTTGCTGGTGTACTGACCCAGGGAAACCTAAGGACATGCTCATCCAAAAGGAGCATCTGTCCCCTCAGAGACTCCCCGTGACATGACCACCTGGAATATGCCAGCAAGCACTTTGTTGTTTCAAATAGAGCTGAGGAAAATCAGGTTAATGCTGATGCATCTTTTGAAAAGCATTTCAGACATTTCATTGTTAAAATGCCATACAAAATTATTCTTATTACAATTTATCATTCTTGGTATCTGAGTGCTTGTCCTGTCCTGGAAAACTGTTCTGGGGAAAATACACTTGATCTACGAAATTTAATGAGATGTTTCATCATGATTTTATTAAGGAAATTACATTCATACAAATTAGTTCATATTTACTTTTCATGTGCCTTGTAGATGGTGGACAGGATTTGGGGGGGTCAGGAAGTGAGTTACTCGTTGTAGGACTCCTAGTCTTTGATCCCTGATAGCCACAGTATTAATATGACTAGTCCAGTTCAGTTTCTGATCAATGGTAACCCCGATGATTGTATAAAGGTAAATATATCACGCACCCCCGCCCTTTACCTGGAACACCACCTAACCTGCATATCTTTGGACTGTGGGAGGAAACCGTAGTTCCTAGACATGGACACAGACATGGGGAGAAAGTGCAAACTCCACACAGACAGTCATCCAAGGCTGGAATTGAACTTGGGTCCCTGGCGCTGTGCGGGAGCAGAGCCACCATACCAGCCCAGTGCCTCCGCAGGCCATAATTACAGTTGGGAGGTTGGGACCACATAGCAAAGTCCTGGGAGAGAAATCACAGCTGCTCTTAGGCTACAGTTTTGACAGAGGTCCTCTCCACCCAATTCGACTTGGCATACCATCTCTGTGCAGCCTAAAAATCAATGGGTGGATTTTCCCGCCAGCCGGATTTTCCATTCCTGCAGAAGTCAATGGACTTTCAAATAGCTCGCAACATTTTCCAGCCCTGCCTTCTCTGTGTCGGGGCCATAAAATTCAGCTTCATTTTTTCTTTGAGCTGAATCTAGGCCATAGTTTCTTCAGCCAAGGTTCAAAACATTGCTGTAATACAGAAGGTAGAACAGTTCCACCCTCGTTAACATCAGCACAACATTATCCTGTGAGTCATATACTAAAAAATATCCTCTCTTAAATTCTCAGAGAGGAATTTTTTCAAAAAAATCTTATTGTTCAGAAACATCCAATTAACTAATGTAATGCGACAGCATCTAGAATGTGGCGTTCTGTAGCCATTTTAAACTGTGTATTGACATTTACTTCAAAACTTACCCTTCAGTGAACAAAGTGGCATCGTGTGCAAAACTACTACCCCTCTAGCACAGAAAATACACCAATGTGGAAGAGGCAAGACAAATGGGAAAGAACAAAAATTAATCCAACACTTGCAAATATAAATCTGCTTCTTTGTGGGGAATTATGTGGTGGGTCTATCCAAGAGTCAGTAAGAGTCAGTTTTCATTGTATTGATTAGCAGATTCCAAAAAGTAAATAAGCTAATACACTGACCACACTTGATCTGTCAGTGTATTTTCTGGAACCTTTAAAATAGTTCCTGATGTGGCTTGGCCATTGCTTAAACCAAGAAGCAAAGAATCTTAGCAATTGGCTAATTTATGTAAAAAAAAGTAGCAGCCTGCCAAACCTCTAAGCTACTAATGACAAGAGCCAAATAACATTGACATTTATGTTGTTTTTGTTCAATCTAGGGCTGTAGTTTGGCCAAGGTGAAGAAAGTACACTAAATCAGTACTGACTGTGTAACATGTTGTCCTACTATTGTTGGTATCTTAAAGGTTCATAATCTATCCATTAGATGTGAACTATTTTACATTTATATATATTTCTCTTTTCAATTTTTCAATTGCAAATGCCCAAATGGCCAAATCTTCTGGGCTCCAATCATTAGAGATTGGATGTCCAGCCAAAAATAGGCATTGGGCCCCTGTGGGAGTCCTGATGCGCTCAGGCAACAGGAATTCCCAGGATGCTTAAATTACCAATGGACAATTTCCCTGCTGCCCTGTGCGCTCCATGAATGTTTTTGACTCGGAGTTAGGATTGAAAACCTGGGTGACTTTCGATGTATTTACCTAGCTGAAAGTTACCCAAGAAACGTTAGACAGACTGGCCCTCATCCTCCGAACAACAGCCGAATGAAGGTTCGAGTTGCTGTTAAAATTGCAAATTTCCCTGACTTGCGCTGGAATTTCTGAGCCTGGCTTTCCTAGAAACGTGCAGTGCAGCGTGCTTTGAAAAAATCCACTGAAGCAGGAGGGAAAACAGGCAGTCCCCCTTTTTTGGTACTAGCTGCTGTATAGTAAGTTTATTATAAAGCGGTGGAGGTTGGTTTAGCTCACTTGGCTAGATAGCTAGTTTGTGATGTAGAGTGTGGCCAGCAGCACGGGTTCCATTCCTGTACCAGCTAAGTTTATTCATGAAGGCCCCGCCTTCTCAACATTGCCCCTCACCTGAGGTGTGGTGATCCTCAGGTTAAATCACCACCAGTCAGCTCTCCCCCGCAAAGAGCCTATGATCATCTGCGACAATAGTGACTTTACCTTTAATAAGCTGAAATATCCAAACTTTGAATGTTAGTGAATGGATAAATGAATGAATGAGTGGGTAAGAGGGTGAGGTGGGTAAAGGCTGAGGTGGTTAGTGGGTATGGGGACAGGTGATTGGATGACATAGGCTTGGACTGGCTAAGTGTGTGGGCAAGAACATGGCGGATGGAATGTAATGGAAAAAAATGTGGAGTTATCCATTTTGGTAGGAAAAACAGAAATGCAGAGAATTTTGTAAACAGTGAGTGTTTAGGAATTGCTGATATTCAAAGGGACCTGGGTCTCCTTGTTCATAGGTCACTGGAAAGCTAGTATGCAGATGCAGCAAGCAATTAGGAAGGCAAATGGCATGTTGGCCTTTATTCCCGTACCAGCCTCCCCGGACAGGCGCCGGAATGTGGCGACTAGGGACTTTTGACAGTAACTTCATTGAAGCCTTCTCGTGACAATAAGCGATTTTCATTTCATTTCATTTTCATTTCATTTCATATTGCGAGGAAGATGTTGGCGAGGAGTTATGTCTGGTGGCCAAGGAATCGATGGTGTCATCGAGAGAGTAGTGAAAAGATGTCCAGTGTGTCAAGAACATCAGAGCTTCTCTCCGTCAGCCTCTCTTCACCCCCAGGAATGGCCAGGACATCCCTGCATGTGGTTACACGCTGACATGCTGGATCTTTCAGTCTATTTTCCTGATCCTTGTGGACGCCCATTCCAAGTGGTTAACTGTACACAGGATTACTTCCACCATCTCGAGAGCCACTGTTGAAAAACTTAGCACACACGGAATACAAGCGGTGCTGATTATTGATAACAGGACCCAGTTTACTAAGAGGAGTTCTCCAGATCTATATGCACAAACAGGATAAGACACATCCGGACTGCCCGTACTACCCGTCCTCAAATGGCTTGACAGAGCAGTTGGTGCAGACGTTCAAGCAGGGCCTACAGAAGCCTGGACAGATGACTGACGAGGTTCCTGGTTCATTACAGGACCATGGCGCATGCCATTACTGGGGTAGCTAACACCAAAAGAGCTGCTGATGGGCCGTTGCCTCCAAACTCGTTTGAGTCCCACTCAAATTTAGGTAAAAAAGTAGAGCTCGAACAAGATATGCAAACTAAGTACCATGACCACAGGCTGGCGGGAAGATGTTTTCAACCAGGGGCTGCTACTTATGTCCAGAAGTTCGGAGGCGATACCCTTTAGCTCCCGAGATTGTGTTGGAGAGAACAGGGCCCATATCTTACAAGGTCAAGGCCCAAGGAATGACCTTGCATAAGCACTTCTTCTTGAGAAGAAGAGAGCCCGCCTCAGAGGATGCCCGGCCAGGGACGTTGGTATCTCCACTGCCTCATGGACCCCTCCATTACCAAGGAGTGCATCCCACCATGGTCCAAAGCTCGGACCATCAAGATGATGACAACTCAGGCTCGGAGATGGACACCAAGGCGTCCGCACTTACAGACCACATTGTGTCCGGAGCTGATTCCCCAACAGTATCACTCCGGGGATTGCATCTCAAAAGGTGGTGTACAAACTACTATACACCACCCTACACAAACCCACCACTGGCAGAAGCACAACCATGTGCAAAGTGGTGCAGAAGGCCTCCTCAGATGGTTGCAGAGGGGGAGCTTTCAGACTTGCATTGGATGTCAAGATAACCCCCCTCGAGGCCCAAGGGGTGCCCTGATTGATCTCCCAATGGGACTCATGGAATATGAGGGGCTTGTTTAGCACACTGGGCTAAATAGCTGACTTTTAAAGCAGACCAAGGCAGGCCAGCAGCACGGTTCAATTCCCGAATCAGGCGCCGGAATGTGGCGACTAGGGGCTTTTCACAGTAACTTCATTGAAGCCTACTTGTGACAATAAGTGATTTTCATTTCATTTTCATGAGCTATCCCACTCGCGGGCAGAGGCCCACCCAGCTGGGGTTCATGTTGACATAGTATAAAGATCGGCCCAGATAGGGACCGGCATGTTGGTTGTCCCAACGGGGCTTTACACTCTGTGCTTATTTACCGATGTAGAAAAACTTCTTGCGACCATAAATAAACTAGCATTCACCCTACCATTCGGCTTCCTGGCTCCTTATATTGGGTAATTGATAAGTGGGTGAGATGAGAAGGTGGGTGAGGTCAGGATAAGTGGATGAAGTGGGTAGGGTGGAGGAGGTGGATGGGTCGATGTCCCCAGCTGACTTGGCCCTTTGTACTGGTGCTAATCCTGCCCACATCAGCAGAGAGACCAGGGATGAATGAACTGACATGTTCAAACATTCTGCCCCTTAAAAGGCCAGGAGGGAACTTCCGGTGGCGGCTATAAAGGAGTAAGTCGCATATTTGGTGGCTCCCGCTCAGTTCAGACTTTTGGACCTTTTGCCCTGATTTTCTACTGCATTTGAAAAACTGCAGACAGAGGCAATCATGTACTGAATTCCCACATCGGTGAATGGAGAGAAAGACTAGAAATGCTCATAAAGGCAGAAACAGAACGATATGGAACATGGTGGTTCCTGACCTGTCACAACCAAGACAGTATCAGGCTAAATAAGGCCAAGAATGACAGGACATGCAAAACATATTGCAATTTCTACCCACAAGGTTTAAGATATCCCATTTTGAAAAACAAAAACATGTAATGGTCAAATTCTGCCAAATGCATGACCAATAAATAGTCATCCATTGCAGAGAGACCACACTGTGTATTACCAAAGGTGTAATACCTGAAGATAAATGAAGGAAGTGCATTTCCATGCAGTCTGGCTTTGTACATACATGATGGATGTATTGATATCTCAGTACCCAGAATCTTTCCCTATATATGACCCTGATATAACATAGACCACAACATGAAAGACACACTGTCTAAGAAGATGTTATAAAAACTAATCTGGAACATTAATCCTTGCAGGAATCGTTTCCAACTGGGAGTACTGTGAGATTCCTCACAAGCCTTGTTTAAGGCCTAACTTAATGGAACCTCGAAGATTAACTAGGGAGAAGTTGCATATTTTACAAAGGTTGTCCCCCCAGACATCACGGGTTGTGCTCAAATAAATTCCACACATCATTTATGCCAAACTTGCTTCTCTTCTCAAATAGAAATCCGTCTGAAACATAGGCGCGATTCTCCGCAAATGCGGAGAGTCGTAAAGGCTGCCGTGAAACTGGCCATGTTTCATGGCAGCCTCCGCGCCCCTTCCCGGGACCCGATTCTCCCCCCCGGTCGGGGCTAGCAGCGCGGCCCCGCGAAGCACGGCATCGCAGGCTTAGCGACCGTCGCTAAGTCCGCGCGCCAAGGGTCACGGCGGCTGACGCGCACGATGACGTCAGCCGCGCATGCGCGGATTGGACGGCTCAAACCCGCGCATGCGCAGATGACGTCATCACGCATATGCGTCAAACCCACGCATGCGCGGGCCGTCATGCCCCTCAGCCGCCCCGTTGACTGATCCTGCGGGGCGGCGGAGGAACAAAGAGTGCGCGGGTTTCGGACCCGCCGTGCCAATCGGTGCCATGGTTGTCGGGAACGGCACTTTGCGGCCGTTTTCACGAACGGTGAGAGCAGGTGTGTTTGCGTTTGTGAAAACGGCCGTAAAGGCCTGGGAACTCGGCCCATTGGCTAGGGGAGAATCGCTGTTCGCCGTAAAAAACGGCGAGCAGCGATTCGTGTCGTGGGGCGGCCGTGGGGGGGGGGAGAATAGCGGGAGGTCGGGAAAAATGTCGGGAAGGCCCTCCCGCTATTCTCCGACCCGTCGTGGGCAGCGGAGAATCGCGCCCACAGAGTCCCAATCAGGGAAGGGCCAATGCACTTTGCATTGCTGCAGAGGATTGAGCTAATGTGGCTGCTTCAGTGCAATGTTCTGTGTTTGTACTCACGGTTGAGCACTCTGTTTTCCAAGACTACCCACTGGTTCATGCTGCAGTGTTTCCAATCATTTTTGCAAACCCTGAACAAACTGGAATTTGCACTCTCGGCAAGACTCAGGGCAAGAAGAGTAAAATCTGAAAATGATCCCTTGAATATAAGGGCATCACACTGTAATATTTGTCAACTACGTCACAATGTATTGCGAGCACCAGTGTAGATAGCTGGTTTCAGATGCCAGCAGCTTTTGACTGGCCATTCATGGCCATAAATATTTTCCATCACAGAGAAGCTGCAAGAGGCAGAGGGATTTGAAAGCTGCAAAGGCACGAGAGCGGAGGGGATTTCTGGATTTGTTTTGAACTGGGCAGACTCCTTCAGCTTTAATTCCAATTGAACACTGCACAGTTAGGTGCCCACCCTGGCACACTAGTTGCATTGCAGGGAGACCGTGTTACTGACCGTTTCTCAGGATTTCAGTGGACATAGCTTGCGCACATGTTCATAGAATCATAGAATTTACAGTGCAGAAGGAGGCCATTCGGCCCATCAAATCTGCACCGGCCCTTGACTCCGCATAGACAGTGACCCAAGCCAGGAATCAAACCTGGGACCCTGGAGCTGTGAAGCAATTGTGCTAACCACTGTGCTACCTTGCCGCCCAGCATGTTCCCAGCATCTTTTGCACCAGTCGGTCAAGCAGATGTGCATTAGAATCATAGAATTGACAGTGCAGAAGGAGGCCATTCGGCACATCGAGTCTGCACCAGCCCTTGGAAAGAACACCTGACTGAAGCCCACACCTCCACCCCATCCCCTTAACCCAGTAACCCCACTTAACCCTTTTTGGACACTAAGGGCAATTTAGCATTTCCAATCTATCTAACCTGCACAGCTTTGGACTGTGGAGGAAACCGGAGTACCCAGAGGAAACCCACGCAGACATGGGGAGGATGGGCAGACTCCCGCCAGGCAGCAACCCAAGCCAGGAATTCGAACCTGGGACCCTGGTGCCGTGAAGCAACTGTGCTAACCACTGTGCTACGTGCCGCCCGATGTTTCATATGCATTTTGCTTAGTTTGGGTTCCGCCAGGGTCACTCAGCTGCTGACCTCTTTACAGCCTTGGCTCAAACATGGACAAAACTGCTGGTTGCCAGAGGTGAGGTGAGAGTGAGTGCCCTTGACATCAAGGCAGCATTTAACCGAGTATGGCATCAAGAAGCCCTCGCTAAACTGGAGTTAATGGGAAAACTCTCCATTGGCATTACCATCTCTGAATTCCCCACAATGAACATCCTCGGGGTTACCATTGATCAGAAACTGAAATGGGCTAGCCATATAAATACTGCGGCTATCAGTGCAGTCAAAGGCTAGGAGTCCTACGGCAAGTAACTCATCCCCTGACCCTCCAAAGCCTGTTCACTATCTACAAAGCACAAGTCAGGAGTGTATTGAAATACTCTCCACTTGCATGGATGGGTGCAGCTCCAACAAAACTCGAGAAGCTCAACACCATCCAGGACAAAGCAGCCTGCTTGATTGCTCTCCCTTCCACAAACATTCAAGCCCTACACCACCGACGAACAGTGGCAGCCGTGTGCACCAACTACAAGATGCACTGCAGTAACTCACTAAGGTTCCTCAGACAGCACCTTCTCACTCACTACTACTACCATTTGGAAGGACAAGAGCAGCAGTCACCTGGGACCCCACCACCTGGAGGTTTCCTTCCAAGTCACTCACCACTCTGACTTGGAAATATGTAGTCGTTCCTTCACTGTCGCTGGGACAAAATCCTGGAACTCCCTCCCTAACAGCACAGTGGGTGTACCTACACCTCAAAGACTGTAGCGGTTCAAGAAGGCAACTCACTAACGACCTTCTGAAGGGCAACTAGGGGTGGGCAATAATTGCTGGCCTAACCAGTGACGCCCATATAAGGTGAATTATTTTTAAAAAAGAATGTTACATTACGCATGCAACAGGATTTCCATCACATCATAAGACCATTATCACTTTCAGGGATTCATAGAAATGTAATCAACAGCATTATGCATTCCAGTTTATGGTATAAAATAAATAGGCCGTCGGATCAGAGTTGAAATTCTTCCTGCCATAATCTGGTTCCGTATCTGTCTATACTAACTACAGGGGTTTTTTTATTCATGGGATGTGGGTATCGTTGGTTGGGTATTACGAACCCCAACCAGACCTAAACAGTGGCTAGGATACAGCACAGAAATATTTGATTTTAATTTTGTACGACTGTGAGTAAAGGATACTTCGTTCCAGAAGTGATTGCATGAGAAAATGGGGATATGGTATATTAAGACAAACTTTATTACCCCAAAAAACTGACAATTACCCCTTAAACAATACTACTCAATACAGTGAAAACAATACCCTTAATTGCTATCTTTATTCCCACTTAAACAACAAGAAAACAACTATCTCAGCTCTCAATCCACCTTAAATACCAATGACACAGAGGAATACTTGCTTTACTGAATTATTCTTTGCGAAAGAGATCTCTTGACACAGCTTTACAGAGAAGATCTAACTCCGGTCAGATCCACGCAGGAACTTTGGCTGTATATATTCAAAACCACAAGTTGGTATTCCTACTTCCGGCTTACAAACAGCAACTCAAGCGTGCTAAGCCAGTCAAGAAAACCGTGGTGTGCTGGTCCAAGGCATCTGAGGACATCTTCCGTGACTGATTGGAGTCTGTGAACTGGTCCATATGCAAGGCCACAGCATCTAACCTGGAAGAGTACGCAACCACCGTCGCAGACTTCAGTAGTAAATGTGTCGAGGACTGTGGACCAAAGAAGACAAAACGGGTGTTCCCCAATCGGAAACCCTGGCTCAACCAAAGTATTCACCCGTGCTGAAGTTCCGGACAGAGGCGTTCAAGTCTGACAACCCTGACCTAAATAAGAAATCCAGGTACGACGTATGGAAAGCCATCAGGGATGCCAAAATGCGATGTCGCATCAAACTAGAGTCCCAGGCCAACGACACTAACCCACGACAACTATGGTAGGGCCTACACAAGATCCAAGGCTGCAAAGCAAGGCCAGGCAAAATATCTGGGGCCGGAGCATCCCTCCCCGATGATCTGAACAAATTCTATGCCTGCTTTGAGCAGTCAGCCAATGTATCAGTGCCACCCGCCGCAACAGCCCTGGACACACCCATACCCACTATTACAGCCTCAGAGGAGAGCTGCCTTCTTGAAAGCGACAGACCCCGAATGAGTCCCTGGGCGAGCACTCAGAGCCTGCGCTGACCAGCTGGCGAGTGTATTCGCAGATATCTTCACTACCTTACTCCTCCGCTCTGAGGTCCGCACCACCTTCAAGAAGACCACCATAATACCAGTTTCAAAGAAGCAAAGGTAGCCTGCCTCAATGACTACCAACCGGTGGAATGGCCCTGACGTCTGTTATCATGAAGTGCTTCAAGTGGCAAGTCATGAGACGGATTAACGTCAGCCTCCCAGACGGTCTCAATCCATTGCAGTTTTCCTATCACCGCAACCGGTCCACAGCAGACGCTATCTCACTGGCTCTACAATCAATACTCGAACACCTCAACAACAAGGACACCTATGTAAGAATGCTGTTCATAGACTACAGCTCCGCCTTCAACACCATTTTCCCGACAAGAGTAATAAACAAACTCTGGAACCTGGGACATGACCCCTCTCTGTGCAGCTGGATTCTTGACTTCCTCACCAACAGGCCGCAATCTGTCAGGATAGGCAACAGCACCTCCTCCACAATAGTCCTCAACACCGGGGCCTCGCAAGGATGTGTGCTCAGCCCTCTACTGTACTCCCTATACACAAATGACTGTGTGTCAAGATTTTTTTTTTCTTTTTTATAAATTTAGAGTACCCAATTCATTTTTTTCCAATTAAGGGGCAATTTAGCGTGGCCAATCTACCTAGCTTGCACATCTTTTGGGTTGTGCGGGCGAAACCCACGCAAACACGGGGAGAATGTGCGAACTCCACACGGACAGTGACCCAGAGCCTGGATCGAACCTGGGACCTCAGTGCCATGAGGCCGCAGGGCTAACCCACTGCGCCACCTTGCTGCCCCCAACAAGATTTAACTCCAACTCAATCTATAAGTATGCGAATGATATAACTGTGGTCGTATCTCAAACAAAAACGAATCAGACTACAGAAGGGAGATAAATCACTTGGTTGCATGTTAATCTCTTTTGAACTAACCTGCGGAGAGTAAAACACGACTTGAATTTCCAGCTTCATCTAGAATAGAACTGAACTGAAAATGCTTTCTCAAATAGCTTGGTGCCTTAACTCCACCCACCAATGTCATCATCTCACAAGGCTGAAAACGAATGAACTCCCCAGGGAATGCCCTTAATCAAAACATCATTAAATTAGCCCAAGCTTTTTACAATGGCTAATTGCACCCCTCATTCCTAAAATCTTTGTTGTTTTTCAAACCAAGATTCTTTTAAAACATGACATCAGCAGTCAAATACACTCTAACCTAGGATTATAACCCTTACTTCACCAAATATGTATAATACAATATATCTGAAATTCATCACACTGGGCCAGCATTTACTGCCCATCCCTGAGTGCATTTGAGAGTCAGCTACTTTACTGTGGGTTTGGAGTCACATGTAGGCCAGACTAGGTAGGCATGGCAGACTTTATTCCGTAAAAGACATTATTGAGAAGATGGGGTTTTATGACAATCGACATGGTTTAATGGTCATCATTAAACTTTTAATTCCAGACTTCTCTTGAATTCGAATTTCAACATCTGCCATGGTGGGATTCCAATCCTGGTCCAGAGCATTACCCTGAGTGTCTGGATTATTAGCCCTGCAGCAATACAACATCACCTATAATGAATATAAATTAGTCATCAATAAATCCAACAGGGAATTTGGGAGAATAGTTAGAATATGAAATTCACTGCCACAAGTAGTTGAGCTGAGTACCATAGATGCATATAAATGGAACCAAGGTAAGCAAATGAGAGAGAAAGGAAGAATAAATGGTCGATTTTTTGTTGCTCACCGCCAGTCATGGAGTTCCCAATATGATAGAGAATCGGGCATTTGGCAAAAAGCAGGTTCGGTGTCACTCCGGGTCCTGCCAGTGGCGGCAGAGTGCTAATTTCCCACATTGGCGAGAGGATGCAAATAGGTCATTTGAACCCATGTCCACCTGATTAACAAGCTGGGCAACCAATTCTCTACGCCTTCGTGATGCTCTGGCCCTTCGAGCCAGGATTCACATGAGAATGGATTGGTGCAAGTATTTTTAAGCATGGCCCTGGTGTAGTGCAAGTCACGGTGGGTAAAGGTGGTAAGTATATAACGTAGCTGCTTCCAAAGTCAACCAGAAGGCCCCTTCCCCCCTTCACCGCAAATCCTACCCACCCCAACCCCCATCAGGCCTTCCCATCAGACCCCCCATCCAACCCCCATATCAGGGACATCCATATCAGAGGTAAGAGTTTTCACTTCCTTGTTTCTCAGCAGAAAGTACTTAACCACTTTTGATGTGAAGACGACATATCAATCATAGCTAGATGCTTTTTAAACATTATGGTTAGGTTCACAGAAGAGTATTTCAAATGTATTGAAATGTGAAGGGAGATGAAAATAAATAATCCAGATACCTGGCTATCTGGAATCTATTACCCTGTCAATTACAGCCTACTAGAAGCTAATTATCTTTCAAAGTGAATTGAAGCCTTGCAGATCAAAGGATCTGAGAGGGTTTGAAGTCTTGTGATTTGGTTTTCTGTGAAGTAACAGCTGCTGCTTTCAAAACTTCTGTCTGAGGCAGCAGGTGTAAGCGACAGAAAGTAAAAAAACAATGATTTATCACTGTTTATGCCTGGACTGCTATTTAGTTTTCAAGCAGGTGTGACTGTTGGGGGCTCTCTGATATTGGAGGTCTCTTATGGGGGATCTCTAATATGGGGTCTCTGATATGGGGATCACAAATATGGAGGGGTCAGTCACATGGGGGGGCAATGATACGGACGCCAGTGGTATGTGTTTTGTAGCCATCTGGCATGGTCACTTACAAAGGATCCTGGGAAATATGGCCACCTGCAAAGGACAATGGGAAATATGGTCAACCCAGGACTCAGACGCTCAGAGCTTAGGTCGATTGGCAACTCAGATAACTAGACGCTATCAAAATCCCCAGCTACTTTGCCTTCTAAGGGCCCATTTCCCCAGAACAAAAGACCTGTACTCAGGTAACAGATACAGAAACAGACTCATTGGCGCCACTCCCTCTGCTCAGGGACCCCAAAAAGCCAAAGTCAATGACCACTCAGCACACGCCCCGCCATCAAGATACCCGCCCCTTTATTGGCCAAAATCGAAGGCAGTAATCAAAGCCTGCCGAATTATTGGGTCCAAAGCTAAGGACTGCCTAAAAGAGTGTGAAACCCCCGAAGGATAAAGAGAGACACAGCCATGTGTTCAGTCTCTCTTGGCCCCGGCGCTGGGTTTCTCTTGGCCCCGACCTATGCCTGAAACCAAGTGTAGCATCACGACCAGAAGACAAGTTCAAGATCAACGATCGCTACCAGACGGATGAGCCCAGCAGAAACAAAGTCACTTCTCCGGACCCAGCCATGCAAGATCCGAACAAAGGCCTTGTTCCTCTGCATAAAGCCGGGTGCCTGAAGTTAAATACAGGTTGTTGTAGTGTTAGGTGTAATTTAGCTTGTAGTGTTTTATGTTGCATGTCGACGTAATTCTTTGTGTAAATAAACTATAATTGAACTTGAACTAACTAACTGGTTGTTTGGTCTTTGATCGATATCCGGTTAAACCTTGTGGTGGTATCATTCGATACCTGGCGACTCTGAACAGCAATATCATTAATAACTGTCATATCAGTATCCAGTTAAAAGAGCAACATTATTGGCGTCTCCGGTGCAAATTGGCAACAGTGTGTCACTGATATGGGGGTCTTTGATAGGGGGGTCTCTGATGGTGGGGTACCTGATATTGGGGTCTATTATATGTTTTATTTTTATCTGGGGATCTCTTATATGCAGGCCTCTAATATGAAGGTCTTGGATATGGGAGCCCCTGATATGGGAGTCTCTAATAAGGTGGGTGGTCTGATATGAGGGGTTCTCTGATGGGGAGTCACTGATCTTAAGGAGTCTCTGATATGGGGATCTCTGATATGGAGGTCTGATTGGGGGGGGGGGGTTAATGATATTTTACTTATGCTGTCAACAATTAATTCATGCTTGACTTCAGTTTATCAAATGTCCTCTTCCTCTTGTTTACTTTCTAAAGTGGGCTTTCTGAGTTGGCATCAAGTGGTGCAGGTTAACAGTTTGTAAGTGTTAACAAAGGAAAGATTCTCCAGCCACACCCTCCCTCCCCCAAGCAATGGGTTTCTTGGTGGCGGGAGGGTGTGTGCCTTTCTTTACTCCTGCCGCTGGCAATGCAAGTTCCCGTTGAAGGCACCCCATGCTGCTGGGTGGAGGACGATTCCGGCCAAGAATTTTATCATAGTTTCTTTGCAAGTGGGCGCTATTCTCCATAGCTCTCGGAGAATTTCACAGGCCAGATTTTTGCCTTTAATGACTGGCTGTTAGGCTCTGCTGGTTGAAGGAGAGAAAGGAAAATCTGACTCTGAGCATCAAATGCTGGTAACCAACTTCGTTGTATTTTTCCATTTAAAACAACCATATAAATCCAACAAATTCTGTAAGGGCCAACCTATCTATCCTTCCAGATTTTACTTTCCCCCCTTCATACAGGCGATACTTAACACCCAGTAAAGATGAAAACATACCCAGTGTCTCTTACGTTGCACACTCCTCCAATTTCATGAGTCATTTATATATTTTGACGAAAATCTGACATTTGTCCCATTTTTCTCATAGTTATTTGGCACCGTCTTGAAAATGGAGCAGAATGCCAAGCAAAGGGCATTTTCGTATGGCCTCCGTGTTCTCCAAGGCAGAATTACCATTATCATTTATCCTGAAAGTATTTCATTGTACGCATAGAAACCTCAAGCTGTGTAACTCTAGTCATACAAATGATCAGCACACTTCAAGTTCTTTTGTTTGAATCTATTGAACAATTCAGAACCAACTATCATTGATTTATTCCTAATGCCATCAGACAGGGTGAACAATACTGCACAGCCACATTACCAATAATAGTGACAGGGTATTGATGCTCAACATTATCCTCAGCAAAAACATAATTCCTAACAGCACTGCAAGGATGGTCTCTGCTTTGTGTTTCAGATGTTTCTAAAGTTGCAGTTCATTTTTTGTTATTGTTTTGCTTGCCAGAAACTAAATTGCTGGAGATGTCTGGGAAATGTCAGAATACTTGTTGGACATTATTCATAACCACAATTACTTTCATCTTGAGATTAATTTATTTATTGCATATAACTTACACAAACGCAGTCCTGGTTGCAAACCGGTTTCAATTGCCCTTTTACACACATGTGTATGGCAGCACTCAGTAGAGTCAGGAATCCTACATCAAGCATTACCACATTCTTCCACAGAAACCTATATGCTTTGGCCCAAGGATTCGATTTAGTTGTAGGGCTAGACTAATCTCACATAATGTATACCACATACTGAATATTCCTGTATTTTCAAGACTGCAAAATCTTACAATTTTCATATTCAGACATCAGTGCGTCTGCTTGGAAAAAGCTAGAGTTTTCATTCCTTGTCATTCATGAATTGTTTTCAAAACTACTGGCTGCTTTGTTCAATTTCATTCGGTCACATTTCTTTCAAATGACAAACCATTCATTACATTGCATTTAAGAAAAAAGTGAGGATTATTTTAATAAGTATATACAAAATGTACAATATTAATGTACAACTCAATGGTTAAAAGTCTTGGAGTCAGAAAGATGGACCAATAGATAAGAAAACAGACAGAACGAGAAGTCATGTGACAATCATTCTGTCTGTTCTAAGAATTTCATTGTGAGTGGAATAAAAGCTAGCTAAGGATCAAAGATCACAAAATGGATGAATTGGAAATATAGGAGATGAGAATGTTTTGTTACAAGATTTGTTATTAAATGTTGCCACCTTGTAAATGCATATATAACCCCAGGAGATTCCCTGTGTTGTTCCTTGAGGAAATTTGGATGTAGGAAGGGTGCAAACATCCAAATATCCAGAGAAAAGATTTGTGAAAGATACTCCCATTTCGAGTCATGTTAGTGTATTAGGTTCATAAAAAATAGAGAAATCAGCTTCCCCAGCCCAAATCATTTCTCATGCATCCGTGACATGTCCGTCACAAACTGGGAGAAAAACGCATGAGAAAGAACGACCTGGGGAATAATCTCAAGTTGTTTCCTCCTAACAGCAAAGAATAGAGACAGCAAAAGACAAAAGGCAAGCTCGAAAGATGGGGCAGACCCAACAAAATCAGACAATTTATCCTTGCCTACTCTGTGGAATGTTATGCAGGTCTGCAATCAGGTTCCAAAGCCAAGTATAACAGATGAACCTAAACATGCAAGGAAAGGCCATCTTCGACAATGAAAGGAAACTAATGCCCAGCATGTTTGGAGAGAAAATTTAACTTTTGATTCTGGTCTTATTTTACTTAGCAACTCCTATTTCCCAAGAGAAATAAAGGATGGAATTTTGCAAAGCAGAATGGCAAGTGTCAGGTTCTGACTGAAAACCGGCATGTTTCTCTCCAGAAACAGAACCAGATCATTCTGACCAGATCATTTAAATAATAGTTTTATTCAAATAAGGAGACATAGCAAACTACAAACAATCAATCAATAACAAAATAAACAAAATACAATTCTCTTAATTTGAGATTTTTTTCTCTTATTTCCATTAAACCTTACCCTTTTTCTCTCTCCCCCTCAATCTTGGACATGGCCAGGAAATGTGGTCATGGTTAGCCGGTCCCCTTTGTGTCCATCATGTCGTGGACATCACCAGGATATGTGGTCATAGTTAGCTGGTCCCCTTTGTGTCCATCATGTCGTGGCATCACCAGGACACGTGATCATGGTTAGCTGGTCCTCCTTTGTGTCCATCATGTCGTGGCATCACCAGGACATGTGGTCATGGTTAGCTGGTCCTCCTTTGTGTCCATCATGTCGTGGCATCACCAGGACATGTGGTCATGGTTAGCTGGTCCTTTTGTGTCCATCATGTCATGGACATGACCAGGACATGTGGTCATGGTTAGCTGGTCCTTTTGTGTCCATCATGTCATGGACATGACCAGGACATGTGATCATGGTTAGCTGGTCCTCTTTGTGTCCATCATGTCATGGACATGACCAGGACATGTGGTCATGGTTAGCTGGTCCCCTTTGTGTCCATCATGCTGTGGACATGACCAGGTCATGTGGTCATGGTTAGCTGGTCCCCTTTGTGTCCATCATGCTGTGGACATGACCAGGCCATGTGGTCATGGTTAGCTGGTCCTTTTGTGTCCATCATGTCATGGACATGACCAGGACATGTGGTCATGGTTAGCTGGTCCTCCTTTGTGCCCATCATTTCAGGGACATGACCTGGACATGTGGACATGGTTAGCCGGTCCTCCTTTACACCTCTCACATTTATCTCCTACCTTTGTGAAGAATCTGCTCATTCTCTCCTGTGTTATATGGGCCCTATGTACTATCTTGAGGTCATTCATAAAGGACGCACCTTCTCAACCTTGCCCCTTGTCTGAGGTGTGGTGATCCTCAGGTTAAATCATCACCAGCCAGCTCTCCCTCTCAAAGGGGAAAGCGGCCTATGGTCATCTGGGACTATGGAGATTTTACCTTTACTATCTTGAATTGCATTAAGCTCATCCTAGCACATGAAGATGATTGATCTTGTGCATAATTTCACTCCATAATACCCATTCCAATCCCATATCGAACTCTTCCACCACATTTGTTTTATTTTTTCAATCTGTGTTTTCTTTGTGCCCATCAGCGATCTATAAATTATAGTATGACCAGAAATTCTGATAATCTGTCAAAAAAGAACTAGGGTGTGTGGTTTGCGACGTCACTCTGGCGAGGCAGGGCCTGATAGCAAGCCAGCAAGCCCATCTACATAGATCAGGATGCCATTTTTAATGGGAACCCCAATCTGCAAGATAAATTAACTGCCTCCCTTAATGGCCGTGAGCAAAGCTGGGGGGAGGTTACAGGGAAGATCTCAAACCGAGATCTCCCTGGCACAAATCCCGTTATGGCCCTCTCATGAGATTTTGTGGCCATAACGTGATTTTTGCCCATGGCCTAGGGACCCGAAAAGCCATGTCCAAAGACTTTCACATCATTTAAATAGCAATTGGATAGTATTTGTGGGAAAAAAATAAGGAAAGCAGCAGTAAAATAGCAACGGATGGGATTTAGAATAGAAATGATCCAGTTACAGAGTCTGTGCCAACACTTGAATCCTGGCCTAAATGTCCTCCTTTGTATTGCAAATTCTATGAACTTCTTATCATCATATCCCCTACGTGTGCTCTTGGGCTGATAAAAGCACATAATGGTCTTCTGATCTTCAAAATAAACAAGTCTGTCAAACTAATGAAACCAAGGAAAAATATGGAAATCAAATAGGAAAAGCAAAGATATCAGCACATAGAAAATATGAGCATGAGGAGGCCATTCAGGCCCCCTCCCCCCCCGCCATTCATTATGATCCTGGCTGATCATCCAACTCAATAGCCTGATCTTGCTTTCCCCCATATCCTTTGATTCCCTTCACCTTCTTTAGGGGTGGCACGGAGGCACAGTGGTCAGCACTGCTGCCTCACAGCACCGGGTTCAATTGCGGTTTTGGGTGACTGTGGGGAATTTGCACGTTCTCCTCATGTCTGTATGGGTTTCCTCCGGGTCCTCTGGTTTCCTCCCAGAAAGATGAAATGAAAATCGCTTATTGTCACAAGTAGGCTTCAATGAAGTTACTGTGAAAAGCCCCTAGTCGCCATATTCCGGCGCCTGTCTGGGGAGGCTGGTACGGGAATCGAACCGTGCTGCTGGCCTGCTTGGTCTGCTTTAAAAGCCAGCGATTTAGCCGAGTGAGCTATGTGCAGGTTAGTGAATTGGCCATGCTAAAATTGTCCCTGCAGAACACCATTAGTTACAAACCTCCATTCAGCAATACACCCTTCCACTGCCACCCTCTGTCTTCAATGGCCAAGCCAGTTCTGGATCCATCCAGCTAGTTCACCTCTGACCCCATGTGATCTAATATTTTGCACAAGCCTGCCATGTCAAATGCTTCACTAAAGTCCATGTAGACAACATCGACAGCTCTTCCCTTGTCTACCATTTTTGTCACCTCCTCAAAAAATTCAATTAAATTAGTGAGACATGACCTCCCTCGTACAAAATCATGCTGTCTGTTGCTAATAAGACCATTCACTTTTAAATGTGCACAAATCCTATCTCTGAGAATCTTTTCCAACAATTTCACTATCACTGACGTCAAGCTCACTGGCCTATAATTACCCGGATTATCCTTGCCGCAGAGAGGCTGCAACCATGTGCCATTCAGTACTGGTCCAGGCAGTCTGGCACCCTGGGGGTTTCCCAGGCAATTAGAGGCCCTTAGGTGGCCACAGATAGTGCAGGGTGGCATCCTGGCCTCTCCCTGGAACCCCGTCACCTGAGCCATTCCCAGCTGGCACCTTGGCACTGCTGCCCTGGCACTGCCAAGGTGCCTGTGTGGCACTGCCAAGGCAGCAGGAGCATTACAAGGGTGCCCAGGTGCCAGGCTGGCAGTGTAAGAGTGACTGAGTGCCGGGTGGCACTGCCATGGGTCAGGGCCTGAGGGCAGGGTGTTATTTTGGCACTGCTGGTGCCACCTGGGCACCCTGGCATTGGTTGTCTGGCACCCTGTCAGTGCCACTTGGAGCCAGCCTAGCACTGCCAAGGTGTCAATCTGGAATCTTTTGCATGATGGCAATCAGGTTGTGTGTGCCCGGCACGGGTGTTGAGGGGAGGGTACCCCTTCATAGAGAGTTGAGGCTTGAGGGAGTCAGGGGTAGGATCGGGTGCTCGAGATATCGGAACGCCATTTATCTCTCGCCACATTGAGTGGGACCAACGAGCGGAGCACCTCAGTGCAGAAAACACACCCACCCCTAATGGCCACTCATACCCTCCACACCAACCCATAGCCTTCCAGGCCCGTTCACCCAGCAAACAATATGTACAGAACTAAAGGACCCAAAAGTAACAATGACATGTATGAAACCACTGAGAAAAAAAAAATTCATTACTATTATTAAGGGGAAAACTGTTTTTCCAACAACCATATAAATATGTAAATCAAACAGACTATCAATAACAAGTTACTATGTCACATCACTTAATCTTGTGCAAATAAGCATCGAGGTGTTAACTAAAGAGATCACGGAAAAATAATATATTATAACTATGTAAAGATTTCAGTCAAATAAAACCAACAGTTTTCTCCAGCTGAACAAGCAACTCCCACTCACACAATCCTTTTTTGCATCTGGGATCTGAACCAGGCATACATAACGAGGGAGCATCTATACAGTTGGGCCCAGTGGCAGCGTTTTCCATGTTACCACTGTGACATCACTGTCAATGTCTCTGGAGATGCTCCCATTTCAACATGCAGAGCATTGGGTGGGTCACTGGGGCATCTTTTACTTGTGACTATGCACTGTTTTCCTTTGAGTACCATGCACGTATTGACACATGTGGCCAGATATGTGATCCTCCTTTTATTGATGGCAGGACAAGAAATAGGATAAGAGTGGTGAAGGCAAGAAAGGGTCAATCTATGGTGATGGTAATCTGTGATGACTCAACTCAAATAGGATCCAAGCCTAACTTACCCAGAACTCAGAAGTAACGGAGTCTATTTATGCTGGTTAAGCTAGGTACAAACTATCAAGTATGGTAGCTCAAGTGGATAGCACTGTGGCTTCACAGCGCCAGGGTCCCAGGTTTGATCCCCTGCTGGGTCACTGTCTGTGCGGAGTCTGCACGTTCTCCCCGTGCCACACAAAAGGTTGCTGCATAAGATAAAGATGCATCGCATTAAGGGTAAAGTAGTAGCATGGATAAATAGAAAGCAAAGAGTGGGGATTAATGAATGTTTCTCTGGTTGGCAATCAGTAGTTAGTGGTGTCCCTCAGGGATCACTGTTGGGCCCACAATTGGTCACAATTTACATAGATGATTTGGAGTTGGGGACCAAGTGCAATGTGTCCAGGTTTGCAGACGACACTAAGATGAGTGGTAAAGCAAAAAGTGCAGAGGATACCGGAAACTTGCAGAGGGATTTGGATCGATTAAGTGAATGGACTAGGGTCTGGCAGATGGAATACAATGTTGACAAATGTGAGGTTATCCATTTTAGTAGGAAGAACAGCAAAAGGGATTATTATTTAAATGATAAAATATTAAAGCATGCTGCTGTGCAGAGAGACCTGGGTGTGCTAATGCATGAGTCGCAAAAAGTTGGTTCACAGGTTCAACAGGTGATTAAGAAGGCAAATGGAATTTTGTCCTTCATTGCTAGAGGGATGGAGTTTAAGACTAGGGAGGTTATGCTGCAATTGTATAAAGTGTTAGAGAGGCCACACCTGGAGTATTGTGTTCAGTTTTGGTCTCCTTACCTGAGAAAGGACGTACTGGCATTGGAGGGTGTGCAGAGGAGATTCACTAGCTTAATCCCAGAGCTGAAGGGGTTGGATTACGAGGAGAGGTTGAGTAGACTGGGACTGTACTCATTGGAATTTAGAAGGATGAGGGGGGATCTTATAGAAACATATAAAATAATAAAGGGAATAGATAGGATAGATGCCTGCAGGTTGTTTCCACTGGTGGGTGAAAGCAGAACTAGGGGGCATAGCCTCAAAATAAGGGGAAGTAGATTTCGGACTGAGCTTATGAGGAACTTCTTCAACAAAGGGTTGTGAATCTATGGAATTCCTTGCCCAGTGAAGCAGTTGAGGCTCCTTCATTAAATGTTTTTAAGACAGAGATAGATAGTTTTTTGAAGAATAAAGGGATTAAGGGTTATGGTGTTCGAGCCGGAAAGTGGAGCTGAGTCCACAAAAGATCAGCCATGATCTCATTGAATGGCGGAGCAGGCTCAAGGGGCCAGATGGCCTACTCTTCCTCCTAGTTCTTATATTCCTATGTCTTATGTGTCTGCGTGGGTTTTCTCCGGGTGCTTCACTTTCCTCCCACTGTCCAAAGGCGTGCAGGTTAGGTGGATTGGCCATGCTAAATTGTCCTTAGTGTGCAAGGCAGGGCCTTGCTTTTAACCAACCCACCTCAGCCACTGACCATCTCCGTGTTCAACTAGAGCAAAACTGTGTTCTACAGCTTCACATCCTGTCTCCTCTTTCTTCTTCTCTATAACATCCTCCTTGATCTCTTTCTCTGACCAGCTGAGTTCTTCCAAGGCGTTATACTCTTCATGGGCCACACCGCTCTGGAGGGCCTTGTTACTAAAAGCATAGGAGACCACCATAATGAACAAGATCCTTGCAGGATTGTACTGCAGGGTGTCACCCAACCGGTCCAGGTACCAGACATCAAAGAATGTCTTTGAAGGCAGTTCGACTACTTAATGTTTGTCCTAGTGAGCAGATGACTACAGTTGTATTGCCTCTGTCTCTGGATCTTGGGAAGGTGGTGAGTAACCATCTTCTCAAAGGACATCCGTTGTCTCCTAAATTCCATCCTTGGAGTTGCATTGAAGATCTGATTTTGCCTTGTGGAGGATGAAGAAGTCATAGCAGCTGCTAGGAAAGAGAGCACACACATAGAGAAAGCTCAAGTTGTAATCACAGACCAATTGAACATTAAGGGAGTAGGAGCCCTTCCTGTTGCTGAATTTGACTGGTCACTGTCTCCCTTAATAGCTATGTTCGTACAATCAATGATGTCCTGTACCTGGGTAAATCCAGTAATGGAGGCAGAATCCCCAACCCTCCATCCTGTGAGACTGGCTGACTGGAATTGAATACTGTTCTTTGGTTCTCACAAATTGGGCATCAGTGATTTCCAAGATTCAGTGGTGCACAACTGTTTGCGAAATGCCACCAAGGTCTGCACTAGAAGGTCACAGCAATGTTGGCAGCTCCTGCCAGAGCACGGAGAGCCATGCTGTGAAGTATGGTCTTTGGTGATGGGGGTACATCTCTGGAGAGTTGCAGTCTCCTGTTGCACTGCTTCTCAGTCATCACCAAATAGATTCATCTTCGCTGATAGATTCTATGCTGACAGCATGACCTTCATGTCCTTCCTGCTCCTCATTCCGTGCCTCCCATTGGCGAGTCAGTGACACAGTAGTTAGCACTGCTGCCCCACAGAACCAGGGGCCCGGGTTCGAATCCGGCCTTGGGTGACAGTCTGCGTGGAGTTTGCACATTCTCCCCGTGACTGCGTGGGTTTCTTCTGCATGCTCCGGTTTCCTCCCACAGTCCAAAGATGTGCAGGTTGGGTGGATTGGCCATAATCAATGCAGGAGGTTACAGGGATAAGGAGGAGGAGTGGGCCGAGGTAAAGTTCTCTTTCAGAGGATTGGTGCAGACTAAATGGGTGAAATGACCTCCTTTGGCACTCTAGGGATTCGATGGATCCCTCTCCTCTGCCCTCCTTTCGTCAGGGCTCTGCCCTTCCTGAAGTGGATGTTGCTCTTCACCACAACTTAACAAAGAATCTGTCTGTGCTTTAGTTGCAAGCTGTGGCCTTCCTTCTGCTCAGGTGGCCCATCCATTGTGCTTCGAAGCCTTTGCCCCTCCTCTTCCATCAGAAGGATGATGGCCTCCTGCACTAGTCAAGCGCTTACAGCTTGCTCTCCCCACTTTGAGCCAAGTAGTGTGCCAATGGTCAAGTCCTTTTCTGCGCTGTTCAACCTTTCATGGGGCCCAGCCAAATCTTATCAGCAGTCAGGACTTGTTCTACACTGAGTGACTACCTTCATTAACCTGGTCTGCCCCAAACAGTGTAGGAATCCCATGCGCCTCTGTCAACGAGCTCATTATCAATATTAATTAGCATTGTTAATGCACCAGATAGGATCTTGGGGCGACCCTCCCCAGCCCAATAAAACCCGCCAGCTGGCACCTATACCCATGCCCACGTCCAGTCACGCCCACAGTGGGAAAAGAAAATATAAGTCTCTTTCACTTGCCACTCAGCTAATTTCCAACCAGGCCAATAATTTGCCTTCAATTCTATTCAACTTTCACTCACAGTCTCTTATGAAAGACTTTATCAACTGACTTCTGAAAATCTATGCAGGCAAGACCCACAGATATTCTCATGTCTTCCACTTTATCTAATCCATATTCACTGTCACTAATGCTAGCGCCAACCCTCTTCAGCATGGTTCTCTATGCTATGATCTTCAATGCCCATGATGATGGTCCTGACATCAAAATCAGATATCATACTAGGCGGGAAGCTGTTCAATGTGAGACAGCTCCTGTAAAGGATCAAGATATCCAAGGACATACTTCTCAATTTCCCATTTTCCAATGACTAGCTGCCAATGAGGAGCTAAACTTGCAATTATCTTCAACTTGCTCTCCAATGCATGCAACAGTTATGGCTTTATGATCAGCATGAGGGAAACTGAAGTCATGTACCAGCCTGCTCCTGGGAAGCCCTATATCAAGGCCACGGTCCATGGCCAGATCTGTCAGCAATGAAGAAGTTCACTTATCTTGGCAGCATACACTCTTAAGCTGTCAACACTGACAGTGAGGAAGGTGCTGTGCTCCGAAAGCTAGTAATTCGAAACAAACCTGTTCGACTTTAACCTGGTGTTGTAAGACTTCTTACTGTGAACATTGATAATAAAACACATGCAGGAACTGTTAATAATAATAATCTTTATTATTGTCACAAGTAGGCTTACAGTAATATTGCAATGAAGTTACTGTGAAAATCCCCTAGTCCATCGCCTGTTCGGGTACACTGAGGGAGAATTCAGAATGTCCAATTCACCTAGCAAGTGCGTCTTTTGTGACTTGTGGGAGGAAACCAGAGCATCCGGAGGAAACCCACGCAGACATGGAGAGAATGTGCGGACTTCGCACATATAGTGACCTAAGCCTGGAATCGAACCCATGTCCCTGGCGCTCTGAAGCAACAGTGCTATCATGCAAGCAAGTGTAGTCTTCAGCAGACTGCAAACATTATTCTGGGAATGAAGAGGAATACAGCTACCTACCAAACTGAAAGTCTATTGTTTTGGACAGGAGGGAAATTCATTTATACTGATTTCCCCTCTCACTGCTTATCCTTAAACAAAAAGGTGTTTTTGGTTTTTGATTTCCCTCTTTATAAATAGCAGCACATTTTCCCAACCATTCAGTTTGGAGTGATCATATCTTTTACTAATAACTCTACAGCAAACATGATATAAGATAAAATAAGAGAGTTTGTTTCTTTCACACAAGCACAGAAAGGGATTTTGCAATGTCCGCCCCATTTACATTCACACAATAAAAGAGGGATAAAGGACAGAGACAGGTACAGGGCAGGATCCTAATAAAAATACAACTTTTAGTTTTATGTGAGTCCAGAATCCAAAATGCAATGGTGTATTCCTTCAGATGTTAGGAGGTTGAAATTGTTACAGGGTGATCCATCTTTCCAGAAGCGAGCACGTCCATGGTGGAAGAAGGCCCCGCACGCAGAGATGAATAGCCACAGATGCTTGAGTTCAAGGATCCAGTAATACACAGTGTAGATGGGGGGGGGGGCAGGCAATTTACCTGGACAGAGCTCTTTCTGCTGCCAACCATTGGTAAAATGGGTGCTAAAATGGTAGACGACCTGAGTTCAGTTCCACACAGCAATATTACAGATTCCAACAGCTTGAGGAAGGTCATGTGACAGACCTCCCATATCGTCTCCTGGGTTTGGACAAAGGATGTATTGTTTCAGATCTGGAATGTTGAGAGATGTAATGATGGAGCCAGGGTCTTTTTTGTCCAGACGGTATCCATTGGCCAGAAAGGGTGTTAATGCATTTCTTTAGAATTCAATTTGCTGCAGTCACAGGAAGCATTAGTGCTTGCTCAAAGATAACAAGTTCGTTTCTGATTTTCTGTAGGCGAGGAATTCCTTATGAGTCATTGCTAGTTCGGCGAAAACCTTTGTCCATTAAAAAAAATAATGCTTTTTTTTAAAGTAGCCAAGTTGACGTTGATATATACATTCCTTTCTATCTTCTGGACATGATGCCATTGAGCAATAGTTCTGCCCACTTTGCCCTACACAAGTAAGACTTGAAGTGTGTACCAGCACCATGCTAAGAAGCTCAACCACTTTCACTTGAGCCTCCTTTCAGAAACTCCTGAAGATGGCAGAACACAATGCCAGACACTGAGGTGCCCTCCTCAGCTGGCATGCCAAGTATCCACACCATATTGAGACAGTAACTACTGAATTGGGCTGATCATGTAGCCAGAATGCTTGACACTCGTTAACCAAAGCAAATCTTCGACTCAGAGCTGGGATGCATTCTCAAAGTGGTCAAAGGAAGTGCTCCAAATAAATCTAAAGGATGAATTTTGATTTTGACTTTGATTCCATGGAGAAACTTACCCAGGATTGCAGCACCTGGTGAAAGCAAATAAAAATACTGTGGCCTCCTTTGAAAGCAAGTGCACATCAGAGGCAGAGAGAAATCGCAAGGAGAAGAAATTCCAATCCAGCAGGTCCAAAACTCAATCGCCTATGGTATCCTATTCTGTTTGCAGCAGAACCTTCTGGGTACAGATTGTTCTTAGTTAGCAGTCGCCTACATACATACCCGCCAGACCCCTGCCAAGCACCCCAAATGTTGAAGATGTTTGAGAGAGCAGCTGACCATTTTCACCTCAAAGGATTGTTATGGGAGCGACGTTTTCAGAACCCCAAAATGTATCATGGAGTTCAACCAACCTCTCCAATGTATTGTTGTTTTTGAAACACACGGCTTGGTCTCCAGGTGTGGTATTACAATTATGGACACATGGGTTTTTAAACACAAAACAATGTTTATTCTATGAATTTAACTTAACCATTTTAAATAAACATTGGATCACTTACCACCCCTTCAAAGATAACCCCGAAAATAATACAATACTAAATAATCCCTCAAAATGTTCCTTCAAACCTCCAAAAGACTTAATAGCGTTAAACAGAAACACATCAGGTTAAAGACATTACTATTATGAGTTTAAATCACCCAAATGATTCGGAGATAGTTTCCTGGCAGAGATCACAGCAGATCCAGCTCACTGCAAACACAGACACACCCCAAACTCTTTTTCTTCATGCAGCTCTCTCAGCAAACCAGCCAGGCACTTTTCAGCTGCTCTATCAAACTGAAACCAAAACACTCTGCAAAATGGCAGAGCTAAAAAACACAGCTCTGACATCACTTCAGTAATATGAGCTGCTTCATTTCTTAAAGTTACATTGCTTAAACATTCATTTTTTAAAGGTACTCTCACATGACAGGATGAACAAGAAGACCTCAGTCACCTCTTCAAAAAATTCTATCAGCTTTATCAGGCATGACCTATTTTTACAAATCCACTCCAAACAACTGATAGTTTTCAACATGTTCAGTTATATTCTCCTTAATTGTAGACTGATGCTTTCCCAATTTTCAGATGTTAACCTAACTATTCTATAATTCACCGTTACCCTCTATTACTTTTCTTAAATGATGTATGCAGAGCAATACCGTTAATCATCGTCTATTGGCAGAAATGGTATTGAGCCATCATGTTGATGTGCAGGAGTGAACAATGCGTCATTAAAAAAATTAATAGTTACGGAGCAAAATTCAGCAAAAGCAAATCAAAATGGAAAAATTCAAACTAATCCATTTCTACACAGCCAGGAAAACAAATATCTGCTTTGTGGAGCATTAGGAAACCAAAATAGGAGAATATTACTGTCAACTGCAGAGAAATTCTGTGGGAAACTAAATATCGTGTTGATACAGGTAGGAACTTTGTTGTATATATCTAACAGGAATGGAACTCTCTGAGTAAACTCGTACCAATAATCAGAAGGTTATCCTCTTGTTTAAAATTCTGCAAGACATTTATTCCAATCAGTGGCTCCCTTTCTTTCAGGTGACCATGGCAACTGTGTTTAGTTTTGCAAGGCTGAGCAACCAAGTAGGTCAGTTTCTTAATCATTTCTTAAGATGCCAAAGAAACTGGAGAAGGCTAATGCCTCTACCAATCTGCAAACAGACAGATCCAGCAAGGAGAGCACATGTGTCCATCATTATATTTCTTAATTTGGATTAAGTATGCGCGTGCAGCCTGCATGGCCTAAATCCCTTTTTTAAAAGCTGTATTGCAACACAGTACGCCTTCTACGATCCTTTTAACACAACGATAATGGTGTGATTGATAAATCATAGCAATCAATCTCCATCATTTTGTCTGCAAAAAACACAGATATGAGGTAAAGGAAATCTCTACTGGTGAAAGGTTTCCGGCGCATGGTCTGGATATTTAGTGGGACAGGTTATGTAGGATAGGGGAGGGGTGGGTATGTAGGATGCTGGGTTATGTATGATGGGGATTTATGTAGGATTGAGGTGATTATGTAGGACTGGGGAAGTTGAAATGAAATGAAATGAAAATCGTTTATTGTCACGAGTAGACTTCAATGAAGCTACTGTGAAAAGCCCCTAGTCGCCACATTCCGGTGCCTGTCCGGGGAGGCTGGTACGGGAATCGAACCGTGCTGCTGGCCTGCTTGGTCTGCTTTAAAAGCCAGCGATTTAGCCGAGTGAGCTAAACCAGCCCCTATGTTATGTAAGATTGTGTGGGGTTATGTACAATGGAGGTTATGTGGGGCGGGGTAGGGGGAGCTGGGGAAGAAGGATTGATAAGTAACCTAGATACAATGTAGCTTTTTGGTCTTGCCAGGTTCCCTTCCTGAATGTCAGCATGATTGACTGGTTTAGATTTAAGGTAAGTAGAGAGCATTCTGGGGCAGGTTACAGAACTGGGTAAATCCATTCCGTAATCCCAGGGGAGGGGAGGGGCTGCATCTGATCTCCGATTCCAGTAGTCTTTGCATGTTGGGTAGGTGGGGGAGCTTAGCAAAGTGAGAGGAAGCCCTCTGCCCCTCTTCACGCACAAGCAGTGCTGCCAGGGCACTTACCTTCCCTGAGAGTCTGGCCTCACCTTACTGCAGCTCTGACACTTCCCAAAGCCTGAGAAATACAGCCACTCACTGTAAAGCCAGCAAAGCTGGTTAAATCAGAGGCAACCAGCCTCATTGACCTATTTGAACTGCAAACTCATATCCTGGCTGATGAACCTGTCGAGTTCGCTACTCCACAGCTCTGTGGAGGTTTAGTCATTGAGTCTGTTCAAGACAGAAAATTATAGATTTCTAGATACTCAATATATTAAAGGATGTGAGGGTAGTGCTGGCAAATGCATTGAAGTAGAAGATCAGCAATGATCTAGCTGAATGGCGGAGCAGGCTCGAGGGCCTTCTAACCTACTAATATTTGCTAAGTTTGTTTTGTTATGCTCTTGACGTAGCATAAGCTGCTTCCTTGATGTGCACTCTGACAAAGGAAGGTTCAGACTTGGAGATAGCTTTAACACATTTATTAAACTGTTAACAATTCTCCTACTTGGATTTGACTCTCCTGTTAATCCTGCTACAGCTACTCAGACTATCTAACCAGTCTGCTACAATCCACGTGGTGGGTGTGATGTGTTTCAATCAACCCTGTCTGGACTCACTAAGTGTCCCCACTGGAAAGAGGAATATTATGGGTGCTGTGTCCTTTTATATGGGTGTGTAATGCCCTCCTGTGGTAGTGTCACCTCTGTGTGTGTCTTGCATGCCCATTGGTCGTGTCCTATCTCATTAACCTATTGGTTGAATGTCTGAGTGTCATGATGTCTCTGGTACTCCCTCTAGTGTTGATCTAGACTGAGTGTATTTACATTAACCCCTTGTGTATTTACAGTGATGCATATCACCACATCCCCCCTTTTTTCATGTTACATATTTTCTGTACAGTGGTAAAGAAAATTGAACAAAAACCGGTAGATAAGTGATGCTATGTACACGTTATGATGACTATACAATAGTATATAAGACCAAATAATAGTTGTGATGACTTTGAGGATAAGACAATACAAAATAAAAGTTATGAGTCCAATAGTTCATTAATTTATGTGGTCTGGTATAGAAGTGTCAATGGTGACGTTGTCATTCCCTTGTGAACGCCGTCAGTGTCCTGGTGTTTGGTCATCAGGAGGTGTTCAAGTGTTCAAATCACTTCATTGACTGATTTAGAGTCTTTTTCTTACGATGCTTATGGTAGCAATTCTTGATGGCATCTGTCCTGAAAGCTGGGTTGCCTGTTGGTAGTGTAGCAAACATGAATTGGTAAGATTCATCGTCCTACCATGGTATGTCATTGTACTGAGCTGAGCAGTAACAGTGTCCCACATTTGCAGAGCTGTACCATGTCGTACCAGTCCTCGTTCCATTGTTGTTGTTTTTGTCATGCTTGTTGTCGACGTTGTTGCCGCTGGTACGCTTCTTGTTATTGTCTTTGATGTTGTTGTTGTGTTGGTTGGTTTTGTTGCCATGTTTGCTGCGCTCAAGGACCACACTCTGCGGATAATACGGGTCCTTCACACAGTCACTCGTGTCGGGGTCCTTTGTGGCATCTGCTGTCACCTTGAGCGTGCCGTCACTGAGTCCGCGGCGCTCCCCGTCTGGAGTCATGTCCGGCTTACTTGAATCAGCTTTGGCTTGTTGATTTTCCCTGTCTGGAGTCTGGTCTGTATCACCTGAGTTAGTTTTGGTTGTCGATGCTCCCCATCTGGAGCCCTTTCTGGTTCACCTGAATCAGCTGAGGTTTCTTGATGCTCCCCATCCGGAGTCAACACGTTCTGGAATTCATTTGCTTGTGGAGAGGCTCGAACGGATGAGGAATGAATTAACGTGGTGTCACCGGAGTCACCAGTAGTCTCACTGTGATTGTCGAGTGCCTCTGTACACATCAGCTGAGGTCTGTCATGTTGCACATCCTGTATGGGAAGTGGGATGCCATCGTCACTTGTTGCACATACAGTGGGTAGAGCCTCAGTGTCTTCTTGTCATTCACTTGAGGTGGGTAGACTGTCAGTCTTCTTCTGGTGGCTCAAATAATCTGGGTAGACTGTCTTAGTCTTTTTGCTGTTCACTGGAGCGTGGTAGACTGCCATAGTCTTCTTGCTGTGCACTTGAGCGTGGCAGACTGTCATAGTCTTTCTGTTGTTCACTTGAGCGCGGCAGACTTGCATCGTCTGCTGCTGGTTGCTCAGAGGAGGTTGCTAGACCCTCATGGTCTTCTTCATGCAAGGACTGCGCTCTAGAGTATTGCGTTCCTTCCATCGTGGAGTCTGTCCACGAGCTCGCTGTCGAGGCTTGTGTCACTCCCTCTGTGGAGTCTTGCAGCGTTCTCTGTGTGGAATCGTGCATTGGTCTCTTTGTGGAAACTGTCATCACTTCTTGTTCATGCAAGGACTGCGCTCTGGAGTTTTGCATTGCTTCTATCGTGGAATCTGTCCACGAGCTCGCTATGGAGGCTTGTGACACTGGAGTCACTTTCTGTGTGGAGACGTGCAGTTGTCTCGCTGTGGAGTCTTTCATCAATTTCTGTGTGGAGGCTGGGACACTTTGTGGTGCGTGGACCACTCTCTGTGTGGAGCCGGGGACTCTTTGCGGTGCATGGGCCACTCTCTGTGTGGCGACAGGCCGCTCTCTGTGGGCTCGAACTGCTCTCTATCTCTTGGTGTCAGGCCGCAGCATAATCCTGCACTCACGTGTCGGGATGTCATATATGCTGGGCTGAGGATTCCCCAATCCGAAGAACTCGTCGTTGGGGTCTTCAATGTTAAACACCTCTAGTTGCAGTTCAGATTTGGTACTGGGGTAGCCATCTCCCAAGATTAAATCTTCGTCTGAGTCGTTGTCTACAAAAAACATATCATCTTCTAGGGCTCTGCTAACTGCTTGTTGCAGGGTTCTGCAGATGTTACTTTCAGCTACTGGTCGAATTTCAGGCATTGTGCTGTAGTTCCAGGTGAAAGAACCTTGTTTTGAGGTTTTAAATTTTTTTTTTTCTTTTGTGACATTTCCCCTTTAAGTGGGCGTGGTCTGGGGCCTCTGACGTCACGAAGATGGTGACGTAGAGCGTAGGAAGCGATTGCTCATGCGCAGATTGCTGTTCCTTTACTTGGGGCCTTTTTCGCAATTGTGCATGCGCGCCTTCTCACGCATGCGCAAACGGACCTTCCCGTTCTGTGCGCCCTTCGCGCAATTGCGCATATGCGGCTCCTTTTCCAAGATGGCTGCAAATCAAAACTGCCGTTTTCTGCAATGGAAAGCCTACCTTCGCCTCGTGGTCAGTACTGGCGCCTCTTTCACTTTTTTTTCTTTTATGTTCCTCGCAGAATTCTTGGAATTTGTCCAGGACTGCCTTGAAGTCGCTCTTGTTTTGCCCCTTTGAGTATTTGAAGGTCTGGATGATTTCAGCTGCTCTTGGACTCGCAATGGTAAGTAGAAGCTTTATTTTCTCTGCATCCGCCACGCCATCTAAGTCGGACGCGATCAGGTAGATCTCAAATCTCTGCCTGAACGCATGCCAGTTTTCACTGAGATTCCCTTGGTACCTGAGCTGCTGTGGAACCGGAATCTTGAACATCATCTTGCCTGGCTGCTGTTGCTGGTTGTCACTGTTTGTTGAGTTGTAACTATATGGATTTAAACAGTCACTCACTGGTACCATGTTTTGTTATGCTCTTGACATAGCATAAGCTGTTTCCTTGATGTGCACTCTGACAAAGGAAGGTTCAGACTTGGAGATAGCTTTAACACATTTAGTAAACTGTTAACAATTCTCCTACTTGGATTCGACTCTCCTGTTAATCCTGCTACAGCTACTCAAACTATCTAATCAGTCTGCTACAATCCACGTGGTGGGTGTGATGTGTTTCAATCAACCCTGTCTGTACTCACGAAGTGTCTCCACTGGAAAGAGGAAGATCATGTGTGCTGTGTCCTTTTCTATGGGTGTGTGTAATGCCCTCCTGTGTTGGTGTTACCTTGTGTGTGTCTTGAATACCCATTGGTTGTGTCCCATCTTACTGACCTATTAGTTGAATGTCTGTGTGTCATGATGTCTCTGCTACTCCCTCTAGTGTTTATCTAGAATAAGTGTATTTACATTAACCCCTTGTGTATTTACAGTAATGCATATCACCACAAAGTTCTCATGTTCCAAGTCCTATCATCCCTGTGTTCACTGAGATACAATGACACCATTTAAACAAAGTTTTGAGTTGGAAATGTTCATCCATATTTTCAAATTGCTCCATATCTGTGTAATGTCCTGTAACCTGACGCCCGCTGAGATATCTGTGTTCTTCCACACCTGACCTCTTGCGCAACCTCACATTTAATTGCTCCTATCTGCAAATTTGGAGATATTACATTTACTTCCTTCGTCTTTATCAGTAATATATATTGTGAATAGTTGGTGTCCCAGCACTGATCCCATGCGGTACCCCACTATGCACTACCTGCCTTTTGGAAAAAGACCTGTTTATTCCATTCTTTTTGTTTCCTCTCTGCCAACCAATTTTCAATTCATCTCAATACACTACCCCTAATCCCATGCACCTTAATTTCCACACTAATCACTTATGTCAGACCTTGTCGAAAGCCTTCTGAAAGTCCAAATCAGGGGTGGGCAAACTTTTCCGTGCAAGGGCCGCATTCAGAAATTCACAATTCACCAAGGGCCGCATAGTATATTAAGTAAAATAATTACGTCACCCGTTTATGATTCTGGGCGCCTCATATAGAACATAGAACAGTACAGCACAGAACAGGCCCTTCGGCCCTCGACGTTGTGCCAAGCAATGATCACCCTACTCAAGTCAACGTATCCACCCTATACCAGTAAGTAACCCAACAGCCCCCCCACCCATTAACCTTTAAAAAAAAAAATTAAAAAAAAAAAAAAAATTTTTTAAAGAAAATTTTTTTTTTTTTTTTTTTTAATGACTTGGTGGGCCGCAGAAATACCTTTGGTGGGCCGCATGCGGCCCGCGGGCCGTAGTTTGCCCACCCCTGGTCCAAATAAACAACATTCACGGACTGCCACTCATTAACTCTGCTAGTTACTTTCTCAAAGAACTCCAGTGGATTTATCAAGCATGATTTTCCTTTTGTAAATCCTTTCCCCACTACCGATGTCAGGCCTTCTGGTCTATAATTCGGTTTTCTCTTTACCTCCCTTTTTAAATAGTGGGGTTACGTTAGCTACGCTCCAATCTGTAGGAACTGTTCCAGAGTCTATAGAATCTTGGAGGATGACCATCAATGCATCCATTATTTCTGGGGCTACTTTCCGAAGTAGTATGCGATGTCAATTATCAGGCCCTGGGGATTTATCAATTTCCCCAACACTATTTCCCTACTAACACTGACTTCCTTCAGCTCCTCCCTCCCACTAAATCCTGTGTTGTTGTTTTTCATTGGCTGTGAAGCTTTCTGACATACTAAGGTAAATCAATGCAACTTCTTTCTTATATTTCCTGATTTTTCTTCAAAGATTATTTATGAATGCGTTGACACACAAAAGAATGATACTTTCCCTGTCTGATTTTATGACATTACAAATTCAAATGACAATTTGACCTGCCAGCAAGTAGCAGATAGTAATTTAGAATAATCATAATAATAATCTTTTATTGTCACAAGTATGAAGTTATTGCGAAAAGCCCCTAGCTGCCACATTCCGGCGCATTGTTCAGATAAGCTGGTACAGGAATTAAACCCACGCTGCTGGCCTTGTTCTGCATTACAAACCAGCTGTCCAGCCCATTGGGCTAAAATACTGGGACAATGTTCTATTCTCTGCATTATTCGCTTAAAGTATCCACAAAGATAATTGGATTTCACGTGTTTTGCTCACTATAGCAGTCGTGTTTAATTGCGAGTTTTATCATTATGGTTTTTTGGTGAGGGATGCTCATAGTCAGGATTAGAATATGTTGCCATTTTTCTATTTGTCGAAGCAGTCTCTATCAGACTTGAGTCAAGAACGCCATAGATAGCTACATCACAAAATCCCCTTTATACTACTTTCGCAGGCTTCCTTACTCTCAGTCTTCAATAATCAAACCTAACAGCCAAATAGCCAGAGGCTGTCACTGTCCAGCTTTACACATGAAGAAGTCACTTGTGCAAGGCTCTGGCAGAGTGTCAGCATCCATGAAATCACACACTAGCATAACTCAGAAAGAAGAAGATAACAGCAGAAAACCTGAGGAAAATTAGGAGGAAAGGTTTACTAGACTTATAATTCAGATTATGAAAAAACTTCATGGATTCCTCTGGAAGTTTACTTTCGGAGCGCATTGCCATTACACGAACCTGCCTCCCATCCATGGACTCCATCTACACCTCCCGCTGCCGGGGGAAAGTGGGCAGCATAATCAAAGACCCCTCCCACCCGGCTTACTCACTCTTCCAACTTCTTCCATCAGGCAGGAGATTCAGAAGTCTGAAAACACGCGCGAACAGACTCAAAAACAGCTTCTTCCCCACTGTCACCAGACTCCTAAATGACCCACTTATTGACTGACCTCATTAACACTACACCCTGTATGCTTCATCCGATGCCAATGCTTATGTAGTTACATTGTATATCTTGTGTTGCCCTATTATGTATTTTCTTGTATTTTCTTGAATTTTGTTTAATTCCCTTTTCTTCCATGTACTGAATGATCTGTTGAGCTGCTTGCAGAAAAATATTTTTCACTGTACCTCGGTACATGTGACAATAAACAAATCCAATCCAATCCAATCCGTTACTGGTCGCTTCTGAATAATCCATATAAGCTCCCCTCACCAGAGACTGGTGATCCAGTTTGACGCTGTAATCGGGCTCGGCACCGGTTCGCCAATTCACCAGGCACCAAAAATCGGTGTCACGAGGAGTACGCCACGTCACCGGGGGGCCATTTCCAGAGGCCTGCTCAGCAATCCTCCACCCCCAACAGGCTGAGTTCCCAACGAAGTGGAACTGACCTACTATTGACGGTCAGGATGCTCGCGTGCCAGCAGCAGACTCAGTCCGCGGCCACCCTGGTCGGGGGCGGGCAGATCGGAGACCGGGGGGGGGGGATCTTAAAGGTGGCCGGGGAATTAATGTGCAGGGTTTGAGGGTCGGGCGCGCAGCCGATCGGGTGGTCTCTTTCTTGGGTCTGGCTCCGCTGAAGGCTGCCGCCATGTGCATGCGTGGCCTATGACCCAGAAGTGTGGAGGCTCGTATCTGCAGCAAAAGCTGCAATATTCACTCCGGGTCTCTGCTACCCCCCTGCAGGGCTATAAATTTGTTTCACTTTTTTGCAGGAATTTCAGAGGCAAAGCACCACCGTTTTGACGCCGGCATCACCACTTAGTCTCAAAATCTGAGAATCCAGCCCCCTGTCTTCCACCCTATCAATCATTTTTTTTACCACCCTCCCCCACCTGCAGAAAACATGGCGGGATTCTCTGATCCCACGCCGGGTCGTAGAATCGCCCGGGGGGGGGGAGCGAATCTCACGACTCGGCTCCAACGCCAGGCCGCTGATTCTCCAGTGACCGGAGAATCGGCACCAATGGCGGCCCCCCCCAGGTGATTCTCTGTGCTCGAAGGGTCAAGTGCCCACCGGGTTCGGCCGAGTCCCGCCAGCGCCGTTCACGTGTGGTCCTACCCGGCGGGCCCTCGGCGTTCTGGCTGCGGGGGCCGTCCTGGTGGGGGTGGGGGGGCGGGGGAATCCGGCTCCACAGTGGCCTGGCCCGTGATCAGGGGCTACCAATCGGTGGGCAGACTAATTCTGGGGAGGGCCTATGTTCCTCCGCGCCGGACTCCTGTAGGGCTCCACCATGTTGCATGGGGGCCGTGGCGCGCATGCACGGAGACGCGCCGCATGTGCTGGGGCCCGTATCATCAGCTGAAGCTGCGTGAAGTGCTCCAGTGCTGTGCTGGCCCCCTGTGGGTTGGGGGATCGCTGCTCCTAGCGGGCAGATGACGCCGTCGTAAAACGCTCCGGTGTTTACGATGGTGTCAACACTTAGCCCCATTATCGGAGAATCCTGCCCCTCGGCACGCCATTCGCTGGTGACCCGATTCTCTGCTCCCGCCGCTGTCAATGGGAATTCCCATTGGAGCCACCCCATACTGTTGGGAAACCCACGGGCCGGGGTGAGCTGCCGGCCGGAGAGTTCCGCTGCTAGCAAATGGCAGGAGAATTCGGGCCTTTGTATTTTATGTCTTTTTTCTGAATTGCGGTGCTGTAAATAATCAGAGCTCATCCAGCTCCCAGCTCTCCTTACCAATGAAAAGTCTCTTTTTCATAGGGCAGCACGGTAGCACAAGTGATTAGCACTGTGGCTTCACAGTGTCAGGGTCCCAGGTTCAATTCCCTGCTGGGTCACTGTCTGTGCGGAGGCTGCATGTTCTCCCCGTGTCTGCGTGGGTTTCCTCCGGGTGCTCCGGTTTCCTCCCACAGTCCAAAGATGTGCAGGTTAGGTGGATTGGCCATGCTAAATTGTTCTTAGCGCCCAAAAAGGTTAGGAGGCGTTATTGGGTTACGGGGGGGATAGGGTGGAAGTGAGGGCTTAAGTGGGTCGGTGCAGACTCGATGGGCTGAATGGCCTCCTTCTGCTTTTTCTGGATAATATCTCTTGTTGAGCAAAGATTCCACATACCGATTGATTATGTCACAATCTGTTGTACAGGTATTATTGATTGATAGCAGTTAGTGAACAATGGAATGCCTCAGAAGTGACAGGACGGTGTAATAAGACTGACAAATCAATTGCTCAATGATGGTTCTTTTTTTGTTGGCAGCCAGGGCTTTGGCTTTGTTTCTTGAACATTTTAAAAACATTTTTAATCTTCATCTGACGCCATTGTTTCTGTAGAGTTACTGAAACTTTGTGCAACTGTTTGGGGTGATGTTGGGGGAAACAGGCATGGGGAGGATCCAATGAACTGGTTAAAATCAATGACAGAAATTTTTACATGTGAAACACCTCGGTCCAATTTATTAGGTCTCCCAATTTCATGGAGCTTCAGGACCCCCGGGGGGTCGGAGAATCGCCCGGGGCTGGCTTAAATCATGCCCCCACCGTGTCCCGAATTCTCCGCCCCCCGAGATTCGGCGGGTGCGGGAAACGCGGCGCGCCGGTCGGCGGGCCCCACGCGGTGATTCTCTGGCCCGTGATCGGCCGAAGTCCCGCCACTGACAGGCCTTTCCCGCCGGCGTGGTTTAAACCCCGCCAGCCGGGGCCGAAAGGCCTTCGCTGGCCGGCGGATGTCCGCGCATGCGCCGGAGTGTCAGCGGCTGCTGAGGTCATACCAGCGCATGCACAGGGGAGGGGGTCTCTTCCCCCCCCCCGCCATGTTGAATGCCTGGCCCGCGATCAGGACCCACTGATCGGCGGAGGAGCCTGTGCCGTGGGGGCACTCCTTTTCTTCCGCCCCAGCCATGGCCTTCAACATGACGGGGGCGGAAGAGACCCCCTCCCCTGTGCATGCGCCGGTATGACGTCAGCAGCCGCTGACACTCCGGCGCATGTGCAGACTTCTGCTGGCCAGCGAAGGCCTTTCGGCCCCGGCTGGCGGGGCGCCAAAGGCCGTTCACGCCGGCCCAGCGGAGCGGAAACCACTCCGGTGCGGGCCTAGCCCCCAAAGGTGCGGAGGGGGAGGCTCGACGCCGGAGTAGTTCATGCCACTCTGTCCCGCCGGGACCCCCCGCCCCGCGGGTAGGGGAGAATCCCGACCCCGATCTCCCAAATGGAGAATCCTGCCCGTAAGATCATAAGGTCAGCAGAAATAGAAGCAGAAGTAGTCCATTCAGCCACATGATCCCGTACCAGCCTCCCCGAACAGGCGCTGAAATGTGGCGACTCAGGTCTTTTCACAGTAACTTCATTGAAGCCTACTTGTGACAATAAGCGATTATTATTATTATGATCCTGCTCAGCCATTCAATAAGACCATGGCTGATCTGATTGTTGCCTTAATTCAACTTTCCTGCCTGCCCACCATAATCTTTCTTGATTAACGATCAGTCTAACTCAGCCTTGAATACCTATATAGCCTCCACTATTCTCTGTGGAAGAGATTTCCACAGACAACCAACCCTATGAGGGACAAGATTGCTCCTCGGGGGTGTTTAGCACAGGGCTAAATCATTGGCTTTGAAAGCAGAACAAGGCAGGCTAGCAGCTTGGTTCAATTCCCGTAACAGCCTCCCTGAACAGGCACCGGAATGTGGCGACTAGGGGCTTTTCACAGTAACTTCATTTGAAGTCGACTTGTGCCAATAAGCAATTTTCATTTCATCTCACTCTTAAATGGGAAACACTTACTTTTAAACTGTGCACCTAGTTCTAGATTCTTCCACCAGTGGAAACTTCCTCTCAGCATCTATCCATCAGAATCAATTATGTTTCATAAGTTCACCTCCCATTCTTCTAAATCCAAGCAAGTATAGACGAACCTGCTCAATATTCCTTCACAAAAATCACTCCCTCCCCAGAATCAACCAAATGAACCTTTTCTGAACTGCTTCCAAAGAAAGTAAAGGTAAAGTTGCCTTAGTCCCAGATGACTGCTTTCCCCTTTGAGGGGGAGAGCTGACTAGTGACAATTTAATCTGAGGACCACCACACTTCAGGCAAGGGGCAAGGTTGAGAAGGCGGGGCCTTCATGAATAACCTCAGCTGGTTCAGGAATTGAATCCACGCTGCTAGCCTCGCTCGGCATCATGAACCAGCTGTCCAGCCAACTGAGCTAAACTGGCCCCAGTCAAGTCTATCCCTTCTTAAGTCCATCATGGGCATCAGCAGGGCCAGCTATCCCTCTATTCGAGGATGACCCCTACTCATGGTTGCAATTTTCTGCCATGGGTCTTCATGTGGCTATTCTTGACCCACAGGTCTGTAGGCAGGTTGTCCCAGGAGGTAATGGGATCCAGAGTGCAGGACTTGCTTCCCTTTCTTTTCTTCTCTGCCATTGCTATGTCTCATCATTAAGAACTTGTGATTCAAAGTACGCTGTAATTGGTGGATAAGTTGCCGCCATTTTGAATGATCGGCAGCAGATTCCTCCCAGGCATTATCTGTCACTTTCTTGATGTAAGGAGATGAAAACTGTATACAATACTTTAGGGGGGTAGACTCTCCATTTGCTGACGTCAGCATTGAGATTCCCAATTGGGCAGAGAATGGAGTATCGAAGAAAAAACAGGTTTGGCGCCACTTACAATGCTCCGATCCTCCACCAGCAGCCTCAGAGTGCGACCCACCATGCACTGGTGGGAGGATGTAAATTGGTGATTTCCATCCATTTCCATTTGATTTATGGACCGGAATCTCATGCCTCAATCCCCCCACCCCCGCCCATTATGCACTGACACCCTCCAACTGGGCTTTGGCCCACGTTTTCCCAAGCACGGTCCTGATGTGAAGAGCCTACAAGGTGGGTCAAGGGCATCAGTGCATAATTGAGTTGTCCCTTAGAGTCCATCGGAAGGCCCCCCTCCCACAACACAATTCTGCCCCCACTCCTACTAACATGTAGGGGCATCCTTCATCACAATGGGAGCAATGGATCACCCCACCACCCCCACAGCACACATACATGAGGGTGACATTACCATCCCCACCCCCACTGACACCTCCAGCAGAGACCCCCCAAGAGACGCACATCAGAGACCCCCCATCAGAACCTCCATCTGAGACCTTTCCAGAGGCATCATCAGTCACCCACCTGAGAGTTGAAGAGCAGTCCAAGCAGTGGAGTGAAAAATCATTGCATTTTCACTTACTCTTACCTAAAAGATGCTGCCTCATACCAAGTGTTCAAAGCAGTAGCTGTTATAAGTGTCAGTGGGTTCCTAGAAAGCCAAGTAGACTTCAAAGGGCTTCAAAACCCTCAACAGCCTTTGAAATGCAAATCTTGTATTACATTTCACACAGCAATACATTGCATTAGCCAGTGATTGACAGGTATATAACTCTATTGGTGGATTGTTGATCTATCGTTCCTATTATGCTTGAATGCATCTCAAATATCCTGATTTAATGTTAAGTACAATCTTTATAAACACGCTTGCCAGGATTGTTAGTTCCTCACCACATCAAAAGCAGCTAAGTGCTTCCTCTTTTTCACGGAAGAAAGTACTTTGCTATTCTCTGATGCTGAATGGTCTGTCCTTAGCAGGGGACTCAGATTTATCTCCTTATGCCCCCACAATAATGAATTTCTATCTTGGCCCAAGATATGGCTCTTCTGTCACCTTCACTTCCTTGTCCATTTCTATGACAGGGATCTATCCACACTCAGCAGATTACTTCACCTATCTCTGGTACACTCCCTCCACCATCCCTCTTCTTTCTCTAGATCTATTCATTGAGAACTGCTGACATGACATTAACCATCTCATTTATCAGCTGCTATCATTCATTATGTCCTGTCTCACACGGAACTTGCTCACTCCGTTCCCTCGTTGTCTTTAGATGCTGTATGTGGAACATTTCTTGTTCCGATCCAACTAGTATCCCCTCCCTCATCTATTTTTCCGGTATACTGATGACTGCATCAGTGCCTCTTCCTGCTCTTACCCTTACTTCATCAACTCTGCTGCCAATTTCTACCCTTCTTTTGTCTTCACATGGTCGATTCCCACCTCTTCATTTCCTTCCTCCAATTTTCTATCTCCATTTCTGAGCACAGGATGTGTATAAATATTTGTTGTAATTCTACTGACTCCACGGGAGGAATCCTCCGACCCCCCGCAGGGTCAGGGAATCGCCCTAGGCCAGCGTAAATCCCGGCCCCGCCATGGCCGGAATTCTCCACCACCCGGGAATCAGCGGGAGCGGGAATCACGCCCCGCCAATCGGCGTGACCCCCGTGGCGATTCTCTGGCCCGCGATGGGCCGAAGTCCTGCCACTGACAGGCCAATCCCGCCGATGTGGTTTAAACTACCTCTGGTGCCGGCGGGATTGGTGGCGCGAGCGTGCCCCCGGGGTCCTGGGGGGGGCGCGGGGTGTTCGGACTCCAGGGGGTGCCCCCACGGTGGCCTGGCCCGCGATCGGGGCCTGCCAATCGGCGGGCGGGTCTGTGCCGTGGGGGCACTCTTTTTCTTCCGCTACTGCCACGGCCTCCACCATGGCGGAGGCGGAAGAGACCCCCTACCGCGCATGCGCCGGTGGTGACGTCAGTGGCCGCTGACGTCACCACCGGCGCATGCGCGGACCGGCGAAGGCCTTTCGGACAGCCCCGACGCCAGGCGGCGAGGCGCCAAAGGCCTGGCGCCAACGGCGGAGCGGAAACCACTCTGGCGCGGGCCTAGCCCCTAAAGGTGCGGAGAATTCCGCACCTTTAGGGAGGCCCAATGCCGGAGTGGTTGGTGCCACTCCGCTACGCCAAAACCCCCCCGCCCCGCCGGGTAGGGGAGAATCCCGGCCCACAGTTCTCACAACTACACTTCCTCAAAACTCTGCACCCAGTAAGGATTTAATTCCACTCTCCAAATTTCCCCATTTCTCTGTTGCATCTTCTGTATCAGCAATTTGAATGCTTCTTCCTTTGGCCTCAATGGAGAATACCCCTCCACCAAGGGTGGAGCCCTCAGCTGTGTTCAATCCATTCCCCGCATTTTTGCTGACCCCTTCCAGAACCTACCCTCTTACCTTGTCTTTCCTCACTGTCCACGGCCCCAAATATTAATTCCAGGTGATGCAGTGATTTACATGTATTTTTTTCAATTCAGTCTGCTGTGTTCACTGCTCGCAATGCAGTCTACACTGGGGAGACCAAACGCAGATTGGTCACTGCTTTACAGCACATCTCCATTCAGTCTACAACCATGACCATGTGCTTCTGGTGACATGCAGTGTCAATTTCCACCTGGTTCTCATGGTGACGTGTGCATCCTCGGCATAAATCAGTGCTCCAATGAAGCTCAACACAAGCTTGAGGAATAGAATCTCCTCTTGCAATTACCCATGTTCCAGCCTTCTGAACCCTACATTTGTGTTTTAACAATTTCAGAATAATTTCTGCTGCCCACTTTGTGTCCTTTTCTTTGCACGTGTCAGCCTTAATCTGTTTTTCTCACTTTGTTTTCACAGCAGTTTTGCATTATTTTGCCACTGACACCTCCTCTGGACCCATCTTTTGTTTATTTACTTGTGGTACATTGCACTGTGCAGCCCACATTTTTATCTTCTAATGTCTCCCATCTGCTGCCTATTCTTCTTCCATCCACCCCAATTTCACCCAAGCAACTCCATTTTGAACTTTAACCAGTTCTGATGAAGGGTCACAACCTGAAATGCTAACTCTATTCCTTTCTCTATAATTGCTACCCGACCTGCTGAGTGTTTCTCACATTTTCTTTGTTTAGTTCGAAAAAGGGTCACCACAATGCATTTCGACATGATTTGCAGAATGAAACAAAGTGACTGTTCCAAAAGGGTTTTTTATCTATCGCAGTTCATGAAGGTGGTGTTCCTTTAATGGTAATTTAGTAAGTATTGTACGAAAGAGGCTGAACAACTATGCTGTTAGTCAGACGGCAAATGATTCACAATTTAGTCCATTCCACAGGGGAACACTCAAAGTTAAACAGAATAGCACACACTAATCAGTCTAGGAAAATTGGTCAATAGATGAAATAATTGAAAAACATGTTGCTTTAATATTTGTGAATTTGATGTCTGCAACATTTATTCTGCTTTATGATAAACCCTCAACTATGTGGCATGCAAAAACAGTATAGACTGGTTAGACCGAACCTCCTTTTACTTTGCTGTACATTCCATATAAAAGTGAGGCAGACATGAAACTCGCTAAAATGGTAGGGACAAAGAAAACTACTCCTGTTTCCATCTGACTGTATGAAAAATTACTTTTCAATGGCCGTGTAACCTGTTTTACTGTTTTCCTCATAAAGAATCCCACTGTTGGCAACAGTCTGACCTTGGCAAGAATGAAAAGGGTCAGCTCCTTTTCTCCATGGTGGTCAATCATTGCCAATATCTTTCTCAGGCTGAGGCCACACTCGGCACTGTCCTTTCTTTTCCAGCTAATGCACAAAGTTGCTATTATAAAGTGTGCACCTGTAGAAATTACCTGTGACCTTTCCCATGGGTACTTGCAAAGACCTTTTCTCTCCCCCCACCCCCCCCCCCCCCCCCCCTCCCCCCATCCCCTCCCCAACCCCTTGATAAGGATAAGGAAATCAGCATTTCATTCTTTCACTTGCTCCTTCTTTGGAATGCTGGCTGGCGAAATGCTAAGAATAAAATAAGTTATTGAGAAAGCCTAGAGATCAGACAAGCATGGCTGAGTCCAATGGAGAAATTTGATAAGGAAATAAGATGCTTTGGAGATCAGTCTGTAGCGATTAGTCTTTTGAACGCACGGATTAATATACATGCAACAGGGGTGCCTATTGTGCAGAGGCAACTACCACTTATCTCTGTATTCTTCTTGCTAATGAGAAACATAATAGCTTGGCTGTTTACAAATTTATTTTAAAAGCACTCTGCTGTACTTATGCTAATGTGATGCAGCAAAACTTGAAATTGTTCCAGTCATTATCCACAGAGGTAGGCAATGCTACAAAGGTCTGTTTTATAACAACTCCCAACAATCCCAGGAAAATGTTACAGTTCAGCAAGTTACTTACTTTTAATTGTGGATGCTGGATCATGCCTCACTCTTTCCATTTGATATTTAATAAATCCTTTTGAAAAAAAAATCAGCCAGATTCCAAAAACACTGGAAAACAAAAACTAAAATTTAATGTCATTAAACATGGAATGGGCACTCACAAAGGACAAATGTGCATTCATAATATCTGCTCAATGAAATGAAATCAAAAATCAAAATGTTTAAACAAGTGAAATTCAAAATAAACAATGACAGAGATACCTTTGGGAGAGCGAGTATGTATAAAATTATTTTTGATATTATGAAAGTATTTAGGTTGTGGTAGGGACCATTTAATTGCCCTGACTGGCACCAGCCTAGGAGAGGAAAATACCAATTAAAATGTACATTCTTGATTGTTATCCATGGGCCCATGCCAAAGCGAACATACTATTTAGTGAAGACAATATGAAGCCTGATTATTAAAGTTCCTCCCTCCCTCCCTGCAGTTGAATGTCCTGTAAAATTAGGTGCATGAATGAAGAATAGTTTGAACTGAGGTACCAGTTAACTACTGTGAAGCCTCTGAATGAGAGCGTGAGTCATCTTCATATGAGTGAAAAAAAGTATAGGAAAGTTGGAAGACAGAACTGCACTTATTGTGTCTTGATTGACAACTTGCCCGGCACCCAGATCACACAGCATGGCTCTTTCGAAATGTGTTCTCAAGGTAACATGGTCTATGTTGCTGATCATTTATTGCTCTGGAGAGATGCGGTGCTAGACTTTTGTCTTGATAGTAGTGACTGTTTACACAAATGAGTGACTATTTCAAGGGGCCATTCATGCATTTTGGATTTGTGGCAATTTGCAAATCAAGACAAGTAAAGGTAGGTGTTCCCTCCCTGAGGGATTTTTTTTATGTAGCAATACTGCATCATATACTTTGGTTCAAACACATGACAGAAATTATCCTTTGTTCTGTGAGTATTTAATTCATGCATTCAATTGACCTTGAATGCAGGATCTAAGGTGATATCCTAGTGCAATGTTGAGGAAGTGCTGCATTATTGAAAGTGTTGTTCTTCAGGCTAGACAATAAATCAAGGTTTTTGCAGTCAGACTATTCAAAAGAGGGTATACTTTCCTCAACCAATGCTGTCTAAAGAAAGAAAGGACAGTTCTTTCCAGGCGTCATTTGGACTCGAAACATTGGCCAGAATTCTCTAGCCGTTTGCTGGCGATGGGATTCTCTGGACTTACCAGTGGTGCACCCCCGCCAACGGGTTTCCCAGTGGTGTGGGGTGGCTTCAATGGGAATTCCTATTGACAGCACCAAGAGCAGAGACGTTTGCCACCAGTGAGTGGCGCGCTGCCTATTGCGGTCGAGAAACATGTGGCTGGGAGGCCAGAGAATCCTACCCGTTACCTCAGTTTCTGTCCACAGATGCTGCCAAGACCTCCAGAGTTTAACTAGCATTCTCTGGTTTTATTTCAGGTTTCCAGCATTTTGCTTTTAGCGAGGAGATGAAAACCAGTTAATCTGTCTTAGTGATATTGGCTAAGGGATAAATATTGGTCAGGGCACCGTGAAAACTCCGCTGCCCTTCATCAAATAGTGCCATGGGACCGTTATCATCCACCTGAGAGGGCAGATGGGGCCTCAATTTAATATCTCACCCAAAATAACAGCACCATTCATGCCATCGCTGTTTGCGGAATGTAATAATTAACAATACTCTTTATTAGTGTCACAATTAGGCTTAGATTAACACTGCAATGAAGTTACTGTGAAAATTCCTAGTCGCAACATTCCGGCGCCTGTTCGGGTACACAGAGGGAGAATTCAGAATGTCCAATTCACTTAACAAGCACGTCTTTTAGGACTGTGGGAGGAAACTGGAGCACCCGGAGGAAACCCACACAGACAGGGGGAGAACATGCAGACTCCGCACAGACTCAAGCCGGGAATCGAACCCAGGTCCATGGAGCTGTGAAGCAATAGTGCTAACCACTGTGCTACCGATGCAGAAAGGCAACAGAATTTGCTGTCATGACAAGTAACCACCATATTTGAGAAAGAAGTTCTTTGAATTGAATTATTTGAGACATTTCAAAATAAAGATGTAACATCAACAAACATTCTTAATTGTTTGAATCAAGACATAATTTCTCTGATGCGTGCTCCTTCAGTTACATCATTAACAAATGGAGCAAATCTTCTCTACCTGGACTTCTGGGATTCTCAATGTACAGCAGTAAACCAAAGGGGAGAGGTTTCATACCTAGAAGGGAGCCCACCCAATTTTCCTCAATGTGCTGGTCAACACGATCAGGTGCAGGGAAAGTAAAACCTCTCCCACTGTCACTTGAAACAGAAGAAAATTATTATTTTTTTAATTTAAAGTACCCAGTTATTTTTTTTCCAATTAAGAGGCAATTTAGCATTGCTAATCCACCTACCCTGCACATTGTTGAGTTGTGGGGGTGAGACCCACTCAGACATGGGGAGAATGTGCAAACTGTACATGGACAGTGACCTGGGGCTGGGATCAGACCCGGGTCCTTACCGCCGTAGGCAGCAATCCTACTGTGCCACCGTGCAACACCAAGACAGAAGAAAATTCAACGCTACTGTGCCAATCTGTTGCAAATGCTTCGCAATGTCGTGGGCACATTTTTTACCTTTTGGGTGAAAGACATTTGTCTGTTTTTCTTATGAAATCACAACACATTGCAAACCAGCAAATATTTCTAATGTACTTTATTAATACTTTTCAATAAACGAGAGATGTCAACAAGGAAAATAAAGCATCTTTAACTTTTGGCATCAGTTTAACCGAGCGCTCTCAGGTTGTGATTATGTTAGAGACTGAATGACGTTTGGGATGCTATGAGAAGGGCTGGTTTAGGTCAGTTGGCTGGACAGCTGGCTTATGGTGCAGAGTGAAGCTAGCAGCATGGGTTCAATTCCTACACCAGCTGAGATTATTTATGATAGCCCTGCCTTCTCGGCCTTTCCCCTCCTTGAAGTGCTCCTTGGGCAGCATGGTAGCATAGTGGTTAGCACAGTTACTTCACAGCTCCAGGGTGCCAGGTTCGATTCCCGGCTTGGAGTCTGCACGTTCTCTCCGTGTGTGCGTGAGTTTCCTCCAGGTGCTCCGGTTTCCTCCCACTGTCCAAAGATGTGTGGGTTAGGTGGATTGGCCATGCTAAATTGCCCTTAGTGTCCAAAGGTTAAGTGGGAGTTACTGGGTTATGGGGATAGGGTAGAGCCGTGGGCTTGAGGAGGGTGCTCTTTATAAGGGCTGGTGCAGACTCAATGGACCAAATGGCCTCCTTCTGCACTGTAAATTCTATGAAATGTGATGATCCTCAGGTTAAACCACATCAATCAGCTCTCGACAAAGCAGCCTGTGGTAATCTGGGACGTTGGTGACTTTACCTTACCTTTATAAAGCAGTTACATATTTCATATGTAAAGTATGGCATAAACAGTCAGAATAACCCTCACTTTTGCAAAGATCATCCAAACCTATTAAGTTTGTCATGTAACTTTATTTCAGTATAACAAATAGATGACCTTGGATTATGCACCTGATAAGAGCTTTCTTGGTTTTATTTCATCAACAAAATTCTCGAGTGGTATTTACAGCAGACAGCAGGGATCTCGTCCCATTGGAATTGAGTGCCAATCAGGAACTTAATTCGGCAAAAGCAGGCCTTAGCTGGGATTGTACCCCTGCAGCGCAAGATGCACCAATTGAGAGCTGCCGGTCAATCAGGGGTAGATAGCTCTTCATTGCATAACAGCCCCACTGGGATGGCTGTGGCTCCTGTTGGCACTACACACACTGGAGGCCTAGAATCAGCGAGCGGTACGTTGCTGCAGTGCATCTTGTAGAAGTTACACACTGCTGCCACTGTTCATCATGGAGGAGGGAGCATCTGCTTGTGGAAGGGGTGCCAATTAAGCTTGACATGGATGGTGTTAAGCTTTTAAAAGTGTTGTTGCACTAAGCTAGGCAAACATAGAAAATAGGTGCAGGAGTAGGCCATTCAGCCCTTCGAGCCTGCATCACCATTCAATATGATCATGGATGGTCATGCAAATTCAGTATCCCACTCCCGCTTACCCTCCATATCCCTTGATCCCTTTAGCCACAAGGGCCACGTCCAGCCATTTGTTAAATTAAAACATACTAACAACAAGAGTACTGACATTAGTGGGCATGGAACTGGGAAGCTGCAATTTTGACATGGTTGGCGTCAGACTTCAACACTGCTGTACTTCTTAAAGCAGAGATCCATGTCTTTTAATGTTCCTAGGATGTTCCATATATTATTGCAGACAGTAAAACAGCCTCAGTGGGAATACTGCTCGCTGCAAGATATCCCAAGGTTTCTTCACAGGTCCCGTGAATTGATAGCAGACTATGCCAGTTTTTACAATGTAATCACGGTTAAACGTGTTTTCATTTCTCTCTCTTCGAAATTTAAAACTTGACAAGGACATACAGCCATTTTCAATCTTTAATCAAAATGAATTACAGTGTAAAAAATTATCCAAACAGCCAAAACCAATGCAAAAGATATCATGAATCAGTCTTTTCTTAGTTCCCATATTCCGCCATACACTTCCTTGTCGACTTGCTGAAAGCTGCTAAAGTAGAGATACGGAGGCCCAGCATTGATGAGACAAAATATTGCTCTTCCCAATAATCCTTTAAGACCATAAGACATAGGAGCAGAATTAGGCCACTCGGCCCATCGGGTCTGCTCCGCCATTCAATCATGGCTGATATTTTCTCATCCCCATTCTCCTGCCTTCTCCCCACAATCCCTCAGCCCCTTATTGATCAAGAACCTATCTATCTCTGTCTTAAAGACACTCAGTGATTTGGTCTCCACAGCATTCTGCGGCAAAGAGTTCCACAGATTCACCACCCTCTGGCTGAAGAAATTCCTCCTCATCTTTGTTTTAAAGGATTATAAGTGGAACAACTCCCCATATAACACCTAAAATAATTGCAATTATTTGTCGAAACCAGTAGATCACATCGGGAAGCTCATCCTTATCTTCCCAGGTTGCGTCAAGTAGAGGGTATTCCATTATACTCCTGACTTTTGCCTTGCAGATGGTGGACAGGCTTTGGGAAGTCAGGACATGAGTTACATGCCCCAGAATTCCCAGTATCTGACCTGCCCAAATAACCCCAGTATGTATATGGCTAGTCCAGTTCAGTTTCAAGTTAATTGCAACCCCAGGATGTTGATAGAGGAGGATTCAGCGATGGTAATGCCATTGAATGTCAAAGGAAAATGATTAGATTCTCTCTTGCTGGAGATGGTCATTGCCTGGCACTTGAGTGTTGAGAATGTTACTTGCGACTTATCAGCCCTAGCCTGAATGTTGTCCAGGTCTTGCTGCATTTGGACACGGACTGCACGGACTGCTTCAGTGTCTGAGGAGTCGCAAATAGAAAATAGGATTAGGAGGAAGCAGTTCGACCCTTCGAGCCTCCTCTGCCATTCATTGTGATCATGACTGATCACCCAACTCAATTGCCTGATCCCACCTTTCCCCCATATCCTTTGATCCACTTTGCCTCAAGGGCTATGTTTAACTGCTTCCTGTGTAACGAATTCCACAGGCTCACCACTCTCGGTGTGAAGAAATTTCTCCTCATCTCAGCCCTCAATGGTCTACCCAAGCATCAGTCTTTGACTGGTTCTGGACACCCCCACATTGGGAACATCCTTCCTGCATCTCCAAATAGTCATTGTTGTTGCTTGCCAGCACTACAAAGTGATTTCTATGCAATGTGTGATGATCTTTTGGATGTGAAGGCATGACTCCACATTGTAACAGTAACAACATTTGTAACAAGGTCCAGTTGAAAGCATAAGTGATTTTCACCGCAGAATAATGAATGTGCTCGGCAGAGAGATATTCAAAAGTTCCCACTTCACCCTTTTCACCATAGACTTGATTTTCCTTTTCCTTTTCAGCTAAGTATACAATTTCCTCTACTGAATAATCTCATATGTAGAAATTGCCACCAGAGACTGGTGCTCCACTCACCTCTGAGTCAGCAGGTCTCTGAAGACTCTAAAGCACACAACGTAGGTCAACACTTCAGTGCTGTACCAAGGGAGTGCAACACTGTCAGAAGTATAATTCACTTTCTGGTCTCTACAAACCCAACAACAAACCCTAACGGTCAAAAGGAAATTAGACATATATATATGGGAAGTCAAAATATGCAGGGCAATAGGGATAAGATGGAGGAGTGGGACTATCTAGTCAACACTTTCAAACAGTTAGCAAAGACACTGTGGACTTAGTAGCCACTTAAGTGCTGTAACACTATGGTCAGTGCTAAATGGCAGCGGCAATAGCAAGTGATATCTCTAGCAACAACCTATCAACAGAGAAAATACAACTTTCAAGACATATGCACTGCTTATATAATACTGCAATGCAGACAAGGTATTGGAAGGTACTAAAGAATAATAATCAGATGTTTGCCTTGAGGGAGTAATAATGAAAGTATTGTAAAGCAGCATTAAAGGAGCATATATTGTCATATATGTGTCTGTTGAATGGTTTCGCAAGGATTCCTACAATATTCTAAAACTGGAGCACAAGCTGCCCAAGGCCGGGAAAGAGTCAAGAATAACTTCACAGACTACAGTGCAACGATTATGAAGCAATCCGTAATTTTGAGCACTACTTGAAGTGTCTTTTTTGTTTTAAAAAAGTATTTTTTATAAAAAGCTCATTTTTTTGCAGTCATTTAAAAATGAAGTAAGATACCGAGCAAATTCAATGCAGGAATTTTTTAAAAACTGGGCAGAAAAAAAACAAATAAAAATAAATCTTGATTACTATAATCCAACACTGAAGGCTGGAAACTAATAGTTGACATGGAGTTGGCTCACTGGTTCAAAATGTCACTGGAGATTGAGAACATCTTCTGGAGTTTTGGGAACATGTTCTAGAATTCAGATAAAAGGGAAGAGCACCCAATCAGTTAGTGATGGATTGTTACATATATATATTATTTTTTTTTAATGCATGACTGTATAATTGTTTTGAATGTGAAACATTTTTCATAAAGTGGATTGAATGTTGCCAGAGTTTAATTATACTAAACAGAAGATCTTTAAGTAGAAGCAGTGCTGTTTGCCTTGACTGCCAGTGCTTCGGAAGGGACAGTTGCCCAAATCAATTACATCTTTGGTTTTCCAGCCTCGGAACGTTCCTGAAGCCGCGGATAGTTCTGTATAGGGTGCCATGTTCCAATATATGATGAACTTTCAGTCAAATATTTTATATATTTTTTAAATGAACAAAAGGCCCTTCCCTCCTGCCATTTTCTCCATTGGTGCTGTGTCAGGCATCTTCTCCAACTCCTGAGCTAAGGCTCTCACCGACTTTTGCCGGGTGTGATACCCCGCCGACATTCCACTCTGGTGGAGAAACCAACACCTTCCACTCACTTCACATTTTTGTTGCACAAAACTCACCCATTAACTGGGTAGAAAGGGCCAAAACTAACATTTCCAAGCACAAGCCACCTTGTATTAGACCGATCAGCTCATGGCTGCCACCAGAAGTCTCTTTTAGTTACTTAACCTCCAGGAGCATCCCTGCATCATTGCTGTTTGAAATCCCCACTTAAAGGTGTTGCTCTGATTATCTGGTTATTTCAGGGTCAATGTCAAGTTTCAGTATTTCACCAAGTCTGAGTTAATGATAAATACAAATGACCGTTATCTCTAAGGATACAAATCATTATACGGTTACATCAGACAAAGCTGGAAAATGAATCTCGACCCTGCGCTACTTCCTCAGCATCAATCCCACTACCTGACTGATCTCATTGCAACTTCAAACCTTCCAGTTTTTACTGTGTTGCAGCCACGAGTATGTCTTTTTCATCTGCAATTTCGGCATTTCAGTTGAGAACAATAACTTATAACATTTTGACAAAATCACTTGAGTATGATGTAATTCATGGGAGGCACAAAGAGGGGAGGACTGAGGGGCATTAGACTTGGTTTAGCGGCCATTAAGGGATTTGTACCCGTGATCTACGGAGCCTATAAATCGCAAATTGGTTGTTTCTTTTTTAATTAGTGGCGAATAAGAGGGCGAAATTCTCCCAAAGGGAGACAAACTGCCGACGCCGGAGGCCGCTCCTCCCCCCCCCCCCCCCCCCCCCCCGGGGGCTAGGAGTGGCAGCTCATCAATTTCGCGTGCCGGGCCTTGACGCTTGTGTCAATGACGCGGACAGCGGCGCCTAAGTGATGTCACCCGCACATGCGCAGGGTGGCCGGCGCCAACTCACGCATGAGATACCGGGCTAAATGCGCCGCCCCTTCAACGCTGGAAACACGAACCGTGATCGGGCAGAGAATCAGGAATCTGCCCAAAATTGAGGTTTGCGCCTGGCACCAAATCGAATGCCATGCTCTGGTCCCTCGCTGGTGGCAATAACGGTTTGTGCCCGCGACGCTGGCATGAAAAACCAGCACTTACATTTCTTTACATGTCATGAACGGGTTGGACCCACTAAGCTCCAGGCTTCTGCGATTCTCAGCCCCTCTCAGACGGAGGTCACGCGGGCACATTTACGACAGGCTGCTGAAGGAGAGAGAAGGTAAGAAAAGTTTTCAAACCTGTTAAAAGTTGTAGCGCTTGCTGGGGTGTGGCTGCCAGGGCCGGGGGTGGAGTTGGAGGGAGCGACTTGGTGACATCTCCATGGATTCAGGGTGCCCCCCTCAGGATCGGAGTGGGCTGGTTCAGACCGCCATTGCTGCAGTAAATGCACCCATTTGGCAAAAGTTACTGGCCCCTTTCTGCTCACTCTGCTGACTGCTGACTGTGTCCTCAGGCACGAAGTACTGAGGTGGGCCATGTCCCTCAGCGAGTAAGACAAGTCCCTCACTGCCTTGGTCATGTCCCTCTGGTACTGTGCCACATCCCTCTGTGACTGTGCCAGGTCTCTCTGTGCTTGGCCCAGTCAATGCTCTCCATGTCCTCAGCCATGATTCTTTGTGGCTGGGCCCAGCTCTGGGGTGCCGCAATGCTGTCCATGTGGGCCCGATACATAGCTGCCTGTGACTGAACTCTCCTGTCTTGAGCCTCAGCCATCGACCACACGGTGTGCCCCAAGCCTTGGACGTCTTGACCCATGACTGTGACTTTTTCACCCAAGGCTTCCCCCATCACCCATTCAGTGTTGGCCTGGGTACCACGTTTTGTTGACACCGTCTCCTGCACCTGGAGATGGTTGAACTCCTCCAGGTTGCTGACACCTCTTCCTGTAACCTTGGCTCTGTGTCTGCATCTTCACCAGTGATGGAATCATCCTTTGCAGAAGTGATACACCGCTCCCAGTATTTCCTAAGATTGGGCAGCCCTCTGACTGCCTGTTCCCTTGGGTGTCCCTACCTTCACCTGATGTGCAGCAGCATGTGTGACTTGAGCACCAGATGGTGAACCAGGAGTCTCTTCACCAATATGACCCCCGAGGTGATAGTCGCTGGAATGGTGGAGGGTGCAGGTGAACGCAGTCCCCAGACTGGTCCTCCAGGGTATGCTGGAGTTGTGGTTGGGTGGCTGGGGTCAAGGGAGCCCAGATGGGCCAGCTTTGCCTGATGATGACCCTGCAAGACAAAAGACAAAAGACAAAATGCATGTTGAGATCTTGGGAAGGAGTGGTGGGGGATAGGTGTAGCCATCTGGGATGGCCACTTGCAATAAGAAACGATGGTCGCAAAGCATAATGGGAAAAATGGACAACGCAAGGTTCAGGCAGGCTCAGAGCCTGAATGCATATTTGTGAGCGAAGAATCCAGACGGTATCGAAACCCCCAACCGATTAGCATTTTGATGGCCCATCTCCATAAGACAAAAGACTGATACTTGAGCAACCGGTACAATCCCAGACATTCCGGCGCCATTCCCTGTACTCAGGAAGCTCAGGACGCCCGACCATCGAGGCACCCGCCCCTTTATTGGCTCAAATCAAATCCAGTGATCAAGAATTACCCAATTAGTGGGGTCCAAACCGAAGGACCACCCAAAAGAGCAAAACCCCCAAAGGATAAAGAGCGAGACCACCATGTGTTCGGCCTCTCTTGGGCCTGACGCTCCGGCAATGTCTCACTTCCAATTGCAGCACCGCCAGAAACAAGTTCAAGTTCAACGGCTGCTACCAGACGGATGAGCCCAGCTGAGCAGCAGTTACTTCTACAGACCCGATAGATACAGATCCGAACAACGGCCTTTTCCTCTGACCTAAGCCGGATGCCTGAAGTTAAGTCCAGGTTGTCATAGTTGATAGGTGTAGTTTAACTAGTAGTGTTTATGTTGCATGATAATTGTGTATGTCAATAAAGTACCCTTGATCTTGAACTAACGAACTGGTGTTTGGCTCTTTGCTCAATATCCGGTTGAACCTTGTGGTGGTATCATTTGATACCTGGAGACTCTGAGCAATGTAATATCGATATCTAAAGGAAGAAGGGCAACCTTATTGATTGCCATATTTATAGCAGGTAAAAAAGGCAACAGAGGGTTGACTCACTTGCTATGGCGACATCACATTGAACTAGGGTTTCACTTGACTGTCCCATTCCGACCATCGCCTGGGAGATAGCCCTTTCTTCCACCTCCCCGGCCAGCTCCATTACCCTCTGCTCAGCACTGGTGAGAGCTCTGAGGTCTCCTCACCCCCTCCAGTCTTCTCTCTTTCCCTGCGATTGCGGGGCTCACTTAGTTGTCCCATTCCAACCTCCGCCTGGGAGATAGCCCTTTCTTCCACCTCCCCAGCCAGCTCCAATACTCTCTGCTCGGCGGTGGTGAGAGCTCTGAGGTCCCCTCACCCCCTCCGGTCTTTTCCCGCTCCTTGCGATTGTGAGCCATCTTTTCCTGGGAGACCCATAATGTACATGGTGAGGTGAATGGATGCGAGTTACACAGGGACTGTAGCTGATGGCATGTGTGTTCAAGGCACCTGGCTAAACTGATGTAGGGGTTTGGTGCAGGGTGGGATGTGAGGGAGATGCGGGCAGGTGGGTTTTGAATGGCCTCCAAAAGAGGGGGAGGGGTGAAGAGTGTGAGTAGGAATGATGCCAGGGCCATGGAGGCAGTGACTCACCCGAGGTGACTGAAGGAGGTCATTCATCTTTTTGTGACACTGCAAGACACTCCACCTGGTGAGGCCCACAGCAATCACCTCCTCTGCCACCTCTGCCCAGGCCCAATTGACATTCAAGGACAGTGGTATCCTGCTCACCCTGGGGAAGAGGTTGTCCCACCTCTTCTCCACCATATCCAGCATTCTGTCCACCTCACTCTTCATGAACCTCACATACCAGCTGCATGATCATCGGGTGGTACCCCTTTCACTTTGTGCAGAGCGGCCTGTCATCTGCAGGTTTTCGTAGGGGGACACGCATCCCATCGATCACCTCCTGGACCCGGGCATGTTGGCTATGGCGGCGAACCCCGCTGCCCAGGCATCCTGGTGAGCTGAGTCCACATTGAAATTGATGTATTGAGCTGCCTGGGCATATAGGGTGTCCGTGATGGCGCGTATGCCACTGTACACCGAGGTCTGTGAGATCCTGGACGGGTCCACACTCGGCACTCGGATATACCCCCCGCTGTAAAGGTTCAGGGCAGTCGTTACCGTGACGGGACACCGGGAGCGGCTGTCCTCCCCCATAACCCACGGTGCCAGTTGTGCCATCATCTGGCAGATATGTCGCATTGTCTCCCTGCTGAGCCAGACTCTTGGATCCTGCCCACTGCCTGTCCTCCTCAGACCTTTCCTCCAGCCCCGCCTGGACACCTCCTCCTCAGTTGACGCCACATATCCCTCTTCCTCTTCCTTCTCCACCTCTTCCAGCATGATATCCCGCTGCTGTGGCAGATTGTGAAAGGCACAGCAGATCACCACAAAGCCCCCTTTGGGGGGTGTAGTGCAGGACACCAGCAAAGTGGTCCAGGCATTTGAACCATATTTTCAGCAGCGCAATGCACCACTCAATGACAGCATGCGTGGCTGCATGGGCCTCATTATAATGGGTATCGCCTCGGTCGTAGGCCTCCACACCGGCGTCATCAGCAAGGACCTCAGTCGGTATCCCTTGTCCCCCACGAACCAACCCATCATCCTGTGGTGGTCCTCGAAGACACCCGGGATCTCCGATTACCCCTGGATGTAGCTTTCAAGCGCACTCTCTGTGTATTCAGCACCCAATTTATTTTTTCCAATTAAGGAGCAATTTAGCGAATCCACCTAACCTGTACATCTTTAGGTTGTGGGGACAAAACCCACGCAAACATGGGAAGAATGTGCAAACTCCACACTGACAGTAACCCAGAGCTGGGATCCAACCTGGGACCTCGGCGCTGTGAGGCAGCAGTGCTAACCACTGTGCCATCGTGCTGCCCCTCTAACCTTTTAAAACTTAATTCTAACACAACACTATCTCTAATCTTTCCTTTTATGTTTAATGACAGGTCTGAAGATCCTCCAATATTCGTGTGCCATCCCACATGACCCGATCCGGCAGTACTCCTCCAATGACTCAACTATGGCCTCAACTTGCAAGTGGAAGTGGTCCGACCCAGAAGCCCAACCCCGATCTTGCGCAGAAATCGACCCAGCTTCCAGAAATCCCGACCCGGCCTGAGAAGCGACCCCAGCCCCCGGAGCGCCCGACCCAGCTCCCGGAATACCTGAACCGGCCCCCGACCATGAAACCCAGGCCAACCCGAGCTGGAGTGGCCCGCCCAAGGCCGTGACTTACCGGCAGATGGAGGAAAGGCACATGGAGACCCAGCCAAGCCTATTCCAAGGCCCGATTCCAGGAACTCCCAACCAGACCACCAACGCTGTAACCAAACATGTGACCCGGCCCAACTTAACCCAGGAAGAACCTGCCTGTGACCCGAACACAGACTGAACACACCCAAAACAGTAGAGACCCCACGCAAAGACCCGAACTGGCCAAAAGATAGACCCGTACTCGCGGAGCCCTGGGGCCCAAACGGATTGCAAACATTCGCCCCCCCCCCCCCCCCCCCCGCGATGCTGAAATCGCAACCAGCACCCGGGACCTCGCCAGACAGAAGCCCAAAATCGTAACCAGCGTTCGGGATCTCGCCAGACGCAACCACTTACCTTCCACAAGGTCAGACTTCTCCAATCGGATCCCAGGACTCTCCAGAAGCAGCCACCAACCAAGGACGTGGGAAACACGGCAGTCTGCAGGTGAGACTAAAACAACGCGGTTTCACGACTCCCCTCCCCAGCACAGTCCTGCCAAACGTCAAACGACCAAAAACAAACTGGTCGAGCTTAACGCTGGACCTACGTCTCAGAGGGAACAGTAAGAAGTCTTACAACACCAGGTTAAAGTCCAACAGGTTTGTTTGGAGTCACTAGCTTTCAGAGCGCAGCTCCTTCATCAGGTGAGTGAAGAGGTGGGTTCCAGAAACATATATCTGTATATAAGTCAAAGATGCAAGTTGATACTTTGAATGCGAGTCTTTGCAGGTAATTAAGTCTTTGCAAGTCCAGACTGAGCGACTGGAGAGAGGGATAATCACAGATTAAAGATTTGTGAATTGTTTCCAGCCAGGACAGATGATATAATTTTGTAAGCCCCGGCCAGATGGTGAGGGTGAATGTAATGTGACATGAATCCAAGGTCCCGGTTGAGGCTGTACTCCTGTGTGAGGAATTTGCCTATCACTTTCTGGTGAGATATCCTGGGTGAACAATCACATTTTTCCTTGATTAAAATGTTAGGAACAAGGGCGGCATGGTGGCACAGTAGTTAGCACTGCTGCCTCACAGTGCCAGGGACCCAGGTTCAATTCAGTCTTGGGTGACTGTGTGGAGTTTGCACATTCTCCCCGTGTCTGCGTGGGTTTCCTCTGACTGCTCTGGTTTTCTCCCACAGTCCAAAGATGTGCATGTTATGTGGTTTGGCCGTGATAAATTTCCCCATAGTATCCAAAGATGTGCAGGTTAGGTGGGGTTACGGAGATAGGGTGTAGGAGTGGGCCGAGGTGGGATGCTTGGTAGGGTGCTCTTTCAGAGGGTCGATGGAAACTCAATGGGCCGAATGGCCTCCTTCTGCACTGTAGGGATTCTATTATTCTGTATATTTAGAATTAAACATGATATCACAGTAAGTAGCACTGTTGCTTCACAGGTCCAGGGTCCCAGGTTCGATTCCCAGGTTCCAGGTCCCAGGTTCGATTCCCGCTTGGGTCACTGTCTGTGTGGTGTCTGCACATTCTCCCCGTGTCTGCGTGGGTTTCCTCCGGGTGCTCTGGCTTCCTCCCACAAGTCCCGAAAGACGCGCTGTTTGGTAATTTGGGCATTCTGAATTCTCTCTCAGTGTACCCAAACAGGTGCCAGAATGTGGCGACTAGGGGATTTTCACAGTAACTTAATTTCGGTGTTAGTGTAAGCCTACTTGTGACAATAAAGATTAATATTATTATAAATCTACAATTGTTATCCAGTTGAAAATACATTTGCATGATGTATATGTATTTAGGAAGTGAATTCTAGAATTTTTAATCAGCTTTCTTTGCAATTTGAGCTGTCAGGATGTCATGCTCATCCAATGGAAAGTTACTTATTCTTGTTACTTTTTCAAGCAGAAAAGTGTTTTTTGATATATGTAAATAATTGGGTCTTTTACCAATTCACTTCTAAAGGACAGAAAGCAGGACTTAAGGAAAAGGCCCAGTACATTAAGTGAAAGCAAAGTATTATCGGCTGGAGCAAATGGAAAGCCCAACAATTATAGAGTGAAAAAAGGTGACAGCATTTCACAGGCTTTTGAAAATATAGATGGCTTGAAAATATATAAATCATTTAAAGTGTGTGATTAGATATAAAGTAGGACAAAAATCTTATCTATCAAGAAAAATGTTCACATGCCTCTGAAAAATTTGTAACAAGGCCAGAACAAATATTTGTAAAAACTTTATGATCTTCTGGGACCTAAGCCCACAGCCTTTCCAATTGTGATGATCTATAGGCCTGCATTCTTCTCCCTATGTAGCAGGGCAAGTGTCCACAAATGTGAAACTGCTGCTGACCTGTTGCTATTTCCTCCTGGACTGCACTTTAGCTGTTCATGGCTGTTTGAAAGACAGAAAAATTGGACTCATTGATGGATTGCCTTTGGAAATGAGGGAAACACAAGAGTTGCGGATAAATATCAGGTATTTTTATTAACCTAGCTGTCAGTTAAAGAGGAATCTTGCATTTATAGCTCCAGATACTCAAAGTTATCAGTGGGAGCCAGCATAGCGTGGTTTTCAAATCACAGTGCTGCTGGCTGCTGCCAGATCCAGGAAGGGCCGCCTCACGTGCATTGAGGACTGGAAACTGAATGAGTGAGTGGTACAGTCTGCCTGAAGAGACAAAGCTGTGAATAAACTCCACTACACCAGGGACCACCGTGGAGTCTAAAAACATGGTGCAGCTATTCCCAAGTAAAATCAGGCATTTGTGCGGACACATGTTGTACATCAAGTATAGAGCTTTGTACTCATCTCCTGGCCTCTCATACATCTCTCTCTCAGCAAATGTGGGCAGAATTGTCCTTTTTTGAAACTAAGTGCTTTGGGGGGCAGGTTCCACGGCGTGTTTTCCACAAGTCAGATTGTTGGGAAATCGTGCCGATTACGCACCAGGAAGCCCCTTAATTGTGCACAGGTAAGTATCTCCCCCAATCACCTGGTGAACCGGGAACTTGTTTGTCCACTCTGCTGTTACCTAATGGCGTCAAATGTCTGATGCCATATTTACAGCTACCCAAAAACACACATTTCACTCTCTGCCGCTCAGCTGTCTCCAGGAAATCATGGGAAAGGAATGCTAGGCAGAAGGAGAAGGCCACTCTGAGGTCTAGCCCTGATTCCCTGGAGGCATTGATACAAGGAGTATGCCAACATCGGGATGTGCTGTCCTCAGGTATGACTCCAGCAGCCTCACATCTCTAGCCTGAGACTCCACACCAAATCATGGCAATGATGACATTGTGTGAGGTCTGTTCAGCACCCTGAAGGGTTAATGGTAATGACAACATTGTGTGAGGATTGTTCAGCACCCTGAGGGGTTAATTAATGATAACATTGTGTGTGGACTGCTCGGCACCCTGAGGGGTTAATGGTAAAGGCAACATTGTGTGAGGACCGTTCAGCACCATGAGGGTTTAATGGTAATGACAACATTGTGTGAGAATTGTTCAGCACCCTGAGGGGTTAATGGTAATGATAACATTGTATGAGGACTGTTCAGCACCCTGAGGGGTTAATGGTAATGACAACGTTGTGGAGGGTTGCTTTGCACCCTGATGTCTCCAACCATACGTTATTTTCACTGTCAGCTATAATTTCCATGCATGCATTAAGTTATTTGATGAAATGTTAGCGCTGTTGTGTCAAATTGCACTTCCCAGAGCACAGGCATACAGGGTTCACCGCTCACCTTTCCACAGGTCATGACCTGGTGAATCCTGAGGGTTGAAGGTACAAGTGCAAATGCAGAACCTGCTGTCTGTGACTAGTTGTTAACCCCTTTCAGTGCAATGGCATGGCATTAAAGGACGGGGGAATGTGGTCTTCCCCTGTTGTCTGCACCTTACTTGTGGCTATCAAAGTGCCTTGTGCAGGTGTTCCACATCCTCCTTCTACAAAAGATCATCACATGAAGCTGACTCTCATCTCCCTCATTAGCTTCCTGCCCTTCTTGCCTCTTGTCCGAGGAGCACTCAGCTTCCTCCATATCTCCTACTGACACTAACTTGCATATTGTAAGGCAATGATCGTACACTAGTTGAACATTGATAACCTTTCCGATTGATGAATACCATGGGCCGATGCCATGGAGAATTCAAAGGCACATGTGTGCAGTCGATTGCACCCTGCTCTCTTGGGAAGCCTGAAACAGCTGCAAGTGTGAACTTCATATGATGATGAGCCTTACTGTGCAGGACATCTGTCATATTCTTGATGCATTTATACAGGCCTCTTGTGGATCCCAGTAACAAACCCCAGGAAGTAAATTGAGCATGGCAGTGGCTTTCAGTGTCACAGCATTACGATCCCAGACCAGGGGCTCCCGACCGCCGACTGGCGCGAACGGCCTTTGGCGCCACGCCGACCAGCGTCGGGGCTGGCCGAAAGGCCTTTGCCGGTCAGCGTGAGTCCGCGCATGCGCCGGAACATCAGCGGCCGCTGACGTCACCACCAGCGCATGTGTGGTGGAGGGGGTCTCTTCCACCTCCGCCATGGTGGAGGCCGTGGCGGCGGCGGAAGAAAAAGAGTGCCCCCACGGCATAGGCCCGCCCGCCAATCGGTGGGCCCCGATCGCGGGCCAGGCCACCGTGGGGGAACCCCCCGGGGTCCGATCGCCCCGCGAACCCATCAGGACCCCGGGGCCCGTTCACGCTGCCTGCTCCTGCCGGCACCAGAGGTGGTGTAAACCACATCGGCGGGAGAGGCCTGACAGCGTCGGGACTTCGGCCCATCGTGGACCGGAGAATCGCCGTGGGGGGCCCACCGACCGGCAGGGCGCAATTCCCGCCCCCGCCGATTCCCGGGTGGCGGAGAATTCCGGCCATGGCGGGGGCGGGATTTACGAAGGCCCCGGGCGATTCCCCAACCTTGCAGGGGGTCGGAGAATTCCGCCCCAGATCCCCAACAGTTGCTAGGATACCGGACAAAAACCCCAATATTTTGTTTAATTTGTAAGAGTGTGAGAAAAGGATACTTTGCTCCAGGAGCGATGTCATGAACAAATAAGGATATGGCATATCAAAACAAACTTTATTACTAACACAGTCTTAAAACTAACTTTAACATCATAAAGAAAATAGCTTTCATTGCCAGTTAAGCAATGCTTAACAAGAAATGGAACACCAGTTCCTAACGCTATCTTTTATCCCCACTTAAGCAAAACATATATCAGGTCAAAATCCACTTTTCAATACAGATAGTAGACCCAGGATTACATGCTGTAAAGAGATGTCTTGGTTAAACTACTTAGAGAAAGAGAGATGTTTCAGGAACAAGCTGCAGATTCTTGCCTGTCTCAAACTACTGTTTAATCTGGCAGCCTTTGAGAAATTGCTCCTGTCCTATTCACAAGCACATCCTTAACTCACATTTTTGAGAGAAACTGTTCCTGTTTGCAGATAGATAAAAACTCACTGTTTTCAGAGAAGCTGCTTGTCTGTTCATGTACCAATCCAAAACTGAATTTAAAAACTGAAAACTCAACACCTGATTGCTTCAGCCCCATTGACTACATCATCTTATTAAGCTAAACTCAATGGGCTGAATTCTCCACCGTCGGGATTCTTCAGTTTACCGGCATCCCAGGGGTTTCCTGACAGCGTGTGGCTGTCCCACAATGGGAAACCCCATTGGCCAGCTGAGGAAACGAAAAATCCCGCCGGCGTGCCACACCAGAAATCTGGTGTGGTGGGACGGAGAACCCTGCCCAATATCTCTAATTATCTACTCCCCAGGGAAATGTCTGCATAAAAACAAAATTCCATTAACCCTACTTCAGGTAAACAATATTCATGGTTGGAATGAATGATGATTTAATTTTAGCATTTCTTTCATTGCAGCTCTGTAGCCAAAGTGTCTGCTGGCTTGTAAACAAGGATTTAAAAAAAAATATTACTACAGCAGTCATAAGCACACTAACCCAGAGTTTTAACCCTTACTCTACCAAATACAGATAATGCAATACATAACTGAAATTCTTACATTCATTACCCTCGAACAAAATGAGCCAGCAAAATGAAAAGATGGCTTAATTTCCAAAGCCTTTCAATTCTAAACATTACTCATTTTTAAACACCATCACAAACACTCTCTGAGATAAATATCATTATATTTAAGCAGTCCATTTCAGTCTTTCTTTTTCACCTTCAAACGTTCCAGTCTTCTCACATTTCAAAGTCATGATAAAGCATTTTTAATCATGTTTTATCTTTGTGCCACATATAATTTTTAAGTTAAATGGCTGTAGCAATAAACACCATCTAAACAGTCTTACATTCTGATTTTCAACTTCTCCAAAAAATGTAATGGATTATGGTCTGTACACACAATTGTCTCCAATGAATGGTCAAAACGTTGCAACGCCAATACCATACTCAATGTCTGCTTCCCGATGGTCAAATATTTCTGTTGATGAATATAGTTCCGGAGAAAAATAATCAACAGGCCTTCAATTTTTTTGTTGTCTTCCTGTAACAGTGCAGCACCAGCAGCCACATCACTCGCATCAATTGCCACCTTAAATTGCATGGCATAAGTGTTGCCAACATTGGTGCAGTGGTTGCCACGGTTTTCAGATTGCCAAATGCTTCCTGACAATCTGATGCCCATTGAAATTTCCTGTGCTTTTTCAGAAGTTTAGACAGTGGAGCAACCACTGCTAAAATTTGGCACAAATTTTTGATAGAAACCATTCATGCCCAAAAATTTCAGAATTTCTCTTCTCGTTGACGCTATTGGGACCTCCACAATAGTTTTTTTTTTCAAGTTCCATGGGGTACCTGACCATGTCCAATCGTATGGCCTAAGAATGTCACTTGAGCTTTCGCAAATTCACTTTCAGCCAAGTTTACCACCAATCCAGCCTCCTGTAGTCCATCGAATAATTCCTTTAAATGTTCCAAATGCTCCTTCCACTTTTGATTAAACACCACCAAATTGCCAATGTACACTGCACAATTGTTTAGTCAGAAATGAACATGTTGGTTATTCTTCGGATTGTTGCTGGTGCATTCTTTATTCTAAATGGCATGACTTTAAATTGATACAGTCCATTTGGTGGCACAAAAGTGAAAACTTTCTTCGCTCTGTCTGATAAAGTTACTTGCCAGTATTATTTAAGTAAGTCACACATCACTTACCAACTTTTACAGATGCACTATAGAAAGCATCCTATCGGGCTGCATCACAGCCTGGTATGGCAACTGCTCGGCCCAGGACCGCAAGGAACTTCAGAGAGTCGTGAATACCGCCCAGTCCATCACACGAACCTGCCTCCCATCCATTGATTCCATCTACACCTCCCGCTGCCGGGGGAAAGCGGGCAGCATAATCAAGGATCCCTCCCACCCGGCTTACTCACTTTTCCAACTTCTTCCATCGGGCAGGAGATTCAGAAGTCTGAGAACACGCACGAACAGACTCAAAAACAGCTTCTTCCCCACTGTCACCAGACTCCTAAATGACCCTCTTATTGACTGACCTCATTAACACTACATCCTGTATGCTTCAACCGATGCCAATGCTTATGTAGTTACATTGAATATCTTGTGTTGCCCTATTATGTATTCTCATGTATTTTCTTGAATTGTTTAATTCCCTTTTCTTCCATGTACTGAATGATCTGTTGAGCTGCTTGCAGAAAAATACTTTTCACTGTACCTCGGTACACGTGACAATAAACAAATCCAATCCAATCCAATTTGGGAATAAAATGTGCTTGTCCCACACCTTTCAAACAAGGAATAGGATAGTTACAATACTTTGTAACTGTATTGACTTTTATATAGTCCACACACAATCCTTGTTTTCAATCACAATAGGTGATCTATAATTGCTGCAACTCACTTTGATGATATCATTCATGATATCATGCTTTCAATCTCCTTTTGTATCTGCGCTAACTTTAGTGGATTGAGCCTGTATGGATGTTGTTTAATTAGAGTAGCATTTCCTACATCTACATCATGTATAATTACTTTTGTACTTTCTACTTTTTTCCCACATATAGCTCCATGTGACTTCAATAACTCTATCAGGTCATCTTGAATCTCCTCTGGAAGGTTTCCCAATTTCTTATCACTCCCTCATTGTCCAATCTAATTTGAGGGATGTCAAATTCAGAATCACCTGGATTTATCTCTTTTCCCTGAGTTACAGTGACTAACACCTCCTCCTTCTTTCCTTCTCACCGGTGGAAACCATTGGCTTAGATGGTAGAATCATAGAATTATTACAGCCCAGAAGACCATTTGACCTGTCATGCCTGTGCTAGCTCTCTGAAGGAGCAATTCACCTAGAATCACTCTCATGCCTTCTCCTTGTGCCTCTGTACATTCTTCCTTTTCAGATAATAATCCTTGAATACCCTGATTGAGCCTGCCTCCACCTCACTCTCAGGCAGTGCATGCCACATCCTCATCACTCACTCCATGAAAAGGTTTTCTCTCATATTGTCATCGCTTCTTTTGTGAAATGTCTTGAATCTGTGCCCTTTTGTTCTCGATCTTTCCACTAATGGGAACAGTTTCTCCCTATCTATATGTCCAGACCCCTCATGATCTTGAACACTTCTATAAACCTCCTCTCAACCTTCTCATCTCCAAGGAGATCAGTCCTAACCTCTACAATCCATCTACGTAACTGCAGTTCCTAATCCTTGGAACCCAGAACTGGATGCAAAATTCCAATTGAAGCCAAACCAACGTTTAATACAAGTTTAACGTAACTTCCTTGCTTTTGTGCTCCTATTGATAAAGCCTAGGATGCTGTATGTTTTATTGACCTTGCTCTCAACCTGTCCTATCATCTTCAATGATTTATGCATGAAAACAGCCAGGTCCCTCTGCTCCTGCGCCCCTTTACAATTTCATATTTTATTAGGTATTACCTCCTCCCAGGCCGCTGTGGTGAGTCGGGTGGGCCTCCTGCTCCATGAGGAAAAGGACATCCCTCCTGTCCTCCTCAGCCTGTAGGAGAGTTTTGTTGAAGTGTGGGCCCATTCTTGGTCCCTGCTTAAAGCCAACTCAGTGCACTGAAGTTCTGGTGTGCTGAATCAATGGCGGTCCAGGTACCTTTTCACCATGCTACCCAGACATACCTGTGGGGTGCGTGACTTCCTGCCCACCCTACCACCAGTCGCATCATGAACTGTGTGCATGAATAATTCATTAGGTGGTGTTCACAATTACGCATAATGCCACGTCTCACTCATCGGCAGGGAATGTTCCGGATTCCCTCTCCCGCTATGGAACTTATAGCAGGAGGGGAAACGTCCAGCACCTGAATCAATAGGAAGCCAGCCTGCGTATAAAAATAAATAGCCCTCCCTTTGCTTCTCTGATTCCACTGGGAAGAAAGTTAATTTGTGCAGTTTTCATGAAGTGGGTAACAGTCACCTTCTCAAGTCATTGGTGAACCTGCTAACTCGCTACTGTGGCACAGGTAATGTTGCTGCGTGGATGATGAGTGTGTGTTAGACTCGTCCTACAGCAAAGCCTGGTCTCCAGTTGTCTCAGATTTCCCTGCCACTGGGCCAAGACCTTGCTCCACCGGAACCGTGTGGTGGTTGGAGTGCAACGACCACGCCATGTTAAAAGCATCCACACACAGGCATCTTCCACTCCAACCCCACCTCACCCAACCAAATTAATTTCAGGACCTGGAACGTCAGGGCTCTTATGGCCAACACCAATAGGAACAGACCTGAATATCATAGCCCGTAAACTCTGCCGTCACAACCTTGACATCGCTGCCCTGAGCGAGGCATATCTGGCAGGAGAAGGCCAACTTACAGAACAAGGTGGTGGGTACACCTTCCTCTGCAAGGGAAACCAGAAGAAGAACGTTGTCTCTAGGGGTTCGGCTTCGCAATAAGAAACAAATTGGTCGGGTGTCTGAACGAACAGGGTGAGCGAATACCTCATGACCTTCGGGCTCACCCTGCCCCAGAAGCAGAACATCACAGCTGTCAGTGCCTAAGCCTCAACCCTAATTGTAATGGATGAGACAAAAAAGGCGTTCTACTTCAGCCTCGACCAATTGCTGTTCTGCATCCCAAAGGGAGACAAGCTCATTCTCCCCGGTGACCTCAATGCTCGAGTCAGGAGGGACACAAAACTTTTGAAAGGTGCATTAAGCAGGGAAGGCGTGGGGAAAACAAACGCTAACGGAGTCCTCCTCCTGACAAAATGTTTAGAACATGATCTAATCATCACGAACACCCTGTTCCGCCAGAGGGACAAGCAGAATAACTCATGGCAACACCCTCCCTCCAAGCACTGGCACATAATAGACTATATCATTGTCCGAGTAAGGAAGCGCAAAGTTGTCCACATCACCCGCGCCACAACTGGAGCCAACGACTGCTGGACTAACAACCGATTAATCCGCTCTACTATCTCCATCACCCTGGCCCCAAACCGACAGAGGCAGAAAAAACTCTGTCACAGGAGATTCAATGTTGCTGGATTCAAAGGCCCTGAGAAGAAAGAACTCATTCGGCGCCTCACAGCTAACCTAGCAACAACCAACAAACCAGAGCTGCGGAATGCCAACAGAGCCTGGTCCAACCTAAAGAGTATGTGGTGGTAGCAAGCACACTGGCAACAGTTAAGAGAGATCTGGATGGGTACAGAATAGAGAGGAAACGGAGGGTTGGATGGCTGAAGATCCTGTTCCTGTGCTGTACTTTTCTTTGTTCTTGTTCTTTGTTCTAAAAGCCACCTTGGTCAGCACCTGCGAGGAGAGGCTCGGGCTCTCGACCAGGAAACACCAAGGCTGGTTCAACGACAATGATCAGAAGAGCCGCAAACGCAAGGCATTCTTGAACTGACAGCTCCACCAAAACTCGAGTGAGAGGAAACAACTTTGCAGGCAACTGAAGTCGAAGTGCAACAAAGAACTGATGGTGAGTGGAAAGAGTGCTCAGCAACCCGTCAACAACCATGATGTGCATGGCTTCTTCAGTGCAAGTAAAACTATCTACGGTCCGAATACCCAGGGACCAACCCCAATAAGAACCAGAAACGAAGAGGTGCTTATCAAAGACAGAGAGGCAGTCAAAACCCACTGGATAGTGCACTTCAAGGACTTCCTCAACCAAAATACAGCCTTTGTCGCGAGTGCCCTGTACACCATCCCGCATCACGCTACTCGCCACCATCTCATCGCATCCCAGCGTGAATCACTCAACTCACGTACCGGTGGGACCTGGCAGGTAAGTCGGAGGGGGCGGTCCTCGGGGAGCATGGGGGGATCAAACCCCGAAGGGAGGCCCGCACGGTGGCCTGGCCCGCGATCAGAGCCCACCGATCTGCGGGCGGTCTTGTCCCATACGGGCACGTCTTTCTTCTGCGCCGGCCCCTGTAAGGCTCCGCCATGGCCGTCGCAGAGAAGAGAACCCCCCTGTGCATGCGCCAAAATATGCCGACCGGTCTGCGCATGCGCGTAACCACGCCAGCAATTCCGCACATGCGCAACATCACACAGCCCCTTTGGCGCATGCGCGATTCTTTAAAGGTGTAACTAGTAAAGTTGACCAGGGAGAACCTGGGGAAGTGGTTTATTTAGTCTTTCAGAAGGCTTACGACTTACTATGTAAAGCTAAAGCATATGGGGATATGGGTAGTGTCTTGAGATGGACAGAAATCTGGTTAGCAAACAGGAAGCAAAAGGCTGGAGTAAATGGATCTTTATCTGATTGGCAGGCAGTGACTAGTGGGATATGGCAGGGATCTGTGTTAGGACCCCAACTGTTCACATTATATATCAATGATTTGGATGAAGAAACTATATGTAGTATTTCCAAATTTGCAGATGAAATTTGGGTGGGAGGGTGAACTGTGAGGAGGATGCAGAGATTCTTCGGTGGTATTTGGACAGGCTGAATGAGTGGGCATATGCATGGCAGATGCAGTATGATGTGGATAAATGGAAGGTTATCCACTTTGGTAGCTAAATTAGGAAGGCAGACTATTATTTGAATGGGTGTAAATTGAGAGAGGTGAATACTCAGTGAGACCTTGGTGTCCTCGCGCATCAGTCACTGAAAGTAAGCGCACAGGTACAGCAGGCAGTAAAGAAGGCAAATGGTATGTTGGCCTTCATAGGGAGAGGATTTGAGTATAGGAACAGAGATATTTTACTGCAGTTGTATAGGGCATTGGTGAGGCCACACCTAGAGTATTGTGTGCAGTTTTGGTGTCCTTATGTGAGGAAGGATGTTCTGGCTATGGAGGTGATGCAGCGAAGGTTTACCAGGCTGATTCCTGGGATGGTGAGACTGTCATATGAAGAGACACTAAGTCGATTAGGATTATATTCATTGAAGTTTAGAAGAGTGAGGGAGGAATCTCATAAAAACTTATAAATTCTAACAGGATTAGACAACATATATTCAGAAAGAATGTTCCCGATGGTGGGGGTGTCCAGAACTAGGGTTATAGTTTGAGGATAAGAGGTAAAGCTTTTAGGATTGAGGTGAGGAGACATTTCTTCACCCAGAGAGTGAAGTGAAATTCACTACTACAGAAAGTATTTGAGACCAAAACATTGTGTAATTTCAAGAAAGAATTAGATATGGCTCTTGGGGTTAAAGGGATCAGGGATATTGGGGAAGGCGGGATCAAGGTATTGAACTTTTTTTTTTAATAGACAATTTTACTGAGGTATTTTTGGCATGTAAAACAATTACATTGTATAGTATCGTACAAAACGAAAAGCAAATACCACATAGGGCAAACCACGACTCCATTCTCGCAAGGACCTGCCTAAACCACCCCCTACTCTACACTAACCGCACCTGTAAGTATCTAAAGTCGTTCCCTCTCGCCAGCCCAAACTTCCCCTCCAATGCCCTCATACTCGGAAAGGTCCCTTCCCGGAACAGATCACCTACCCTCACATTCACGCCCTCCGCCACATCGATACCCACCATCCATGTATCCCGAGGCAAATCGGTGATTGCCGCAGATTGGGGTCCACACCGATGCTCTCACTTCTCCTATATGCCTCCTCCACTGGCCCCAGATCCGCAGAGCCGCCACCACTATAGGGCTGGTGGAGTACCACGCCGGAGGGAGCGGCAGAGGCGCCGAAACCAGGGCTGTCAAACTGGTGCCCCTGCACGAAGCAGCCTCCATCCGATCCCAAACCGACCCCGCACCCAGCATCCATTTCCTTATCATCGCTATGTTGGCCGCCCAGTAGTAGTTGCTAAAGTTCGGCAATGCCAGCCCCCCTCCCCTCTGTTCCTTTCGAGCATCACCCTCCTGTGGTGGTATAACTAGGAGGTTTATGGTACCTATCTGCCATTGGTGCAGGGCACTCGCTGCCCAATGGCTCAGGTCGGTCATGTGCCTCTCTGCTGATTGGTTGAGGCTAGTCATGTGACTGCTCACCCATTGGCCGAGAGGCAAGTGGCCCCGCCTACAAGGCGGGGTATAAGAACCCGTAGGACCTGGCAGTCGGCCTTTCTCTGTAAGTCGACTGCCGGGCACACAACTAGTTGATTAAAGCCTGATATATGGAACTTCTTCACGACTCGAGTCCAATTGATGGTACATCACTTCCTCACTCGCGGGGACTTCCCCGCCCAGAAAAGTCCCAGGATAATTTTATTCAGCCTTTTAAAGAAGGACCTCGGGATGAAAATGGAGAGGCACTGAAATATGAACAAGAATCTCGGGAGAATCGTTATCTTAACACCCTCCCCGCTAGTAACAGTAGGAGCACATCCCAACTCTGAACCTCCTCCCTCACTCGTTCCACCAATCGGGACAGGTTGAGTTTATGCAACCTGCCCCAGTCCCGTGCCACCTGTATCCCCAAGTATCTTCTACCAGCCTGAACGGCAACCCCTTCAGCCTACTCTCCTGCCCCCTCGCCTGAATTACGAACATCTCGCTCTTAGCCATGTTCAATTTATATCCTGAAAACTGGCCAAATTCCCTCAGGATTTCCATGATACCATCCATCCCTGCCATTGGGTCCGATACGTATAACAGCAGGTCATCCGCGTATAACGAGACTTTATGTTCCACTCCTCCTCGGACCAGCCCTTTCCAGTCCCTTGAAGCTCTCAGATAACTGCAAGCGGCTCTATGGCCAGCGCAAACAGCAGAGGGGAGAGAGGGCAACCCTGTCTTGTCCCACGGTGCAGTCTGAAGTAATCTTATGTCATCCTGTTCATCCTTACACTAGCCTCTGGGGTCTGATATAACAGCCTAACCCAGTCAATGAACCCCTCCCCGAACCCAAACCTTCTGGGCACCTCCCACAGATAGTCCCACTCGACCCGGTCAAAAGCCTTTTCCCCATCCATAGCTACCACTATCTCTGCCTCCCTGCTCTCCGGGGGCATCATGATCACATTAAGCAGCCTCAAGGTATCGAACTTGATGATCAGCCATAATCATAATGAATGGCGGAGCAGGCTCGAAGGGCTAAATGGGCTACTCCTGCCTCTATTTTCTATGCTTCTATGTATCCAGCAATAAATCTGAAGGCTTGTGCATCAGAACTTGCCACATCCTTAGCCAAGCTGGCAATGTGGAAAATTGCCTAGGTATGTCCTGTACACAAAATGATGGACAAATCCAACCTAGCCAATTACTGCCCCATCAGCCTCCTCTTGGTCATCGGGAAAGTGATGGAAGGGGTCGTCGACAGTGCTATAAATGGCACTTGCTCAGCAATAACCTGCTCACAGACTATCAGTTTGTGTTCTGCCAGGACTTCATTACAGCCTTAGTCGAAACATGGATAAAGATTGACTGCCCTTGACATCAAGCTCGCATAGACCAAGGGCGCGATTCTCCAACCCCACGCCGGGTGGGAGAATCGCGGGAGCGCCGGGCGAATCACGCCACGCCGCCCTGGCACCCGCATGCGATTCTCCCACCACCCCCAAAACGGCATGTCTCGTTTTGCGACAGGCCGCTCGGAGAATCGCCGCTCTGGTCGAGCGGCGATTCTCTGGCCCGGATGGGCCGAGCGGCCTGCCTAATACGACCGGTTCACGCCGGTGCCAACCACACCTGGTCGCTGCCGGCGTGAACAGCGCGCGACCGCTGCGTGTGGGGCCTGTGGGGGGCGGAGGGAGAATCGAGCACCGGGAGGGTGCTCAGGAGGGGTCTGGCCCGCGATCGGTGCCCACCGATCGTCGGGCCGGTGTCTCTGAAAGACGCACTCTTTTCCCTCCGCCACCCCGCACGATCACTACGACATGTCTTGTGGGGCAGCGGAGGGGAAGCCGGCAAATTCAGATGCCTTTTTCTTGGATTGAGGTTCAGGTAACCTGGAAATGAAAAAGCAGGGAGCTGGGGAGGAACCCATCTCCAGCAGGTTTGTGTGTCTCTGTGTGTGCTCTTGTGCAAGTTCCTGTTGCCATAAATGAAGGGCAATATTTTACTGTACTGTGTTCCCTTATAAACGAGGGTTTTCAGTTTGGTTCAGGGCTGATCTCAACTTCAAAAGGCAGTATTGATCTTTACATTTTCTGTAAAATAAGGATTTGTTCAGGTTCTAAAGTTACTGTTCATGTTTATAGAATATAAAATTTCCTGTTCATTTTAAGTGGTCTAATATTACTCGCTGTAAAGATACACACACGTGTATGCATGCTCAGATCAATGGTTGAGTTTGTGTTCAATTCAGTAACAGAAATGGTGAATTAACAATGCCGAAGTGGTTTCAATCTAATGGTAAATGACCTTTCCAACATTTAGTCTGATATGAAGCTTCATCGGACCATGCAAAATTTACAATCTATGATGTAAATCCGATACATTCCCTTTCTGTTACAGCCGCTTTGTCTTCAGCTGCACTACTGTGTCCAAGTTGTTTCTGTTTTTCCGCTGTCTGACCTCCTGATAGCTCTACTCTAAATGCCCCGACCATCCTCCTGCTCAGAGCTTTTCTCTTTGTTACACAACATAATCTCTGGCTAACCAATAGCTTTTTGATAAGCGTCTTTAGCCAATAAAATGTCAATAAATTCTTTATGATTAGATTGAGGTCATTTTACCACGGCATTTTTCTGATTCTTTTTTCAACATAATCTGTGAGGGTACTTTTGAGCTGTGTTGACTTTTTTAAAATCATGATTGTTGGGACAAATTATAGCGATTGTTCGATAGCACCTGGAGCAGAATTTTATGCTTCCCATGGGAGCGGTTGGGAAGCAGTATAAAATTGTGCATAATGCCCTGGGCACTGTTCTTGATACCTACCTGCCTTCCCTCCACCCGCTGCAATTTTACAAATGGTGGGGAGGATTCTGGTAGCCCACCCACCTGTGGGTCAGTTGAGGTCCTTAAGTAGCCAATTAATGGCCACTTATGGGCCACTTCCTGCCCCCACCACAATTTTTCCCATGGGAGTCTAGAGCTGGCAGGCAAGGGAGCAAGTCCCCTACACCCATCAGATGGTGCCCTCACCCCCCGCCCCTCACCTCCGCACGGTCTTTTCCCTGCAAGAATTCTCCTCTCCACCTTTTCCGCCCTGTGATTTTATTACCCACCCTATGCCTACAGCACAGAAAGAGCTCTTTTAACCCAAATGATCCACTCTGACATTGGTGCTCCACATGACCATCCACTCACTCTTCTTCTAACTTTACAAAACATCATTACCTATCAATCTCAGTTGTGGAGTCTCATGAGGTTTTAGAATGTCCTAATGATTTAGTTATTGTTACGTTGCCATTGGTGGTTTGGTAGCAATACAGATGAGTGGACTAATGATCCAATTCCAGAGAATATGGGCGGGATTCTCCAGTAATGGGGCTATGTCCCCACGCCGGCGTGAAAAGCGGCGCCAACCACTCCAGCGTCAACAGTCTCCGATAATGGGGAATTCTCCCCTTCCTAGTGGGCTAGGTCGGCGCCGGAGAAGTCCCCGTAGCTCCAGCCAGCGTGGAACTGCCGCCGCGGGTTCGCATATGCGCAGAACGGCTGGCGTGATTCCGCGTATGCGCGTGGGTTCCTTTCTCCACGCTGGCCCCCGGGAAATATGGCGGAGCCCCACAGGGGCCCGGCGCGGAGGAACATAGGCCCCCACGGAACCAGCCCGCCGGCCGATCGGTAGGCCTCGATCGCGGACCAGGCCACCATAGGGGGCCCCACCCCGGGGTCAGATTCCCCCATCCAGGACGGCCACCGCAGACATACCTTCCAGGTCCTGCCAGATGCAGCGGGAATCTCGCGGGTGCCCGGGAATCGGCGGGGGAGAATCAGGAAGCCAGCGTCAGGGCAGAGGGTCGCGATTCTCGCATTCCTCCGGGGATTCTCCGACCCGGCGTGGGGTCGGAAAATCCCGGCCCATGTATTCAAACCCTACCAAAGCAGCTTGAGAATTTAAATTCAATTCTTAACAATTTGGAAATAAAAAGCTGTGTTCAGTAAAAGTGATCCTGATGAGACGGCATTGTCTTAAAAATCCAACTGGTTCTTTAACGCCCTTCAGGGAAAGAAACCTATCATCCTTACCTGGTCTGATCGAGATGCGACCCAACTCCCACGTCAACGTGGTTGACTCTATAGTAATGAACCATTCTGGGATTGATAAGAAGTATCTGCGATCAGCCAGAAATTCAGTGGAAATTGTCAAATGATAATAGTCTTTATATTTTTCTTATGGAATATGAAGGCCATGCCATGTAGATTTACAGGTCACAGGTTTCTTGATATAGGTGCAAATTCACTTTTTTTAAATTTGCTCCTGATTGCTGCTACTACTCCAAAATAATGGCTTCACTTTTATCAGGAATATACCATTACAGTTTGCTCAGGTCTATTAGGCAAAGTCAGAATGTAAAATAAGTTGAACCTCTGCTGTTGGCATTGCTCTGCATCACGACCCTCAATGTGCGCTCAGTTGGCTGGATGGCTGGTTCATGACGCCAACAGCATGGGCTAAATCCCATACCTGAGGCTATTCATGATGGTCCCGCCTTCTCAACCTTGCCCTTGCCTGAGGTGAGCTGACTCTCAGGTTAAATCACCATCAGTCAGCTCTCAAACGCGAGTGCAGCCTATGGTCCCCTGGGACTGTGGCATCATTTACAGTTTAGTAACTTAAGTGTCATTATAACACAGTTGGTCGCACAGTCATTTTAGAAACAAAAGGTTTATGATTTTCAAATGCAAATCCCATTATGGCCGCTAATTCCCGCGGGAGGACCATAATGGAATTTCTGCCAATGAGTTTTCAGATTTAGATCTTCCTTGCCCACGTTGGTGACATTTTAATATTTTTAATATATTTACATTTTTTACCAAGCCTGGCACCATAACATCCGCCAATGCCTTATCATCCCAGCCAGTAACTGTGACATCACGCCGGAACAAATCACTACTGGTTTCCACAAGAACCAGGGGTGCACATGGTAAAGGAAATGGCCAGACAGTGCCTTGCACTGCCTCCTGGCACCCTTGTACCTGGCAGGTTGGCATTGGCATGGTGCCAGGTTGGCACTGCCAGGGCAGACCCTCTGTGGAGCCCCATTAGGGGCTTCCCCTTATGTGATGGTTGTTGGTAGGGGGGGGGGGTGCATGCATTGGGGCAGGGGTAGCTAGTGACTGTGGAGGGGGAGGTGAGCAATGCCAATGATGGGGAGAGGGGTCGGTACCAGTGAGGGGTTGTCTCAGTCTTGGCAGGGGAAGGGTCACCCCAATGCTTGCATGGTGTGGGATGGGAGCAGGGTATCCTGATCTTTGCATAGTGGAGGGGGGAGGCATTTACCCTTCTAGGTATGGGGCTTGGAAGGTGTTTCTCTTGTTAACCAGGAGGCTCCCGATCCTCTTGGGGGGGGGGTCCTGATATCAGTGTTGGAGCCTTTTAAAGGGCACCCCAATCTCAGATTTCCGGCATGTTTAGGCACTGCCAACAGCCCCCCCCCCCCCCCCCCCTCCCCCACCTCCATCTGGCTGTGTGACCCCCGCCAGCTCTTTGAAATTGCACAGGGTGCTGTTTTTAATCCGACAAGAAAAGGCATCTGTGATGCCAATAAGCTTTTCTCCTCTGAGCCAGCACTCTGCAATTTTGGAGAAATCCCACCCAAGGACTTAAGATTTTATCTGTTTGCTATTTGTGGCGAAATCACAAACACGTCAAGAAATATTTCACAGCAATTAGCAAACAAATTCAACCTTTAAGACACATGACGATAAGCCAGAAAAGACCCAACTACCCACGGAGAGGGAAACAGATCCAGTTCCTCTGCCCCAGGTACATGGCAACGGTGATCAAAGACAACAGGATATCCAATGAACTGCAATGAAATGTAGATAATTCAGCCTAGTCCCTCACTGTTGTGGCAGATAACTGCTTTGAGGCATTTTACAGCCATTGCTATGCTTACAGAGCCAGTTCAAGGTCAATTTTAATAGTTTTCCATTCCGTTGACAGGAGCGCTTTGTGGCCTGTGGTCCGAATGAGAAAACACTGAGCAGTTTTTGCTCTCATTTTGCAATCAGCCGTTTCTGCCCATCTCTCTAAGTGCCACCTTGCAGGACTTCCCAGTTAAGTTCAATATTATTCATTTAAGTTAGCAGGAAATGAAAATATGAGACGATACCGTACTGTATTAAATCTAACAAGGATCATTTAAAAGAAATGCATCTGCATGATTCAATTGCAGAAATTTCAGTACAAAACAAGCTGTTGTACCTGTACCACTGCTGGCTAATAAATTGTTAACAACCCAAAGTTCTATGTTTACTCCCATACTTCACTGGACCAGAAATTAGGCAGGCAAGATCCAGGTGACTGTTCGTGTTATTTTCAAAACAGCTTCCAGGGAACAAAAACTTCCAGGTGGCATGTCTGTCGATGGAAGGCACCAGACCTCACCAGCAGGACTCAGATCGGAAAATGACTGTGTAATTAATCGCAGACGCTTGCTTAAACTGCCCCACTATTCCGCAGCAAGACAAGGCTCACCATCCATGTTAGCCGTTGTTTGTTATCTGAATGGAATGCTGTGGAAATTTGCAACAGTAAAACTTTTTTTTTAAGATTTAAAATGTGTCCACATAACAGGGCAAGTTGTTTTATTCAAATTAATGAAAATGTATTGGACACAAGGTTCACAAACCACATTTTCTTGAAGATAGAGATAATTATCTGTACAATTATTTGTATGGGTCACTTACAACATAAACAGTAAAATTCATATGGGCACCGTGACTGACACTAGATTTTTCTTAAACATTCTACCAGATGATTTTAATTACCATGACTTTATGATTTATTACTTGTGTGCAGTATTAAGCGGATACTTATTTCAATGACTTTCTTCTCAAAGACAGCGAAAGATCAGACCTCTGAGTTACTACCATCAATGTAATACTTTTAGTCTGCCACACTCAGTATGGCCATTATGATTATAAGATGAAAGACAACATGGCAAATGCTGAAGTCCTCATGAAAATTGGGGATTGGTCTTGGGTGCATTGAAAGAAAAAGGTCATTAATAAAATCTAAGAAAAACTTCTTTGGTCACAAGAGGAAACTGCAGAATTGGCTTTGGGCCTGTTCCAGAAAGAAGCCTACCTCCAATTTGAAATTGAAACCAGGTATTTTTGATGGCCGTTTGTTTTGAGTAATCCTAACTCCTTCTGCATCAAACCTTCAAGTTTGCTGTATCCCAGAGATTAATGAGATGACTGTTTGATTTTTAAACTTGCTTTGGACTCACTTTTCTCCAATGTTATGACAACCATTAAACTAATGGAAGTTTTATCCTACCGTTCCAGTTTTTAAAACAACTGCAATTGCTGAGGGCATTCAGCATCTTTGTTTCTCTATAGACGCTGGCTGATTAGCTGTTAGTTTCCAGAATTCCTCTTTCTGTTTCTACTTTCACAATTTAGGTGCATACTTCTTTGAAAATCTTTTGATGAGTTTCGAAACAATCGGCGGTATTTTAACTGTGCTTTATAGCCAGTGTAATTCATAGTGCTGAAAGATTAAATTTGACAAGAGGTACCCCGCCCGCACTATAATAAAGCCTCTGGAACTCAGCTTGGTGTATTTTGTGCCAGGCTGCTTCTGCAATGAATAGCACGACATGAAACGTAACATAATAAGGCTGAAGTCTCGCAACCATCTCGCAGACAGTCTGGTAAATACCCCAGAGAGACTTTGAGTCAGGTATAAAGGAAATGCATTGCCAAATATGACTTCCAATGTTTACAATGTCGTGGAAAGTAAACAGGCGTTTAAAATACTTTTGTTTTTAAAATTGCGTTTTATTTTCCAGCCTTTTTCCCTTTTAGCATCACAAACTCTGCTGTCTATTATTTGGCTGTCGGAAGACACAAAAGCCACAATTTATGGATTTCTCCAAGGCAGTTGCAGGTAGCGGTCCATGACAATCAATAGGAGGTGCGCTTCAGCGGGACAGGACTAATCTGCTGGTTTTAATTTCCCTCTGGTAATTCAAGGCAATTCATCTTGTGTGCCAACTGAAAGTGGTCACGACTTGGTTCCATGAGGATAGCTGACTGCAAAAATCAGTTGAGGCTGGGATTCAAACATACAGAATCTTCAGTTGTCGGTGTGAATGGGATGGAAAGTGGGCAGGTCTGGAATTTCCTGCTGCCAGTCAGTTTGCTGACACGGTCCACCACCAAGCATGCAGCGGGTAGCACAGCCAACAGAAGCAATTAAGGGACCTATTAAGGAGCCGCTCCCCCCCCCCACCCCCCCCCCCCCCCACACCAACTAGCATTTCCTGGTTAGCAGGTTAGCCAGCTGCAGTGGCCAATAGATGGACGGTGAAAGGAGGTATCCTTCTGCTGGTAGATTGGGAGGCCAGTACATCAGAGACGTTTAAATATTCCCTGTGTAGTAATGTGGCTCCTTTAGGGTGATCCTTCATGGGCCATGTGACCAGCTGAGGCTCAATAGGGATGGAGCACACGCATGTTAGCTGACCAGGTATTTTATTACAGACCTGGCTGTTAGGGTTTGGTCAGAGATAGCTTGGGAGTCAAAGGGACCATGTCTATGTAGCAGTTTTACTGTGATAGAAATAAGGGGCGGGATTCTCCGCGAACCGGCGGGGTGGGGCACTCCGGCGTCGGGCCGCCCCAAAGGGGCGGAATCCTCCGCACCTTCAGGGGCTAGGCCGGAGCTGGAGTGTTTGGCGCTGCGCCAGCCGTCGCCGAAGGGCCTCCACCGGCCGGCGTGAGTTGGCAGATGTGCGGGAGCGGCAGTGTGTGCTGGCGTCATCCCAGCGCATGCGCTGCGGGGTTCTTCTCCGCATCGGCCATGGCAGAGGTTGACAGCGGCCAGTGCGGAGGGAAAGAGTGCCCCCATGGCACAGGCCCGCCCGCGGATCGGTGGGCGCCGATCGCGGGCCAGGCCACCATGGGGGCACCCCCCCGGGGCCAGATCCCCCGCGCCCCCCCCCCGAGGACTCTGCAGGCTGCCCATGGAGCCAGGTCCCGCCGGTAAGGACCTGTTGTGATTTACGCCGGCGGGACCTGCCGAAGCGGGCAGCCACTCGGCCCATCGCAGGCCGGAGAATCACCGGGGGGGCGCTTACAGCGGCCGGCGACCGGCGCAATTCCCATCCCCGCCAAAACCCCGGCGCCGGAGAATTCGGCAGCCGCGAGGGAGGGATTCACGGCGCCCCCCGGCGATTCTCCCTCCCGGCCGGGGGGGGGGGGGGGGGGGGTCGTCGGAGAATCCCGCCCAAGGTTAGTCTGAGTTAAATCAATCACCGTTGCAATTTAACACTGCCTCGCCACTCGCCTCACAATACAACATTGGCAACGAGGATAAATCAATCCAGTTGGAGGAAAGTCGTCGAAAATTGGTGGGGGGGGGGGGGGGGGTGAGTGGCCTCGCGGAGGCCTGGAAAGTTAAAGATCATCAGCAGTCAAATAGGTATGCCACTATTTGGGAAAATTGATCCATATCATCCGGAAGTTGGAAGTTGCGGCAAATATGTCGAAAAGCTTTGGTGCATTTTCGCTGCCAATAGAATCACAGCAGAGGATAAACAGAAAGTAATATTACTTACAGTTTACAGCCAAAGAAACAAATATATCTTTTCACAGTAACTTCATTGCAGTGTTAATGTAAGCCTACTTGTGACACTTATAAAGATTATTATTATTAGAACCTTGCTTAACATCTCTAGAGGCCCTGGATTCCAATTCCTTTAATCAATTGGTGTAACTAGTGAGGGACTATTACAATCCCCAACCCTCCATTATTATGCACCACTATGGCCGCATAGCCATATGCTGCCCTGGCACCCCCTGCGATTCTTCCACCCCCCCCAAAATGGCGTGTCGCGTTTTGCGACACGCCGCTCGGGGAATCGCCGCTCGCCGTTTTTCCCGGCAACCGGCGATTCTCCGGCCCGGATGGACCGAACGGCCTGACGACCACGACTGGTTCACGCCGGCGGCAACCACACCTGTGGGGGGCGGAGAGAGGATCGAGCACAACGGGCGTGCTCGTCAGATGTCTGGCCCGCGATCGGTGCCCAACGATCGTCGGGCCGGCGTCTCTAAGAGACGCACTCTTTCCCCTCCGCCGCCCCGCAAGATCAAGCCGCCATGTCTTGCGGGGCAGTGGAGGGGAAGACGGCAACCGCGCATGCATGGGTTGGAGCCGGCCATCCTGCGCATGCGCGGCTGACGTCACTTAGGCACGCCGGCCGCGTCATTCTCGAGATTCACGCAACACCGCTCCTGGCCCCCCGGGGGGTGGGAGGGGGGGAGAATAGGAGGCGAGAAGCGGCCTCTGGCGCTGGAGTGAAACACTCCGGGTTTCGCTCCAGCGTCGGCACTTTAGTCTCCCTTTGGGAGAATCGCACCCTATAAATTCCATACAGTCATTAGAGGCCCTGGGGAAACCGTATCCACCTTTGTAGCCAGACTTTGACAGATGTTGGAGCATTGTGAATTCGGTACTTTTCTCAATGATATTCTGTGTGGCAGGTTGGTCTGTGGGATCAACAACTTAAATATTCAGGAGAAGTTGCTGGCAGAACCAAGATATCCTTGGACAAAGGAGTTGAGTTTGCTCAAATGGCCGAAATCGCTGAACAAAGCACTTCTGAATTGCAAAGCGAGGGGAACCAGTTATGATGGGAAGCAGCAGCCTCTTGAGGTTCCCGAAGGGAGGGAACAGCAGAGTCAGAAAAGAAGAAAAATAACCGGCAGTCACAGGGGTTAGAGGCTTGTTACTGTTGTGGGGTAGAGCAGTCATTTTCAAATCCAGGGTTGTGTTGGGAGGGACGTGGCATGCGTCGTGGCATTCCCGATCGCGGGGCCATGTGTTGCGACGTTCCAGATCGAGGGAAATAGTTATCAATGGCCCGGCTTTTAAAAATGCCGGCCGTGACTGACTTTCAGAATGCCAGACGTTCCGTGCATGCGTGCCCACTCAACAATGCACAGGCCCGGAGCTCAGCGGGGCAGACAGCGTCCTCCTGACATCAGCGCACGAACCCAGGAGCAGATTTATTTTTTTAATTGCCAGAGACTTCCTGCCTGGAGCGGCGACAGAGAGCAGGTCACTTGCCCTGTACACTGATGTCACGTGTTCTGGGGGCTAGAGAGATTCCTCCATCTTGCAGCTACCAGCAGTGCTGGTGTGAATTCCAGGGCCTCTGGTGAACAACCCATGAAGAAGGAGCTGAAAACAAGATCAAAGCAGCATAAAGATGATTACTTGAGGTATGGGATTTGATGGAACCATCAATTCACCAGACATGTCTTTCCGATGTGAATCTAGGCTTTAATCGACTTACTTCAGAGCCAGCCTGTTACTTGTTAATGAACTCGAAGTGACCCAGGCTGACTCTGGACACGGATACTTATACAGTTGCACTAGGGGGAGGAGTCGTGGGCGGAACCAAGGGTGGAGCCCAGTACAAGTTCCTAAGTGCTCCCAGCGCTACTCCCCCTAGTGGTAGGATGGCGCTACTGCGCTTACAATAACAGTATGAATTAGTATACGTATATACATTCATATATTACATTCACCACAGGATTATTAATTGTGCCACTTCAAACCAGGATTCAAAGTTCATGTTTTATATGCAGGGAAGCACTGGCAAATGAAAGTTTAAAACCCTCAAAACTTCAAAAACATTTGAAGACTAAGATTTGTTTCAACGGATGCAGTGAGAACTTAAAACATAAGCTGAAGTCATTATCAGAAATGTAACATTGAATAACAAAGCAAGTGAGATTGTGTGGACCAAGCTGGCTCACCTCACTTAAAGGTAAATGAAAATGGCGGGTAATGAAGGTCAGCCGGCGTGGGTCACGAAGGTCAGCCGGTGTGGGTCGCGAAGGTCGGTCGGCGTGGGTCGCGAAGGTCAGTCGGCATGGGACGTGAAGCTCAACTAGCATGCGTCCAGAAGGATGATCGCTTGATAAAATGGGTCCAGGGCAAAAAGTTTGAAAAACACTGCAGTAGAGCATTTCCAAAACAGATGCAAGTGTTAGGGATTTATCCAGTTCAGATGTAATAAGGCCAGAGTCAATCTACTCCAAGCTCCCAAAAAAAAGCACCGGCAGCTCCGGTGAAACATAGAAGGTAGGAGCAGGAGGAGGCAATTTGGCCCTTTGAGTCTGTTCTGCCATTTATTATGATCATGGCTAATCATCCAACACAATAGTCTAATCCCGCAACATACAATGTTTTGGACTACTTCCTGTGGTAACAAATTCCACAGGCCAACCACCCTCTGGGTGAAGAAATTTCTCCTCATCTCTGTCCTGTATGGTCTACCCCATATCCTCAGACTGTGACCCCTGGTTCTGGACACACCCACCATCGGGAACATCCTTCCTGCATCTACCCTGCCCAGTTAGAATTTTTTTTTTTAATTCAAAATTTAGAGTACCCAATTCTTTTGTTTTCAGGGGCAATTTAACCTGTCCAATCCACCTGCTCTGCATATCTTTGGGTTGTGAGGGTGAAACCCACGCAAACACGGGGAGAATGTGCAAACTCCACACGGACAGTGACCCAGAGCCGGGATCGAACCTGGGTCCTCGGTGCCGTAAGGCAGCAATGCTAACCACTGCGCCACCGTGCTGCCCCCCTATTAGAATTATGCAGGTTTCTATGAGATTCCCCCCTCATTCTTCTGAACTCCAGTGAATGCAATCCTAACCGATTCAATCTCTCCCCATAGATCAGTCCTGCCATCCCAGGAATCAGTCTGGCAAACCTTTGCTGCACTCCCTCTTTCGCAAGAACATCCTTCATAAACATAAGGAGACCAAAACTGCAGACAATATTCCAAGTGTGGCCTCACCAAGGCCCTGTATAATTGCAGCAAGACATCCCTGCTCCTGTACTCGAAACCTCTTACAAAGAAGGCCAAAATATAATTTGCCTTCTTTACCGCCTGCTGCACCTAATGCTTACCTTCAGGCTGGTGGGTGACGACACCCAGTCACTGAAGGTAAGCATTCCCCTCTCCTAATTTATAGCCATTCAGATAACAGTCTGCCTCCTCGTTTTTGCTATCAAGCTTGAGGAAGACCCTTAAGAAAAATCAGGGGCTGGATTCTCCGTCCTACCATGCCACATTTCTGTTTCACCCCGCCGGCGGGATGTTCCATTATGCCAGCTGGTCAATGGTGTTTCCCATTGTGGGTCAGCCCCACGCCATGGGAAACCCCCGGGCTGCTGGCAAAATGGAGCATCCCGCTAGCGGAGAATCCAACCCCAGAAGTATATAAGCTTAACATGGTGAGATTAAGTAAAACACCCCACTGATATTGTCATTGTCGCCAGCGTCCATCCACTTAAAATGGAGGTCGATACAACTGCCACAGTAGTGGGAGATCAAACATTTAGGCATCTGCAGGGAAGGTTGCAGCTTGTGAATCTCAACAGTACATCAGTCATCTTAGTCACCTATACTGGGAGACACTGGGGACGGCATCCATACCAATATCGTACCAACACGAGTCAACCCAGCTGCCGCTAATTGTAGTGAAAGGACAAAGGTCAAGTTTCATGGAGAGGGATTGGCTGAAGAAAATCAAGTTTAATTGGCAAGAAATATCCAGCATCTCCGACGGGGATTTCCAGAAACTTATACAGAAATATCACGAGCTCTACCACAGAGAATTAGCATAAAGGAGTGAAAGCAAAGATCTATGTAGAACCACAAGCAACACCAACATTTTTGCACTCCAGACGGGTGGTGCCTTATGCTCCACACCAAAAGGTGGAGGGGGAGTTAAAGAATCTGGAAAACCTGGGATAATTATTCCAGTACAGTTTTCAGAAGGGGCAGCACCAATTGTAATCGTGCCAGTGTTGAAGCTAGACCGCACAGTCCAAATTTGCAGTGATTTCAAGATGACGGTGAACAGACTGCTAAAGTAGACAAATATCCGATCCCCAGGATAGAAGACTCATATGCCAAGGTGGCAGGGTGGGGTGCTCAAGCACACCAAATTGGATTTAAGCCATGCATACCAGCAGCAGGAGCTGGAAGATAAGTCAAGAAAGTTTGTCACCACAAATACACACAAAGGTGTGTTCCAATATTCGAGATTTCCCTTTGGTATTTCATCAACCTACCCTTTTTCTCAGCGCACAATTGATAGACATTTTCAGGAAATTGCATGTATCTGGACAATGTCCTAGTGATGGGTGTGGTGATATGCATCACTGTAAATACACAAGGGGTTAATGTAAATACATGTCGACTAGCTAGACACTAGAGGGAGCACCAGAGACATGACACACAGCCACTCAACCAATAGGTCAGTAAGATAGGACACGACCAATGGGCATTCATGATATACACAGAGGTGACACTGCCACAGGGGGGCATTACGCCAACCATTATATAAAGGACACAACACACATGATCTTCCTCTTTCCAGTGGAGACACTCAGTGAGTAGAGACACAGGGTTCATTCAATATCACACCCACCACGTGGATTGTAGCAGACTGGATTGTCAGTCTGAGTAGCTATAGAAGGATTAACAGTAGAGGCGAACCTGAGTAGGAGAATTGTAAATAGTTCAATAAACGTGTTGAAGTTATCTCCACGTCTGAACCTTCCTTTGTCAGAGTGCACATCAAGGAAGCCGCTTATGCTACGCCAAGAGCATAACAAGACAATGGGAATAACATGACAGGAACACAAAGCAAATTTGGAAGAAGTCCTCCAGAGGTTCAAAGAAGCCATTATTCAGTTAAAGAGAGAGAAATTCACATTTCAGGCTGATAAGGTCACTTTTAAGTTTTCGGAGTTGATACGAAGAGATTGTATCCACTCAAGAAGGAATACATTGGAATCAAAATCATTTTAGGGATGGTCAATTATTACAGCCCCTTTTCACTCGATCCGTCTACCATTTTAGTGCCCCTGCATCAACTGCTGCAGAAGCACCAACATTAGAAGTGGGAAGATTCCCAGAAGAAGTCTTTCGATCAGGTCAAACAGGCCATGCAATCATTGGTCTTGCTGGTCCATTTGAACCCAGACAAACTCATCATAATCACATGCAATGCATCACCTTATGGTATCGGCACAGTACTCTCACTCAAAGTGGAAAATGGTGTGGAAAGGCCTGTTGCCTTCACATCTAGAGCACTGTCGGATGCTTAGAGGAAATATTCCCAGATCCACCAAGAAAATATGGTAGTCATTTATGCAGCAGGAAAATGTCATTAATATGTTTATGGCCGGCACTTCAACGTCGTCACAGAGCATGAACTATTACTTGCCATTTTCCGTGAAGATAAACCTGTACTGCCAATTGTATCAGCCAGAGTGCAAAGGTGAGTACTGCTCGTAGCTGGATTTTTTTTATACCTTTCAGCATCGGTCGGATATCCAGATATCAAACACGGCTGCTTTGAGCAGGCTTCCACTGCCACAAACAATATCCGAGACTTCCACTCCACTGAAGATCGTCTTGGCTCTGAATTTTCTTGACACACTATTTCAATTGGCCACATTAAGACGTGAACTAACTGAGGCCCTTTGTTGTCAAGAGTTAAAAGAATTGTTCTCTTCGGCTGACATTTTGAGAAGTCAGAACAGATCAGACCCTATATGCAGTGTAGGAACGAAATCACTTGTGAGGTCGGGGTCCAATGGGCTTGCAGAGTGATAGCGCCACCACCGGGGTGGCAGCCTCTTCTCCAAGATTTGCACATTGATCATCCGGGTCCATCCAAAATCAAGATCCTGGCCAGGAGTTGAGTTTAGTGACCAGGTGACGACATGAAGATCAAAACTATGGTCAAACGATGTGAACAGACTCAACACAACCTTCTGCCTACAGCAGGTTTGCTCTCTTGGGAGTGACTGGAGAGTCTATGGACCAGACTCCACACAGACTTTGTCCAAAGTGGCTGTATATTCAGCTTATGTGTTTGACCACTGCGTCAGCCACCGCAGACAAGCTGCTTCAAATCTTTGTCATTCACAGCCTACCTGAGGTGATCGTCTTCGACAACTTAGCCTTCATGGCGAAAGAGTTTCAACTCCTCGTTAAATCCAATGGGAGCCAGCACATAAGGACAGCCTCATACCACCCCACATCAAATGGGCTGGCTGAAAGAGCTGATCAAATTTTCAAAGCGTCAATGAAAAAACAAGCTAATCAGCCACCATTACTTTGTTTAGCGGACTTTTTCCTCTTGTACAATACACTGCGCCTCAGGACCTGGCTCGACCTCATCTTTCCAAATTTGTTGGGGAGGGTGGAGGCTAAGCAAGACTCCATCTTGAAGGACACTCACAGAAAGGCCACCACGGTAAAGCCGGTAAGGATAGGTTGTTTCAAACAGAAGATTTATTGCATGTGCGGAACTTTGGTGGAGGACCGGAATGGTTACTTGAGACAATATTTTCCTTAACTGGGGCAGTATCCTTTGCCATGGACCTCCAGGGCCATGAAGCAAGAGAACATGTTTCTCATAGGGAGGCAGTGGCATAGCGATATTGTCTCTGGACAAGTAAACCAGAGCTGCAGGGTAATGGGGTACCAGGAGACCCAGGTTCAAATCCACCCATTGCAGTTGGTGAAATTTAAATTCAATAAAAATTTGGAATCAAAAACCTAATGATGACCATGAAACTATGTTGAATGTTGTAGAACCCATCTGGCTCACTAATGTCCTTTAGGTAAGGAAATCTGCTGTCCTTACCTGGTCTGACCTACATGTGATTCCAGATCCACAGCAATATGGTTGACTTCTAACTATCCCCTCAAGGGCAATTAGAACATAGAACATAAAGTGCAAAAGGAGGCCACCCAGCCCATCGAGTCTGCACCAACCCACCTAAGCCCTCACTTCCACCCTATCCCCACAACCCAATAAACCCTCCTAAGCTTTTTGGACACTAAGGATAATTTATCATGGCCAGTCCACCTACCCTGCACATCTTTGGACTGTGGGAGGAAACCGGAGCACCCGGAAGAAACCCACGCAGACACGGGGAGAACGTGCAGACTCCGCACAGACAGTGACCCAGTGTGGAATCGATCCTGGGACCCTGGCGCTGTGAAGCCACAGTGCTATCCACTTGTGCTACCGTGCTGCCGACTATTGGGGATAGGCAATAAATGCTGGCCCAGCCGGTGACGCCCACATCCCATGAACAAATTTTAAAAATAGAGTAGGGGAGAACTGTTGTCCCTGCAAATGGACGGGTGGACATTATCCCAGCTCCTAGTATACCATTTGCCAAATCAGTGTTGTTGGAACCAAAATCTTCGCTAGGGCAATCATCAGGGGTCACAGAAGGAGTTGAAGGATTGAGGCGACCATCAATTCACACGAGACAGAGAATGGAAGTGAGCTGTGGCTTTAATCAAGTAGAACAGTGCCTGCCTACAACTGCTCTGCAATGAGAGCCACCTACAGGGCAGCTGCTCTTCTACCTCCCCTCAAGGGGGTGGAGCCAGGGGCGGAGCCCACAAGGATACCAACATGATACAATCAGTGTAGTACAGTACAATGGTCCATAGGTGGAGCCCACATGGGCAACAGCGTGGTACAATGTAATACAGTGGTGAATGGTTGCCATCATATGTTCACTACAAAGGGGTAGACAGTACTGCCCCTAATTCAGACTCTACCAATTTCCCTGCCTTGCTGCAGACTCAGGTGACTCCAGTCTGGAAAAGCCAGTTGCCATGTTGAGACGTTCGACAAAAGCTGTCAAGCCGGCGTTGGGGCGGCGTGGCGCAATTCCAGCGCCCCCCCCCCCTCCCGGGGATTCACTGACCCGCGCGGTGTTGGAGAATCCCAACCCATGTGTCTAAGGTCTATTGCTACCAGCTGGCTGGAGGTCACATTGCTAACTATGTGCAATACTATTCACAGACATATCACCACAGTGGACATTTTGTTTAATTTCAAAGTGCTGAGATGTTGCCTCCATCTTGAAGCACACTCACTCTCCCTTCCCTGCATTGGCAGGTTGTCACTTTCTCAGTGCTGAAGGACGTTTTAATGGCCCTTCAGGAAGGGCCATTACTTCAGGAAGCAAAGTATTGGACACACCCCTGTCAGCATCAATGGGGCCGAGGTGGAGATGGTTAGCAGTTTCAAATTCCTTGGGGTGCACATCTCCAAAAATCTGTCCTGGTCCACCCACGTCGACGCTACCACCAAGAAAGCACAACAGCACCTATACTTCCTCAGGAAACTTAGGAAATTCGGCATGTCCTCATTAACCCTTACCAACTTTTACAGATGCACCATAGAAAGCATCATATCGGGCTGCATCACAGCCTGGTATGACCCAGGACCGCAAGAAACTTCAGAGAGTCGTGAACACCGCCCAGTCCATCACACAAACCTGCCTCCCATCCATTGACTCCATCTACACCTCCCGCTGCCTGGGGAAAGCGGGCAGCATAATCAAAGATCCCTCCCACCTGGCTTACTCACTCTTCCAACTTCTTCCATCGGGCAGGAGATACAGAAGTCTGAGAACACGCACGAACAGACTCAAACGCAGCTTCTTCCCCGCTGTCACCAGACTCCTAAATGACCCTCTTATGGACTGACCTCATTAACACTACACCCTGTATGTTTCATCCGATGCCAATGCTTATGTAGTTACATTGTGTACCTTGTGTTGCCCTATTATGTATTTTCTTTTATTCCCTTTTCTTCCCATGTACTTAATGATCTGTTGAGCTGCTCGCAGAAAAATACTTTTCACTGTACCTCGGTGCACTTGACAATAAACAAATCCAATCCAATCCAATCCAATCCAATGCCTTCAGTATCAGGTGCCTATCCTGAACACTTACGGATAGCTTGTGTGCCCGACTGTTAATTGTATAAAATACCTGTAGTAGCATACAGTTGGGATGTACTCATTGGATAATTATTTGAGCCAATATAAAGAGACACCTACTGACATTGGTGGGGCTGGGCTGGGCTTTACAGATGGTAATACATTTGTGATGTCTCACTTTGTGAATACATCTAAGATGTCTAGCACCAACTGGCTGTAAGAACTTTAGCACCGTAATATGCTGCTGGGTCGGGATGCAGACATGATCCAGGTGTCAGGCTTTTGACCCTGAACAAAAATCCTACCCACAGTTTTCCGATAAAGAAACATACACTTTATCACAAGAGTTTAACCATTTTATGAACTGATGTAAAACTCTGTCACATAAAAATAGCGGGCACAGTGAATTGATTCGAACTTGAGAAATAGGATACGATGAATTGATGGGGGTCACCTTTGTGATTTAGTTGTGCACTTGAGTCTGTGGATTCAAATCCCACTGAAGGACTGGAGTAATTCTAGTTGGCATCAATATAAACAGGGCGTAGATATGCTGGAAGTCAAACAATAATCCTATTTGCCAGATCTCTGCAAGACTCACAAAGCATATAAATTTCTGCCTGACGTTTTAGTAGGTGATCTTATTTAAATTACATATAAATGAAGCCAGGCATGAAATCCTCTCTTTTTCAGGGCTAAGCTCTCACAGTATGTGCACCCAACATACATAAAAAAGGTAATAAAAGAAAAAAAAGTCATGAAAGCAGCAAAGCAAAGTTGGAGAACAGCAGCGAAAAGATGCACATAAAAATAGCAAGAAAATCAGAGATGCAACAGGAAGAAAAAAGCCATCATTGTCTTTGTGGAGTTTGCACATTCTCCCCGTGTTTGCGTGGATTTCGCCCCCACAACTAAAGATGTTCAGGGTAGGTGGATTGGCCACGCTAAATTGCTCCTTAATTGGAAAAATGATTTGGGTACTGTAATTTTTTTTTTAATTACAAAAAAAGGAAGAAAAAAGCCAATGATCTTGAAACCCCAGCAAGAGAGAGAATAAAAAGATGTATACCTTGGGATACAGATCTTTAGATGTTTGCAAATATCAGGAGTATCTTGCAGTACAAGCTCAGTTCCAACAATCTCCTGAATTGTTGCAGTCTGCTGCATACATCACAGCCTTGACAACCTGTGCTTATTGGTAACAGGTATTTAAAAAATGTTGAGCCACCAAAACATAGATAAAAATGGAAGAGTAGATAAAGTTAACTTTTGATCCTTAGGGGAAGAAACAGGAAAATTGTGGTGGGGTTGAGGAAAAGGCAGAGACATAGAATTAAAATGTTGGGCCAGATTTTTGTGGAATAAGGCTGACACCAGAGGCCTGTAAAAATGACGGGCAGGAGCCGATTCGAGGGCCCTGATGCACAATCAATGGACACGAAGCGTAGGTGAAGTCCGAAATGAAAGGCTTTAATCAGCAAGAAGTGAGCCCGGCAGCAGACATACAGAAATGGCCTGGCTGCTGGGGAACACGGGTTCTTATATCTCGCCTCGTAGGCGGAGCTACCTTCCTCTTGGCCAATAAGAATACAGAGAACACTGCAGACGCCAAAATACTGGCCAAAATCCTAGCCAAAAGGCTAGAAGACTGTGTACCTGAGGTGGTCACAGAGGACCAGACGGGCTTTGTCAAAGGTAGACAGCTGACCGCGAACATCAGGCGCCTGCTGAACGTGATAATGACCCCCTCCGGGGAGAGAACACAAGAGGTGATCGTCTCCCTGGACGCAGAAAAGGCCTTCGACAGAGTCGAGTGGAAATACCTCATAGAGGTACTGGAGCGGTTCGGGCTTGGAACAGGGTTCACCGCTTGGGTAAAGCTCCTGTACAACGCTCCCATGGCGAGTGTACAGACCAACAATACCAACTCCCAATACTTCCAGCTGCACAGGGGCACCAGACAAGGATGCCCACTGTCCCCGCTGCTGTTCGCACTAGCAATTGAACCGCTAGCAATCGCGCTCAGGGCAGCAAAAAATTGGAGGGGGATCCGAAGGGGAGGTAGAGAGCACAGAGTCTCACTCTATGCGGATGATCTGCTCCTCTATATCTCGGACCCACAAAGCAGCATGGACGGAATCATCGCGCTCCTGAAAGAGTTTGGAGCCTTCTCGGGCTACAAACTCAACATGAGCAAAAGTGAGATCTTCCCATTACACCCGCAAGGGGGGGGGGGGGCAGCACTAAAGGGGCTGCCGTTCAAACAAGCCCGACATAAATTCCGCTACCTGGGGATCCAAATAGCCCATGACTGGAAAGGGATCCACAAATGGAACCTCACCAGCCTGACGGAGGAAGTTAAAAAGGACCTGCAAAGATGGAACACACTCCCGCTCTCCCTCGCGGGGAGAGTTCAGACGATCAAAATGAATGTACTGCCCAGGTTCCTCTTCCTGTTTAGATCCATTCCGATCTACATCCCCAAGGCCTTTTTCAAAGCGCTGGACAAACTCATCATGGCGTTCGTATGGGGGGGTAAAAATGCTAGGATCCCAAAGAAGGTCTTACAAAAAACAAAAACCAGGGGAGGGTTAGCCCTCCCGAATCTACAATTCTACCACTGGGCAGCAACAGCCGAGCGAGTAAGGGGATGGATCCAGGAGCCAGAAGCTGAGTGGGTGCGTGCGGAGGAGGCCTCCTGCATGGGAACCTCCCTCCGGGCCCTCGCCACGGCAGCACTCCCATCCCCACCCAAAAAACACTCCAGCAGCCCAGTGGTGACAGCCACCCTCCAATCCTGGAACCAACTGCGGCAGCAACTTGGCCTGACCAAAATGTCGAACAGGGCTCCCATCTGCAACAACCATAGGTTCAAACCAGCACTGACCGACGCCACCTTCAAAAGGTGGAGGCAGGACGGGGGGACACTGACAGTCAGGGACCTATACACGGACGACAGGATCGCAACACTGGACGAACTGACAGAGAAATTTCAGCTAGCTGGGGGGAACGAGCTACGGTACCTGCAGCTCAAAAACTTCCTACGAAAGGAGACAAGGACGTACCCACAACCGCCACGACAGACACTACTGGAAGACCTACTGGACGCAAGTATCCTAGAGAAAGGGAACTGTAGTGACATGTATGACCGACTGGTAGACAGGGACGACACCGTACTGGACGCAACAAGGAGGAAATGGGAGGACGACCTGGGGATGGAGATAGGGTGGGGACTCTGGAGCGAAGCACTGCATAGGGTCAACTCCACCTCCACGTGCGCAATGCTCAGCCTGACGCAACTAAAAGTGGTACATAGAGCCCACTTAACAAGAACCCGTATGAGTAGGTTCTTCCCGGAGGTGGAAGACAGATGTGAACGGTGCCAAAGAGGCCCGGCCAACCACGCCCACATGTTCTGGTCTTGCCCCAGACTCGTGGAGTACTGGACAGCCTTCTTCGAGGTTATGTCCAAAGTGGTGGGAGTGAGGGTGGAGCCATGCCCGATAGTGGCGGTCTTCGGGGTTTCAGAACAGCCAGATCTATTCCTGGGGAGGAGGGCGGACGCCCTTGCCTTTGCCTCCCTGATCGCCCGCCGTAGAATCCTGTTTGGCTGGCGGTCAGCAGCACCGCCCAGAGCTGCGGACTGGCTGTCCGACCTCTCGGAATCTCTCCAAATGGAGAAAATCAAATTTGCCATCCGAGGGTCGGACGACGGCTTCCACAGAACGTGGGAGCCATTCATGCAACTGTTCCGGGACCTATTTGTGGCCAATGTACAAGAGGAAGAATAGTCGGGGGAAGGTAGCGGGAGGGGGGGGGGGGGCTAAAGGTTCGTTACGGGGGTTCGATGGCTAGCTAAGGCCCAAAACCAAACTAAATAAACATGTTGAGGGGGGGGGGGGGGGGGGGCGCAGTTACTACTACGAAGATGCTTACCTGTAAATATGTATGTTAATTTTTGCGTGTTTGTTTTTTTTTTTGTTTCTCTCTCCTAACAATTTGTAATTTGTTCAATATAAAATATGAAAACTGAATAAAAACATTTATAAAAATAAAAAGAATACAGAGAACACGATACTTGGGCCAATGGGCAGCGAGCCTCTGCACCAATGGTAGCTCACACTCCCAGGTACCGTAATACCCCTAGTCATACTACCACAGGCCCCTTCTCCCATTCCTAGTACCAGCAATTTTTGACAGAACAGGAAAAAGGTGCCGGTAGCAAACCTGCACCCTGCACTCGCTACCTGGATGATTAATTTTAGGGGTTGGCATTTCATGCCAACCACCCTACTCATTTTTTGTGGGGTCAGGCCAGCTTTTTGAGGACATATGGTTCATGGTCATTCAGAGAAGTCATGAACCATAGTCTTAACCTCTCAAAAGGTATCTGTGTCAGTTTCATGCCACTTCAATTATCTTCAGGCCCTCATGTCCTTTCCATGCCTCACATACCCCTATGCTACCTCCATGTTCATTCATCCAGTATGCATTATAGGACCAATTAATCATACAATAAAAATGGCAAGTCTTGAAATGCACTTTAAAAACACCCATTCAAAAATATGCCTTAAAAATCTGTGCTCGAGCAACCCAAGAAAAGCCAATCAAACAGAGCCTTTATGGTCCAAATAACAGAAGCTTTATCCCACTTCAAATCTCTTAATTTTGTCCAAATTAACATACAGACATTGAAATAAACAGATCAAAGAAGGAATACTTAATTTTAATCTCATAAAGATGTAATTCAGTTAAAACAAACACTTTAATTGCACATGTGTTAACAGGCCCTCTGCTGAGTTTAGAACTGAGACAAGCATTTGTATTAAGGCCATCTGGAGGAAAATATATCGGCCCATCATTTTCTGCTGATACAGTTCACAAGTCGCCTCATTATGAATGCTTGGCTGAATTCCAAGATTCACTAATGGCTGTTGCTGAAAAGAAAACATGCTGCAAAATTTTTCCATTTTCCTTCATTAGAACAAATGCAAGAATGCCACATTTCAAACAGTAATAATAACTTATACTACAGGAGGTATACCTGATTGGTTAGCAAGTTGACTCTGATTGCCCGGGGAATCACCATGCAGAAAGCAATGGGGAACTATATGCTCCCCAAGCTCTGTGGTAATTAAAAGGGGCAATGCTTGAACGGATCGCTGTATAAAATGTATGCTGTTACTACTAAGTGTAAATGAACCACATTAAGACCTGTACTGATTATTAACTACGTGAACAATCAGTTTAAGAATTGTTCTGAAACCAGTTTACTAGAAAATTCTATAATTAGAGCTGCAAAGAGAGCTTCAAACTAAAGAGTGGAGTGCGGGATTCACCTGAGGGGAGATCTATAAAGTTAAAGGTAAAGGACAAGGCAATGGTGCAGGTTAGTGATGTGAATACTGATAACCAGAGTGTGACAGGATTAGACAAAGCATATAAACCAGCAAAAAGGTCAGTGCAGGGAAAATGGTAAAAAGACAGCATGAAACGTTTTTGTAATAAGATTGATGAATCAGAGATATGGATGCATATCAGAAAGACAGGAAGAAAGGAAAGCAGGTGGGGTAACACTGCAATGAAGTTTCTGAGAAAATCCCCTAGTCGCCACACTCTGGCGCCTGTTCGGTACATGGAGGAAGAATTCAGAATGTCCAAATTCCTAACAACTCGTCTTTCGGGACTTGTGGGAGGAAACCAGAGCACCCGGAGGAAACCTACACACTGGGAGAACATGCAGACTCTGCACAGACAGTGACCCAAGCCAGGAATCAAACCCGGGTCCCTAGCACTGTGAAGCAACAGTGCTAACCACTGTGCTACTGTGTATACAGTCGGGAGGGAATTGCCCTGGGGCTCCTCAACATTGCCTCTGGTCCCTATGAAGTGGTGGCACGGTGGCGTGGTTAGCACTACTGTCTCACAGCACCAAGGAACCCGGTTCAATTCCAGCCTTGGGGTGACTGACTGTATGGGGTTGGTATATTCTCACCCTGTCTGCATGGTTTTACTCACATTGCTCAAAAATATGCTAGTTAGGTGATTGGCCATGCTAAATTGCCTCTCAGTGTCCAAAGATATTCAGGTTAGGTGGGGTTATGGGGAGAGGAAGGGGGACTGGTCCTACATGAGGTGTTCTTATGGAGGGTCAGTGCAGACCCAATGGTCCGAATGGCCTCCTTGTGACTGCAAGGATTATCTGAATATGGAGTCTCATGGCATCTGGTGAAATATCGGCAAGCAAACCTTCTGCTGATTGCCATGTAGCGCCCCTCCTCAGCTGATGAATCAGTACTCCTCCATGTTAAGCCCTATTTTGAGGAAGTACCGAGGGTGTAATGTGCAAAATATACTTGAGGGACTTCAATGTCAGTGAGCAAAAGTGGCTCAGTCGCATCACTACTGACTGAGCTACCCAACTTCTAAAGGACATAATAGCTAGACTGGGTCTGCAGCTGGTAACGAGGGGACCAAAAAGAGGCAAAACAATATTTTTACCTCACCCCCGCCAACCTGCCAGCCACAGATATGTCTATTAATATATCTGTCCTTCTGGAGACAAAGTCCCCTCTTCATGCTGAAGATACCCTTCACTACCCCTGTGTTAAATGAAATAGATTTTGAACAGATCTAGCACTTCAAGAGTGAGTAACCATGAGGTGCTGTAAGCCTTGAGCAGCAACACGTGATAGACAGAGCTCAGCAATTCCACAATCAACATATCAGATCGAAGATCTGCAGCTCTGAATGGTGGTGGACAACCAAACAACTCACTGGAGGAGGAGATTCCACAAATATCCCCATCCTCTTTTTTAAAAATAAATTTAGAGTACCCAATTCATTATTTTTCCAATTAAGGGGCAATTTTGCATGGCCAATTCACCTACCCTGCATATCTTTTTGAGTTGTGTGGGTGAGACCCTCGCAGACAAGGGGCAAATGTGCAAACTCCACACAGAGAGTGACCCAGGCCAGGATCGAACCCGGGTCCTCAGCGCTGTAAGGCAGCAGTGCTAACCACCATGCTGCCCAAATATCCCCATCCTCAATCATGGAGGAGCCAGGCACTTCAGTGCAAAAGATAAGAACAAAGAACAAAGAAAAGTACAGCACAGGAACAGGCCCTTCAGCCCTCCAAGCCCACGCTGACAATGCTGCCCGTCAAAACTAAAATCTTCTACACTTCCGGGGTCTGTATCCCTCTATTCCCATCCTATTCATATAGTGGTCAAGATGTCCCTTAAACGTCACTATCATCCCTGCTTCCACCACCTCCTCTGGCAGCGAATTCCAGCCCCTCAACCTCCTTTGTTCCAGTGAGAACAAACTAAGTTTATTCAATCTCTCCTCATAGCTAATGCCCTCCATACCAGGCAACATCCTGGTAAATCTCTTCTGCACCCTCTCTAAAGCCTCCACATCCTTCTGGTAGTGTGGCAACCAGAATTTATCAGACCAGTTACATTTTCCTCCAAATCATTTATATATACTACGCATAGCAATGGTCTCAGCACTGATCCCTGCGGAACACCACTTGTCACAGCCCTCCAATCAGAAAAGCACCCTTCCATTGCTACTCTCTGCCTTCTATGACCTAGCCAGTTCGGTATCCATCTTGCCAACTCACCTCTGATCCCATGTGACTTCACCTTTTGTACCAGTCTGCCATGGGGGACATTGTCAAAGGCCTTACTGAAGTCCATATAGACAACATCCACTGCCCTACCTGCATCAATCATCTTTGTGACCTCCTCAAAAAACTCTACCAAGTTAGTGAGACACAACCTTCCCTTCACAAAACTGTGCTGCCTCTCACTAATATGTCCATTTGCTTCCAAATGGGAGTAGATCCTGTCTTGAAGAATTCTCTCCAGTAATTTCCCGACCACTGTCATAAGGCTCATTGGCCTGTAGTTCCCTTGATTATCCTTGCTACCCTCATTAAACAAAGGAACAACATTGGCTATTCTCCAGTCCTCCAGGACATCACCCGAAGACAATGAGGATCCAAAGATTTCTGTCAAGGCCTCAGCAATTTCCTCTCTTGCCTCCTTCAGTATTCTGGGGTAGATCCCATCAGGCCCTGGGGACTTATCCACTTTAATATTTTTCAAGATGCCCAACACATTGTCTTTTTGGATCTCAATGTGACCCAGGCTATCTACATACCCTTCTCCAGACTCAACATCCGCCAATTCCTTCTCTTTGGTGAATATTTGCAACAATCTTCAGCCAGAAGTGCTGAGTGGATGATCTATTTTGGCCACCTCCAGAGATTCCCAGCATCAGTAATGCCATTCTTCAGGAATTTCGATTAATTCCACGTGATATCAAGAAACGGCTGATGGCATTGAATACTGCAAGTGCTTTGGGCCCCAAGTAACATTCCGGTTATAGTAGCGAAGACTTGTGCTCCATAATTTGCAGTGCACCTAGCCAAACTGCTGTAGTCCAGCTACAACATTGACATCTACCCGGCAATGTGGCAAATTGCTCAGGTATGTCATGTACAAGAAAAACAGGACAAATTCAACCCAACCAATTACCACCCCATCAGCCTTCTCTTGATCGTCCGTAAAGTGAGGGAAGATGTCAGGCAGCACACGCTCACTAAAGCTCAGTTTGGGTTCTGCCAGGGCCATTCAGCTCCTGACTTCATTACAGCCTTCCTTCAAAGATGGAAAAAAGAGCTGAACACCAGAGAGGAGGTGAGAGTGACTTCCCTTGTCATTTAACCGAGTGTGGCATCAATGAGCTCTAGCAAAGCTACAGTCAATGGGAGTCAGGGGAAAAGTTTCCACTAGTTGGCGTCATACCTCGCACAGTGGAAGCTGGTTGTGGATGTTGGAGGTCAATCATCTCAGATCAAGGACATCACTGCAGGAGCTCCGTAGGGTAGTGTCCTAGGCCCAACCATAGAACATAGAACATAGAACGATACAGCGCAGTACAGGCCCTTCGGCCCACGATGTTGCACCGACATGGGAAGTCAAAACTAAAGGCCATCTAACCTACACTATGCCATTATCATCCATATGCTTATCCAATAAACTTTTAAATGCCCTCAATGTTGGCGAGTTCACTATAGACATCTTCAGCTGTTTCATACGTGGCCTTCTTCCCATCATAAGGTCAGAAGTGGGGATGTTCGCTGATGACTGCACAATGTTAAGCACTATTTGTGACTCCTAGGATACTGAACAGTCCATGTCCAAATGCAGGAAAACCAGGACAATATCCAAGCCCAGGCTGACAAAGGTCACATAACATTCGCGCCACACAGATGCCAGGCAATGACCATCTCCACCAAGAGAGGATCTTACCATCATCTGCTGACATTCAATGGCATTACCATCACTGAATCCCCCCACTATCAGCATCCTGGGGGTTACCATTGACCAAAAACTGAACTGGACCAGCCATACAAATATTGCAACTACAAGTGTAGGTTGGAAGCTAGAGAGGAGGCCGTGGAGTAGTGGTATTGTCATTGGACTGATGATCCAGAAACATAGGGTTATACTCTTGGTATCCAGGTTCAAATTGCACCATGGCGGAAGTGGAAACTGAATCCATTAAATATCTGGAATTGAATGTCCCATTTACTTATTGAGGGTACCCTCCATCGTGTTGTGTGGCACTACCACTGTGCTAAATGGGATAGATTCAGAACAGATCTAGCAAGTCAAGACTGGGCATTCATGAGACGCTGTGGGCCATCAACAGCAGCAGAATTGTACTCTGCCACAATCTGTAACCTCATGGCCAGCCAGATCCCACACTCTACCATTACCACCAAGCCAGGTGATGAATCCAATGAAGTGTGCAGGAGGGCATCCTGGGAATAGGGTGGCATGGTGGCACATTGGTTAGCACTGCTGTCTCACAGCACCAGGGACTCGGGTTCAATTCCAGCCTCGGGTGACTGTCTGTGTGGAGTTACACTTTCTCCCCGTATATGCGTGGGTTTCTTCCGGGTGCTCCGGTTTCCTCACATAGTCCAAAGATATGCATGTTAGGTGAATTGGCCATAATCAAATTGCCCCTTAGTGCCCAGGGCTGTGCAGGGTAGGTGGGTTTATGGGAATAGGGCATGGAAGTGGTTGTGGTAGGCTGCTCTTTCAGAGGGTCGGTAGCAAAACTGGAGTCAATGGGAATCAGGGGGGAAACTCTCTGCCGGTTGGAGTCATACCTGGTACAAAGGAAGATGGTTGTGCTTGCTGGAGGTCAATCATCTCAGTCCCGGGACATCACTGCACGATTTTCTCAGGGTAGTGTCCTCGGCCCAACCATCTTCAGCTGTTTCATCAATGACCTCCTTTCAACATAAGATCAGATGTGGGGGTGTTTGCTGATGGTTGCACAATGTTCAGCCTTGTGTACCATCTACAAAATGCACTGTGGGAACTCACCAAGGTTCCTTAGGCAGCGCCTTCGAAACCCACCATCACTACCATCTAGAAGGACAAGATCAGTAGATACGTGGGATTACCACCCACCTGGAGGTCCCCGTCCAAGTCACTCACCATCCTGACTTGGAAATATATCACTGTTCCTTCACTGTCGCTGGTACAAAATTCTGGAACACCCTCCCTAAGAGCACTGTGGCTGTACCTACATCACATGAACTGCAGCGGTTCAAGAAGGCAGCTCACCACCACCTTCTCGAGGGTAATTAGGGATGGGCAACAAATGCTGATCTAGCCAGCAAAGCCCACATCCTGTAAAAATAATTTTGTTAATGCTGTGGTGAATAACTCAACTCCTGACACCCCAAAGCCTGTCTACCACCTACCAGGCAGAAGTCAGGAGTGTGCTGGAATATTCTCCACTTGCCTGGATGAGTGCAGCTCCAAAACCACTCAAGATGCTCAACACCACCCAGGTCAAAGCAGTCCGTTTGATTGGCACCCCTTCCACAAACATTCACTCCCTCCACACGACACCTAGCATCTAGAAGGACAAGTGTAGCAGGTACCCGGGAACACCGCCACATAGAATTCCCTCTCAGCCACTCACCTCCGAAATGTACCATTGTTCCTTCAGTGTCACTGGGTCAAAATCCTGGAACTCCCTCCCTGATGGCACAGTGGATGTACCTACACCACATGGGCTGCAGAGGTTCAAGAAGACAGCTTCTCGCCACCTTCTCAATGATAATTCGGTATGGGCAATGAATGCTGGTCCAGCCAGCGACGCCCACGTCCCTTGAATGACGGTCTCCCAGAGTATCTCACCTTTTCCATTTTACTTCAGCCCCAACCCCAGCCCACAATCATTTCCAAGCAACAAGACAATGAATAAGACCATAAGACATAGGAGCGGAAGTAAGGCCATTCGGCCCATCGAGTCCACTCCACCATTCAATCATGGTTGATTTCAACTCCATTTACCCGCTCTCCCCCATAGCCCTTAATTCCTCGAGAAATCAAGAATTTATCAATTTCTGTCTTAAAGACACTCAACGTCCCGGCCTCCACCGCCCTCTGTGGCAATGAATTCCACAGACCTACCACTCTCTGGCTGAAGAAATTTCTCCTCATCTCTGTTCTAAAGTGACTCCCTTTTATTCTAAGGCTGTGCCCCCGTGTCCTAGTCTCCCCTGCTAATGGAAACAACTTCCCTACGTCCATCCGATCCAAGCCATTCATTATCTTGTAAGTTTCTATTAGATCTCCCCTCAATCTCCTATACTCCAATGAATATAATCCCACGATCCTCAGACGTTCATCGTATGTTAGGCCTACCATTCCTGGGATCATCCGTGTGAATCTCCGCTGGACCCGCTCCAGTGCCAGTATGTCCTTCCTGAGGTGTTGGGCCCAAAATTGCTCACAGTATTCTAAATGGGGCCTAACTAGTGCTTTATAAAGCCTCAGAAGTACATCCCTGCTTTTATATTCCAAGCCTCTTGAGATAAATGACAACATTACATTTGTTTTCTTAATTACGGACTCAACCTGCAAGTTTACCTTTAGAGAATCCTGGACTAGGACTCCCAAGTCCCTTTGCACTTTAGCATTATGAATTTTGTCACTGTTTAGAAAATAGTCCATGCCTCTATTATTTTTTCCAAAGTGCAAGACCTCGCACTTGCCCACGTTGAATTTCATCAGCCACTTCTTGGACCATTCTCCTAAACTGTCTAAATCTTTCTGCAGCCTCCCCACCTCCTCAATACTACCTGCCCCTCCACCTATCTTTGTATCATCGGCAAACTTGGCCAGAATGCCCCCAGTCCCGTCATCTAGATCGTTAATATATAAAGAGAACAGCTGTGGCCCCAACACTGAACCCTGCGGGACACCACTTGTCACCGGTTGCCATTCCGAAAAAGAACCTTTTATCCCAACTCTCTGCCTTCTGTCTGACAGCCAATCATCAATCCATGTTAGTACCTTGCCTCGAATACCATGGGCCCTTATTTTACTCAGCAGTCTCCCGTGAGGCACCTTGTCAAAGGCCTTTTGGAAGTCAAGATAGATAACATCCATTGGCTCTCCTTGGTCTAACCTATTTGTTATCTCTTCAAAGAACTCTAACAGGTTTGTCAGGCACGACCTCCCCTTACTAAATCCATGCTGACTTGTCCTAATCCGACCCTGCACTTCCAAGAATTTAGAAATCTCATCCTTAATGATGGATTCTAGAATTTTGCCAACAACCGAGGTTAGGCTAATTAGCCTATAATTTTCCATCTTTTTTTTTGTTCCCTTCTTGAACAGGGGGGTTACAACAGCGATTTTCCAATCCTCTGGGACTTTCCCTGATTCCAGTGACTTTTGAAAGATCATAACTAACGCCTCCACTATTTCTTCAGCTATCTCCTTTAGAACTCTAGGATGTAGCCCATCTGGGCCCGGAGATTTATCAATTTTCAGACCTTTTAGTTTCTCTAGCACTTTCTCCTTTGTGATGGCAACCATATTCAACTCTGCCCCCTGACTTTCCTGAATTGTTGGGATATTACTCATGTCTTCTACTGTGAAGACTGACGCAAAGTACTTATTAAGTTCCTCGGCTATTTCCTTGTCTCCCATCACTAGATTACCAGTGTCATTTTGGAGCGGCCCAACGTCTACTTTTGCCTCCCGTTTGTTTTTAATGTATTTAAAGAAACTTTTACTATCATTCCTAATGTTACTGGCTAGCCTACCTTCATATTTGATCCTCTCCTTCCTTATTTCTCTCTTTGTTATCCTCTGTTTGTTTTTGTAGCCTTCCCAATCTTCTGACTTCCCACTACTCTTTGCCACATTATAGGCTCTCTCTTTTGCCTTGATGCATTCCCTGACTTCCTTTGTCAGCCATGGCTGCCTAATCCTCCCTCTGATAACCTTTCTTTTCTTTGGGATGAACCTCTGCACTGTGTCCTCAATTACTCCCAGAAACTCCTGCCATTGCTGTTCTACTGTCTTTCCCACTAGGCTCTGCTTCCAGTCGATTTTCGTCAGTTCCTCCCTCATGCACCTGTAATTACCTTTATTTAACTGTAAAACCTTTACATCTGATTCTACCTTCCTTCTTTCAAATTGCAGACTGAATTCTACCATATTATGATCACTGCTTCCTAAGTGTTCCCTTACTTTAAGATCTTTTATCAATTCTGGCTCATTACATAACACTAAGTCCAGAATAGCCTGTTCCCTCGTGGGCTCCATCACAAGCTGTTCCAAAAAGCCATCCTGTAAACATTCAATGAATTCCCTTTCTTTGGGTCCACTGGCAACATTATTTACCCAGTCCACCTGCATATTGAAGTCCCCCATGATCACTGTGACCTTGCCTTTCTGACATGCCCTTTCTATTTCGTGGTGCATTTTGTGCCCCTGGTCCTGACCACTGTCAGGAGGCCTGTACATAACTCCCATTATGGTTTTTTTTGCCTTTGTGGTTCCTCAACTCTACCCACACAGACTCCACATCGTCTGACCCTATGTCGTTTAGTGCTATTGATTTAATTTCATTTCTAATTAACAAGGCAACCCCGCCCCCTCTACCCACCTCTCTGTCTTTTCGATAGGTTGTAAATCCCTGGATGTTTAACTGCCAGTCCTGAACCCCCTGCAACCACGTCTCTGTGATGCCTACCACATCATACCTGCCAGTCACAAGCTCATCTGCCTTGTTCCGTACACTGCGGGCATTTAAATATAGCACCTTTAATTCCCTATTGACTGTCCCTTTTTGTTTTCTTAGTGTGGTGGACCTTGATTTACTGACCTTTCCATACACTGTGTCATATTTTGTGAGATGGGGACTATCGTAACCTCTCCTGAACTCTGTCTTTTCGTGATTTTTTGTAATCCTAAGCAGCTACGCTTCCCACTGATTCCTTCACCTCTTGGTTCCCTGACTTTCCCTTCCCCCCAATCTCTAGTTTAAAGTCCTATTGACCACCCTATTTACTCTTTTCGCCAGAACACTGGTCCCAGCTCGGTTCAGGTGCAGACCATCCCAACGGTATAGGTCCCCCCTGTCCCAAAACTGATGCCAGTGTCCCATGAAAAGGAACCCCTCTTTCCCACACCACTCTTTCCCACAGTAGGCTGACTGACATCCTTGTCAGGGTGGAGGAGGAGAAGCATTTGTACACTGTTGGAAAAGGCAAAAATCCACTTTATGCCTCCCCAACCGATTGCACTACATTGTACGAATTGATCCTCACGGTTTCAATCCTAGCCCAAGTCACTGTCCGTGTGGGGTTTGCACATTCTCCTCGTGGGTCTCAATTCCACAACCTAAAGATGTGCAGGGTAGGTGGATTGGCCATGCTAAATTGCCCTTTAATTTTAAAACAATTATACTAATCGATTTTTGGCAAGTTAATAAAGCAAAATATTATTGGAGTCTTTACCGGAAAGACTAACTTCTTTTTTTGGATGCTGGTGATATGTCCGATTCTAACATATACAGCTTTCGATGCATTTAAAATGTGCAGTTTTCATGCTCAGCATCAAACAGTTACATTTCCATCTTCCCTTGAATTGGAAGATGATTTCTGCAAAATCATATAATTACATCCAGCTTCAGAGCTAAAACACAGTGCTTGTGTTTGCACAGAGCATTATTAATAAGCCATGAAATGAAAATCGCTTATTGTCACGAGTAGGCTTCAATGAAGTTACTGTGAAAAGCCCCTAGTCGCCACATTCCGGCACCTGTTCAGGGAAGCTGGTACAGGAATTGAACTGTGCTGCTGGCCTGCCTTGGCTGCTTTAAAAGCCAGCGATTTAGCCCAGTGAGCTAAACCAGCCCCACTGGAACAAACAACATTGTGCAAGAAAAAATGATAAAACCTGAATTAATAGCCAAGGAACCACATTGTTTTGGAAGTTTCTGTGTAAAAAATGCTACCGGTTGAATGGCAAGACAAGTCTCTTTTCTGTTGTTGACAAGCTTCAATTGTACCAGTTTAATATACATACTTTTCACAGATTTTTTCCGATGTGGCCGATCTATCTCAGTCACATATTTCCCAAATTTATTTTGACAACAGGAAGGGCAATGGAATAAAGAGCATAGATGAGACCTATTCAAATTCAGAAAAAGAATTATACAGGTTTCACATGAGAAGATCACACAGTACGCATAACAGACCTAGTTAAATCATACTTCAACAAGTTATTAAGATTGTTCTAAGTGACCATCCCTGTCATTATCCCCAATGAGTTAAATGCACCTTTGACTAGGCAGACAAGCAGGAGAATTGGGGAATCATTGCTATGACATTTCACCATACAACAGTGCTTGGGATTTTCCACCTGAAGTGACAGCGGACACACGCATCATTTGACCAAGTATGGGTCCATTAATAATGCTATGTGCAAACACAGAAGCCAACCTTTTAGCACTGAAGCTGGATATGTCATATTGGCTGCAAATAATGCTGCAATATGACACATTTCTATTCAATGGTGCTCGAACAATGCTCAGTGCAATGGATGCATGTGAGGTTCATTAGATTACACAAATTTTCAATACTTCAGCCAACACTGCTAGCCCACCTATGCTACAACTAGGAACCAAAGCGATTTTCTTCTTATCACCTGAAGCACTCTTATGTTGCCATGGGAAATGTCCTCTTTAGATTATATACCCCAATCATGGGAAATGGACAGGGATTAAGAGTTCAGGCAAGGCACAAGCGGCTTTACCATGAAGAAAGAACCTAGATGGAAGATCTAGGGTACGATTCACCAGAATAATTTCCAAGTGCGATCTTGGGCACGCAGCATGTCTCGCGACGGCTGCAATGCCAAGATGGAGACCGCTATTCAATGGCACCTAGCTGTTTTTTTGGACCTTGGGAAGTTTCTCCCCGTTGAGACCACACGTTCAAATATTTCGGGCATTGGGGAGCTGGACTCAGCAGCAGGATCGACTCCTCAGAGATCGGGTGCCATTTTGAGATGCTGCTCCGATCTTTAGAACCCCCCCCCATCATTTCAGGACCCCCACTCTCAAGACCCCCGTTCACCCCTCAGCCTATCTGCGGCCCTTTCATACCTCCATAACCCCCCCCCCCCCCTATTTATGGACATGGGAATGGCCCCCAGGCCCTGACCCTTGGCAGTACCAATCTGGAAATTGGGCACGTTGCCACTGCCAGCCTGGCACCCTGGCAGTCCTCCTGACACCCAGTCTGTGCCAACTGAGCACCCTAGAAGCAGGTGGCACTGCCAGGGTGTCAGGCTGGCAGAACCAAGGTGCCAAATGTTAGGGGGAGTGCCAGAGTACTACCCTGCCCTGTCTCCACCCGGGGGGCTCTAAGGGCCTCTGAGACCCCCCAAGGTGCCATCTCTTCTGGAAACCAATACTAATCGGTGCCCAGTTGAGGCCTCGCAGGCACGACCATTGACTCCCGGATGCTGAATGAATGCGGCGTCGAGATGTTTAAATGAGCCTAATGGGTCTATTATGTGGATCACGCCCTTGCTGGTGCCTTCTGCAAGTTTTGTGATTGTGCATAGCCCGATTTGAGCTTCTCCCGCGATTCACCCGGGCGCTACGTGGCGGGAACATCGCATCCTGGACTGAACTGATTTATGAGAGGTTATTTATTTTATCTTGAAATCATTATGTATAGGTTTGGGATTGCATAATGCATCCACAGGCATAGCTTGATTTCAAACAGATGTGGATCAATATTGGTGTAACTTTGAATCCACAATAAAGAAAGTTTCTCAATTGTTCACTCTGACCAGATAAGCGGGTTCAATTCCCGCTTTGGTCACTGCCTGTGCGGAGTCCGCACGTTCTCCCTGTGTCTGCGAGGGTTTCCTCACACAAGTCCCGAAAGACGTGCTGTTAGGTGAATTGGACATTCTGAATTCTCCCTCCGTGTACCCGAACAGGCACCGGAATGTGGCGATTAGGGGCTTTTCACAGTAACTTCACTACAGTGTTAATGTAAGCCTACTTGTGACAATAAAGATTATTATTAATTTCTTGTTAGATGGATCGTTCAATTAGAGGAACTTAGTGGAGATTGCTGATCAGTAAACAAAATGGTCATGGTGGCTGAGAAATGGTAGGAAGAGTTTTATTAATTTGAATTAGTTTCCTCAGTGCAATCTGAGAAAAGTTGACCAAACCAGTGCAACAACTGTCAAAATTTAAACATGAAGTTCCACCAAGTTTAAATCATATTTACGTCATCTTATGTTGGTTTAAAGATTGGTTGGGGCAGCACGGTGGCACAGTGGCTAGCACTGCTGCATCACAGCACTGAGGACCCGGGTTCGATCCTGGCCCCCGGTCACTGTCCATGTGGAGTTTTCACATTCTCCCCGTGTCTGCGTGGTTCTCACCCCCACAACACAAAAAAATGTGCAGGGTAGGTGGATCGGTCATGCTAAATTGTGCCTGAATTGGGAAAAAAAAGAATTGGGTACGTTTAAACTTGAGGGAAAAATATAATTTTGTCTGAAGTCAGTCCCAACCCCAAAACCGACCACACCCTCCTGTTCAAAATAATAAATTTGGTGGCAATTGCGCCAATTTGTTTGCAGAGTCTTATCAGATTGAGGGTTTGTTTTGGTACGCAGCCAGTAGTAGGCATGCTAAAAAGATTTTACACATTAAAAATAAGAACTGATGAGTGTACACAAGGGAAATTGTTCAGTATAGGTTTTTTTTGTCATTTTTTGTGATTTAACTGGTCACTCACAGGTGAAGGGTTACGTACTTACCAAAAAATGCTTATTTTCGTCATTTCCTCAATTTCAGCTGAATTGGAGAAAGTGCATGTTGAATAAATCAAAATTAACGATTACATTCTTAAAAGGCTGATGATTGTGATGTTCCTTGGAAGGTTCTATGTTAGTGCTCAGGCAAATGAAGTCGAAAAGAACTTGAAACCAAGCCTAACCTACGCAATTTCAAGCTGAAATTGTGTCCAATTTTTCAATTGTGCCCAAAGCAGATATTACTCCGCCAGCAGGTAGCTGCCAATGTGGAGCCATGGGGATTTCCAGGTACAGGCGTGCGCTCTGGCTGGAAAATTGGGAAGAATACTAAATGACGACTGCAGGGCTGAAAGGGATAGACTCATTGATGTTCACAGAGGAAAGACACAGGAAGCCTCAGACGATTTCATCGGATGTGGTAACCTGGCAAAATGAGTTTCCACCCATTCTGGGGTCATCTCTGCAGCTGCCAATTCCCAGGAACAGTGAAGAGGAAAACCTGTTCACTTATCTTTTAAAACTGGAGTCTTTTTTAATTTGTTACCAACTGAAATTCATTACAAATGTTGTAGGACAAAGATGGGAGGAATTTTTCACTTTAATCCCTGTCGGAATAGCAGAATCATTTCTGGTCAGATGGCCCTCAAGTGCCGGGCATCTTGTTGGGCATTTCCAATGCATTCCCACCTGGCACACTGGGAAGGTGTTCTTTTTCCAGGATGCAGCACACGACAGCAGTGACCTGCCATCAAAGCCTGAGCCTCCTGAGGCACGGGTGCTCACATATGTCTCGAGTGGGAATCACCTGCCTAGAAACCCTGGGCTGGATTCTCCAAAAATGAGGCTATCTGTCCCCATGCCAGCGTAAAAAAGGTGGAGTTTTACTCCAGAAATTCCTTCCAAAAGGTTAAATGAATTCAATGCCCTGCAGGGGCGATCAGGGACCCGGAGTGAATCTCGCAGCTTTAGCTGCAGATATGGGCTCCTACACTTCTAGGTCAGAGTCTGCGTATGCTCACGGCGGTGACCTCCAGCGGCCGTGCCTTGCTCCATGGCAGACTCAGACTACGGAACCACACCAAAAAAAGAGCCCCCCCCCAATCGGCTGCGTGCCCGAGAATCCGACCCCGCACATTTGATTGCCGGCCGCCCACAAGCCCCCCCCCCTTGTCTCCGATTCACCCACCCCGACCTGGGCGCCGCGGACTGAGTCCACAGCCGCGACACCAGCAACTCAACCGGCACTAGAATTCTACGCTGTCGGAAATTCGGCCGGTCAGGAACGGAGGATGGATTGCTGGACGGGCCTCTGGCAATGGACCCCAGCCGCACAGTGTACTCGCAATGATGCCGATTTACGGGGCCCAGAGAATCGCTGAACCAGCGCTGGGCCTGATTACGGCATGAAAGTGGATTCTCCGTCCCCGCGCGGGGCTGCGGTGAATCCAGCCCAATACGTTTGGGTCTCACCTCCTTCCAGCTGGATTTTACTGTTCATCCCCTCTTTCCCATGGAGGGATCTGGCTGAGGAAAGGGAAGCTGGTGCTGCTCCTGCTGCTTTAGTGCTGTTGGCAGTATGCCCTCTTCTCACCTCAACAGAGGTGGAGCTACATAAGTTGCTCCCATGCCTTGGTGAAGGCTGGCAGCAGGAATGTGCCGCTGAAGATGAGTGAAGCACTATATAGGTTAAGTGCCTTACAAGAAGTTGGCAATCATCCATCAAGTAGCCATGATGTGGAGATGCCACCGTTGGACAGGATGGGCACAGTAAGAAGTCTTACAACACCAGGTTAAAGTCCAACAGGTTTGTTTCAAATCACTAGCTTTCGGAGCGCTAGTCCTTCTTCAGGTGAATGTTGGACTTTAACCTGGTGTTGTAAGACTTCTTACGGCATCTATCAAGTAGTGAGAGCACTCTCGAAGAGAAGAAAAGTTTGAAACGGGAACCTCACATAGAACATAGAACATAGAACAGTACAGCATAGAACAGGCCCTTCGGCCCTCGATGTTGTGCCGAGCAATGATCACCCTACTCAAACCCACGTATCCACCCTATACCCATAACCCAACAACCCCCCCTTAACCTTACTTTTTTTTTAAGGACACTACGGGCAATTTAGCATGGCCAATCCACCTAACCTGCACATCTTTGGACTGTGGGAGGAAACCGGAGCACCCGGAGGAAACCCACGCACACACGGGGAGGACGTGCAGACTCCGCACAGACAGTGACCCAGCCGGGAACCGAACCTGGGACCCTGGAGCTGTGAAGCATTTATGCTAACCACCATGCTACCGTGCTGCCCCTAACATCTGGCCATGGCGGAAGCTCAAACCCTTCCCAGCCTGTCATTTTCACTGTTGAAGCTGTTCCCACTGTTCAGTTGCCTCAGTGACCCTAGCGAGGCGCAGACACTGTGTGGAACTCGTGTTTGCTGGAAACGAAGGAATCCCGGGACCTTAAGGCTCATAATTCCTACTGGACACAGGGTGATTCTCCGCTGGACTGTGAACACACCCCAGAGAAAGTCACCAGGGGGTGGGAAAGTCAGGATCCCTACTCAATGTCAATTTTAAAACGTACCCACTCCACATGCTCCAGAACCTATTTCCACCAGGCTGGGAAAATTCTGCCCTATGTTTCAGAATGGAAGTTGGCTGTAACTGTAATACTTGCAATCTGTTAGCTGTTGCTGTTGAGGTAGTGAGTTCTGGGCTTTTGACCCAGTCTTGGATGTTTCACTTTGAACAAAAATCTTTAAAAATTTTGTGTGAAACATTTCATTCATGGATCGGCTCGGTAGCACGGTGGTTAGCACTGTTGCTTCACAGCCCCAGGGTCTCAGGTTCGATTCCCGGATTGGGGCACTGTCTGTGCGGAGTCTGGACGTTCTACCCGTGTCTGCGTAGATTTCCTCTGGGTGCTCCGGTTTCCTGTCACTAGTCCCGAAAGACATGGGGCGGGATTCTCCAAGCCCCCGCCGGGTTGGAGAATCCCCGGGGGGGGGGGGGGGGGGTGAATCCCGCCCAGCCGACGCCAGCTGCCATATTCTCCGGCACCAGTTTTCAGGAGGCACGGTTACGCTGCGCTGGTCGGGGACCATTGGCAGAGCCCCCCCCCCCCCGACAATTTGCCGGGCCCCGATGGGCCGAGAACCGTCAGTTCCTGGCCAGTCCCACCGGCGTGAAATGGACATGGTCCCACATGGCAGGACCTGGCTGGTAGGCCATCTAGTGGAGTCCTCAGGGAGACACGGGAGGATCCGGCCCCGGGGAGGCCGCCACGGTGGCCTGGCCCGCAATTGGTGCCCACCGATCTGCGGGCGGGCCTGTACCATGGGGGCACTCCTTCCTTCCATGCCGGCCTCTGTTGGGCTCCGCCATGGCCGGCGCGGAAAAGAACCCCCCTGCACATGCGCAGGAACTTCACTGCGGTGTTAATGTAAGCCTATCTGTGACAATAAAGATTATTATTATTGTAAAGAACCCGATCAACAAACACCGACCAAGTTGTTGAACAGTAGTCACAATCAGAAACAGCTCATGGTTTTGGTGTAATTGCAAAGTTTTCATAAATGATAAATGACAAATAGTATACTGATTATTCGAAGGGCAGACAGTTGATGGCAGTGCTCCTGAGTTAGGGAGGGGCAAACAGCTCAAATTTCCACCTCGTATTGTTATCCAGGAGAATGGAAAGTGTGGCCACCCGGCAAGGTGCAGATAGGGTTTGAGCTCCGATGCCCTTATGACTGACCCTGCATCATTCACTTTCTAGACTCACAATTGAAACCGATCATGTTACTTGTGGGATGCTGGGGCTTGGAGAAATAGGCTCAAATATGAAGGGTGGGAAGCAAGACTTAATTTCTTAGTTCATAAAGGAAATGCATTCAGTGAAGAGAATATCAATTTGGAACCAGGTCATGAATTTCCTGAAGATAGAGTAACAGTGCGTTTATGTTATAGCTCACACGAGAGAGGCTTCGCAAAGATGTGATACATTGTGAAGAATTTTTTTTTTATTCATGGGGATAGGGGCAACTCATAATTACTGAAGCCTTCCCCATGAATGATGAAAGCTTTTCTGGTCTTTTCTAGTCAGTCAGAAACATTTTTCAAAGCCCCCAGCAGCTTTCTTATCCCCAAATGACCAGACCAGAATCAGAGGGATCAGTCCCTTTGTCACCAGGATTTAGCATGTTGTCTCTCTCTCAGCTGAGGCTATCAGTTTGTGATTCAGCTCCTATTAAGGATTCATTAGGTCAAGGGAATGAACAACGCAACTTTCAATTAGAGGGGAATTAGCTGGCTCACATTCTTGGCTTCCCACTAGGTAGTCTCCCATGTGGAGAAGCCCTGGATGCCTGAAGAAGTTGTCCGCTGCATTCACAGACCACGTGTGGCACCATTGAAAAGCTAGAACACAGAGGTTGCAAAGTAAACATGGGATTTGCGTTGATTGTCTTGCAATAACAGTATGTATGAGGGCATTGTAGCTAAAAAGTGTCCGACACAAAAGCTCTTACCTTTAGTGCTGGGTGCAATTCTACTGTTGTTTTCCAACATTCTTGTGCTGGAAATGTTTTGGTCAACAGATTATAGCAGCGTCCTTCTGTCTAGGCTAAAGATCGCTGCAAAATTATGTTGTGACAACCTGCACAGGTGTCTAAACTTGCCAAGGCTCAGCTAAGAATTTTGGTTTTGACAAAATTGGCTGAAGGTTGAAGATTAGAGGCCATTCCAACAAGCAAACATCACATGGTGGACATTACGGCCCACCCCACATCAGAATGTTTTTGCCAGGGTTGCGGGAGGGGCCTGTGAAGTATAACGGGTGACTAGCCCTGACAACCCACCCTCGACTTGGCCCCCATGATACAGGAGGAGGGGGAAGAAAACACACACAATAGGCTGCCCATCCGTGATCGACTGAGACCCTTAACGGCCTAATTAAGTGGCATTTAAGAGCTCATTCTACTTCCGCATCCATATTATGTTGCGCAGTGAAACGTGGATGAAAGTGAGAAGCCAAGTTTTCACATTCTTAGGTGTAAAGTGGAAGGATGTGGGGTGCTCCTTGGGGGCGGGGTGGGGAGGGGGGGTTCCCTGGTTACATCTGGGGTACCATCTGCAGGATGATACACCCCCACTGGCCTCAAAAAACACAACGCCTCACTGCCCTTTCACTGCTCCCTCGGGTGCTCGATCCCTCCCTGCCCAGAAAGTGTGCTCTCAACTCGCACGGATCCCCGTGCTATCTCCTTTGTGAACCACCTTGCTATCCCAGCAGTGTCCACTACTGAGTTCTAGCGCTAATGGATCGGATAGATCTGCCAGACAATCAGATTGGCCAGCAGCTTTCAAGGGTGGGACTCCCTTCCACTGAGGGATGGAACTCTGACCCTCAGCTTGTTCAGGCCGGCGGCTTTGTAATGTCGCTGTGGGGCAGCCTTTTTTAAAGTTGGTAGAGGGGGAGTGGTGAACAATATGTCCCCCTACCCATAAAATTCACTCCCTCACCCAGACCCAATAATCAGATATCACATTCAGCCAGATTCGTTCCTCGCTTGATATCTATAAACATGCACCTTTTATATGGCATCATAGAGATTCTTCCTCTTGACGCCTCTGTCTGAAGGCAGGAAGGACCCACAATATACAACCTCCCCCAATGGGAGGCCCCAAGCAAACCCGCACAGGTTTGCTTGTCATGCTTCCTGTGTGACGACAGACCCACCTGCTGCTGGTTCAGTGCCAGTGATGGTGGGATCATAGAATAGAATAGAATTCCTACAGTGCAGAAGGTGGCCATTCGGCTCTTTGGGTCTGCACTGGGATGAGGCCCTTAGACACTACAAGGGAAGAGGTCCTTAAATGGGCATTCCTACCATGGACTTAAGCAGGGTTGAGGCAGGAAGCTAGCATTCTCCCACCCAATTAAATGCCCTCCCCAATTTCCCCACGGAAAAAGCATAATCCCCCCATAAGTATTTCTTTATTGCCTTTCTATAGTTACTTTGTTTGGAGAAGAGGTGGTTACAAAACGGAAGATATTTAACAGTCCCAAAGTTGAACATTTAGACAAGATGAGGCAGCAAGTTATATTAGTGGCACATCAGACGAATCAATATTCATTGCTTTCTGGTGGAGTGAGACCAAATACTGGAACAGTACGTGACTTTCCAACAAGTGCATTTTGTGCAATTAAAAGCTTAAATCAAACTTAAAGAAGTGCATTTGGCTTGTCCGATTTTTGCTGGCACTGATATAACTGATAACGCTAAATATATTCTAAATGCATCATGTTCAGTGGTGTCTACAGCAGAGATACTTGCCATTTGACCCAACTGGTCGACATCAGTCTTTATATCCCACAAGAGCTTTTTTCCTCCCCTCCTTATCGAATCCTTTTGGCCTATCCATCTAGTCATTCCTCACCCATCTTTCCCTTAAATTCATCAATGTTATTTATCTCAATGCTCATTGTGACAGCAAATTCCACATTCTTACCAGTCTTAAGACAAAGAGGATTCTCCTGAAATACTCATTGAATTTAATAGTGACAATTTAATATAACTTCTAGATTTAGACTTCCCCACAAGTGGAAACATTGTCTCTATCTTATCTAACCTTTACTTTATCTTCAAATCCTCCATTAAATTTCCCCTTTACTCTTTTCTAAAGCCTCTCTTGATAAGTATATCCTGAATCATAGAATCATTGAATCCCTACAGTGCAGAAGAAGGGCATTCAGCCCATCAAGTATGCTTCGACCCTGTGAATGAGCACTCTACCGAGCCCCACAGCCTTGCCCCCTAGTTGGCGAACCTGAAGGAGATTAGTGTCTTCCCGGTGCTTCCGTAGGAGTAGGAGCTTCCCCAGTATCTGAAGTGACACCTGTCACTAGGCCAGTAAGGAACCGAGAGAGAGAGGAACCCAGTAGGGATCGACTGGGTAGTCTTCGTATCATTTGTGTAAATGAAATTTCATTCTTACTTTACTCGGTGTGGGATCCCCGTTTCCTTATTAAAATTATGTTGTCCCATATGCCACGGCCCTGGAGAACACATTGGGTGGCCCCATCTGCCTGCTTGCGTCCCAGGCCCGGGTCAACCTGGTTATCCCCCTCACCCTCCTCGTCAGATAAGGTCTGACGTTCTGCCTCCTCCTCCTTCAACATGTCCCCCCTCTGCTGTGTGATGTTGATTAGGGCGTAGCAGGCCTGCAAGATGTTAGATACCTTTCCTGGGGCTATATTGAACAGTCCCACCAAAGTGGTGCAGACATCTGAACCTCATCTTGAGGACGCCAATGCACCGCTCAATGATGTTCCTAGTTTCTCCATGGGTGTTGTTATAATGGTTTTATGCATCGGTCTAGGGCCTCCAGACAGGCATCATTAGCCAAGACTTCAGGACCCAACCCCTCACCTGAGGGAGTGCCTTGGAGGTGTCGGGAGTTACACCAGGATATAACCATTCTCTGTGATGCCTGGGTATCGGGCGCAGACATACATAACCACCAGCTGCACATTCAGGGAGTGGAAGCCCTTCCTATTGATGAAGGGCAACCCCTCATACACCGGTGTTCATCAGGGGACATCTCTCACATCAATACCCATGTGAGTGATGATGGCGAATCCCGCTGTCCGCGCATCCTGGTGGGCTTGGTTCTGACTGAAGTTAATGTAGTTCGCTGTCCGGGCATAGAGGGCAGCCGTATTGGCATAAATGCACCTGTGTGCCGATGACTATGATATCCCACACAGGTCCCCACTCGGCGCCGGGAAAGACCTGAAGTAAAGAAGTTCAGGGTGACCGTCAGCGGGGCGACCGTCACTTTGATGGGAGTGGCTGTCCTCCTCCATACTCCTGTGGTTCCAGGTGCGCCATCATCTGGCACAGATGTTGCACGGTCTCTCTGGTTCGCCAAAGTCTTCGGCGACACGTTCAGTCCAGCAGGTCCTCGAAAGGCAGGAGCCACCTTCACATCTCCTCCACGACCTTTTGGACAGCGAGTTCACCAGCCTCACCGGCTGGCCCTGCTGTACTGGGGCAGGCTCCCATTGTGCAGAGTCCTCCCTGTGCATCGCCTTTGCCTCCAGCCTCAGTGTAGAGTGTAAGCATTCTTGGCTGTACTCCAAAATTAATTCCCTCCAGGGGGAGAAGAGAAGGCATGTCAGCAAGATAAGTATTCCCTAGCCCATCCAGATCCAACAGGTTACATGGTGACCCTGAGTTGCACTCCAGCTCCACCCTCCACATGTCCCTCCCCCAAACCCACACTCGCCCCTCAGCCATCCCCACCAATACGTTGCCTTCCACACTGCACCTCTGCCCCATCAGTGAGTGTCACCTCTATCCTCATCACTCATCTCTGTCGACATTAGTTCCGGTTGCTGCTGCACCCTTGTCAGTGATAGGCTCTGCAGCTCCTGTCCTGTTACCTCCAGTGGAGTCTACTGTGGATTCCCTCGCTGGGTGAGCTGTGTGTTATTTTGCCAGCAGGGTGGCACCTGATTGTAGGGTGAATGAGGTCACTGTGTGGGTGGGCTAACCGATAGTGTCATTGGTGAGGCCTCTTCCCTGAGAGGTACAGTGTGCCAGGGAAGGTGCCAAAGTGGTGAGCTCTGCTGTTCCCCTGCTTCTCCTACATTGGGGCTGCGCTTCTGATGAGTGCACTGAGGAGTGGCAACACCTGGTGTGCCACTGATTGAGCTTGGCCATGCCCATCCCGTTGATGGGTCAGCTGGGGTCTGAGGGATGGCCTGGGTGGGCTCCCAAGTGACCAGAGGCTCTGTTAACATTTACAGGGCACAGTGAGCAGTCAGCAGAGCCAGAGGCCTGTAACTTATAGACAATGGTTGCTTTTAAAACACATATTGAAGCAATGGCAGCCAGAGCTCCCTCACGGAGCTGTCCTATCGCTGGTAGCACCTATGTCCAGAATGACTAGGCTGAGGCGAGTCCTGAGCTGGCATCCCATCAGTAACTCCACCGGTGCCACTCCCATGGTGGCATGAGGGGTCGTCCGGTAACTGAAAAGAACAAAGAACAATACAGCACAGGAACAGGCCCTTCGGCCCTCCAAGCCTGTACTGGTCATGATCCCAACCTTTGCCAAAACCCACAGCACTTCCTTGTGCCGTATCCCTCTATACCCATCCTATCCATGTATTTGTCAAGATTCCTTTTGAACGCAGTTGATGTATCTGCTTCCACAACTTCCCCTGGCAACGCGTTCCAGGCACTCACCACCCTCTGTGTAAAAAACCTGCCTTTCACATCTCCTCTAAACTTTGTCCCACTGACCTTAAATCTATGCCCCCTGGTGACTGATCCCTCCAATCTGGGAAGGAGTGTCTGCCCATCTACTCTATCCATACCCTTCATAATCATGTAGACCTCTATCAGGTCACCCCTCAACCTCCGTTGTTCTAATGAAAACAGTCCGAGTCTATTCAGCCTCTCCATATAGCTGTATCCCTCTATACACATCCTTTCCCAACCAGGCAACATCCTGGTAAACCTCCTCTGCACCCTCTCAAAAGCCTCCACATCCTTCTGGTAGTATGGCCACCAGAATTGTGCATAATATTCCAAGTGTGGGCCAGTTGCGATCGTCAGTTTCTTCATTGCCTTTTTGAAGGTTTGGACTGCCTATTTAAGGCCTGATGATACAGGTCAGTCCTCACGTGCCGACATCCATTCGAGGCCACGAACGACTCAAACTCCCTGCTGGTGAAAGTGGCACCATTATCGAACTACAACACTTTGGGTATTCCATGGCTCCTAAGCATGTTAAGAAGACTTACACGCCAAACACGACTGCCAGGTCCACCTTTTCGATTTGGGCGTAGTTCCCCTCGACGGCGGTGAGTGTATGAGACACAAAATCTATCAGCCACTCCGACCCGTCAGGCATCCGGTGTACGAGAACGGCCCCCACGCCATAAGGGGAAGTGGCCCACTTTAGGAAAGGTGGTTTTTCTGGGTCAAAGTGTATCAGCACTTTCACGGATGACAACCATCGCTTGACCTCTTGAAACATCTTCTGTTGCGAAGCGCCCCATTCACATTGGAGTCTTTTCTTCAATAATTGGTGGACCGGACTAAAAAGCGTGGCTAAATTGGGGATGAAGTTCCCGTAGTAATTAATGAGCGCTACGAAAGAGCGGAGCTGGTCGGATTTGAGGAATGGGAGCCTGCCGGATGGCTCTCACTTTGTGCCGGTCAACCCGGTATCCTAAATAGGTGACCTCGGGGGTGTTAAAAACACACTTCTCCCTGCGGAGGTGGACACCAAACGCTGGAGGACATCGGCCAGACGGGGAGCGCCAAGTTATCAGAGATGGCACGCTCAATGAAACAGCTGATGCCACAAAGGACATTGACACAAGTAACTTTGTGAAGGACTCGAATTCTCCACTCGGTGTGGTCATTGAGCGCAACAAACACAACAATAAAACCTACAAAAACAACAACAAAGACAATAACAAGAAGCGTACCAGAGGCAACAAACACAACAACAAGCACGTCAATAACAACAACAATAGAACAACAACTGGTACGACGTGGTACAACTCTGCCCATGATGGACAATGTTACTGCTCAGCTCAGAACAATGGCGAGTGTGTAAACATACCATGGCATGTCAACGCATCTTACCAATTCACGTTTGCTGCACTACGGAGAAGCAAACCAGCTTTCAGGAAAAATATCATCAAGAATTGCTACCACGAGCATTAAAAAAAAGAGTCCACCTCAGACAATGACGTGATTTAACCATTTGAACAGCTCCTGATGACTTCTTTCTTACGTAAACACCAGGACACTGACGGCGTTCACAAGGGAATGACAACATCAACATCGACACTTTCATAACAAAACAAGAAAACCACTCGATCATATAAATTCATGAACTTTGGACTCATAACTATTAATTGGTATTGTATAATCCTTAACGTCATCATTACTATTATTTGGTATTGTATAATCCTCAATGTCATTGTAACTATTCTTTGATCTTGTATCGTCATCACAGTCATCATATCTTGTACATGTCATCACTTAATTACCTGTTTTTGTTCAATTTTTCTTTATCACTGTACAGAAAATATGTAACACGAAGAAAGGGGGGGATGTGGTGATATGCGTCACTGTAAATAGACAAGGGGTTAATGTAAATACACTATGATTAAGTAAACACTAGAGGGAACATCAGAGATGTCATGACATGCAGATATACAACTAATGAACACATAGAATAGGATACGACCAATGGGCAGTTAAGACACCCAGAGGTGACACTACCATAAGGGGGCACTGCACAACCCATATATAAGGACAGGGCACACATGCTCTGTCTCTTTCCACAGGCGACACTTAGAGAGTAGGACAGGGGCAGATCAGAAGCATCACACCCACCACGTGGCTTAGAGCAGGCTGGTTAGTCAGACTGAGTTACTATAGCAAGATCAGCAGGAGAGTCGAACTCATAGAGAACTTTGCTAATGGTTCAATAAATCACATTGAACTTACTTCAACGTTTGGAGTATCTTTTGGTTAAAGCTGCATCGAGTTGCAGCCTTTGTTATCCCTGAGTACATAACACAACAGGATCTGCAACATCAGAGCCCCTGTGGCCTCACCTGAATATGATCTAACCAAATGAGGGGGGGCGGGGCTAACCCCTCCAACAAAGACTGCTGGGATATAAATACCCCGGCCCTGGGGAGGGCCAGATGTGGAAGACCCATCAGGGAATAGGAAGAGTGTATAGTAACCTTAATAAAACCACATTTTTCTGCTATAGACATCGCTTCCAAGTAGTCTCTTGCCTGAGACTTTACAGCTCGCCTGGGACTCTACGTGCTGCTTGCAGTCAGTGTCTCATGGTAGAGATCACATGACAATAGCAAGCCAGGTACTACCTTCAGTACTGATTAAAGTTCATTCCAAACATCCACAATATTTTGCTTTCATATTAGAACTTCATTTTAGTATTTATTGGGATTATCCTGCATTCTGGAAATAGGGTAGTTTGACATAACAAACAGTCCTTTGAAAGAACTAGAGTTTGTAAGAGGCAGTAGATAAGCATAGAAACATAGAAAATAGCCGCAGGAGGACGCCATTCAGCCATTCGGCCCTTTGAGCCTGCTCCAACATTCATTATGATCATGGCTGATCAAGTTCAATGTCCTGATACTGCCTTCCCCTCATATCCTTGAGCCCTTTAACCCCAAGAGCTACCTCCTTCTTGAAATTACACAATGTTTTGGGCTCAACTACTTTCTGTGGTAGCGAATTCCACAAATTCACCACTCTCTGGGTGAAGAGATTTCTCCTCACCTCAGTCCTAAAAGATTTACCCCTTGTCGTCAAAATATGTCCCCTAGTTCTGGACTTCCCCACCACCAGGAACGTTCTTTCTGAATCTACCCTGCCAAATCCTGCTAGAATTTTGTAAGTTTCTTTGAGACCCCCCTCTCGCTGTTCTAAACTGCAATGAATATAATCCTAACCAATTCCGTCTCTACTCATATGACAGTCCCATCATCCCAGGAATCAGCCTTTGCTGCACTCCCTCCACAACAAGAACATCATTCCTCAGATAAGGACTGCAAAACTACACACAATACTCCAGGTGTGGCCTCACCAATGCTCTATACAATTACAGTAAAACATCTCTATTCCTATACTCAAATCCTCTTGCTATGAAGGCCAACATACCATTTGCCTTCTTTACTGCCTGCTGCACCTGTGTGCTTAATTTCAGCGGCTTATGCGCGAGGAAACCAAGGTCTCACTGAGTATCCACCTCTCTCAATTTACACCCATTCAAATAATCTGCCATCCTATTTTTGCTTCCGAAGCAGATAGCTTCACATTAATCCACGTTATACTGCATCTGCCATGCATATGGCCACTCACTCAGCCTATCCAAATCCTGCAGCTCTGCATCCTCCACACAACTCACCATCCCACACAATTTTGTATCATCTGTAAATTTAGACATAATGGCCGGGATTCTCCGAGCCCACGCCGGGTCGGAGAACTGCCGGGAGGGGACGCACGAATCCCACAACGCCGCTCCGACGCCGTGCCACCGATTCTCCGCCGACTGGAGAATTGGCGCCAATCACGCCAACACGGTTGCCGCGGCGCCAGTCAGGGGCCGTTGACAACGGTCCCTGCGGCGATTATGCGCACTCGATGGGCCGAGTGCCTGCCAAGTCCTGCCGGCGTCATTTTCGTCTGGTCCTACCTGGCAGGACCTCGGCGTTCTGGCTGCAGGGGCCATCCTGGTGGGAGGACAGGGGGAGCCGACTCCGGGGGGGCCTCCACCGTGGCCAGGCCCGCGATTGGGGGCAACCGATTGGCGGGCGCGCTAATTCCAGGGGGGCCCTATGTTCCTCTGTGCCCGGCTCCTGTAGGACTCTGCCTTGTTGCCCGCGGGCCAGCGTGGAGACCGCCTTGGCGCACCTGCGCGGATCCGTGCCGGCCATGGCGGGCTGGCTGTACACTGCTCCGCCGCCATTCTAGCCCCTGAGGATGGGGAGAATAACTGAGCCTGGAGGCCCTTTGATGCCAGCATCGCTTGCGCCGGTTTTGACGCCAGCGTCAACACTTGGCCGGGATTTTGGACAATCCCATTTAGTTCCATCATCCAAATCATTAATATATAATGTGAACAGTTGGGGTCCAAGCACAGATCCCTGCAGTACCCCACTAGTCTGCCAATCAGAAAAATATTCCAAATATTTGCTTCCTGTCTGCTAACCATATTTCTATCCATTTCAAGACAGTACCCAAAATCCCATGGGTTTTAACGTTACATATTAATCTGCTGTGTGAGAGCTTGTCGAAAGCCTTCTGAGAGTCTAAATAAATCACATCCACCGGTTCTCCCTGGTCAACTCTATAAAAAATTCCAGTAGATTTATCAAGCATGATTTTCCTTTCGTAAATCCATGCTGACTTTGTCTGAATACACCACTGCTTTCCAAATGCTGTGCTATGAAATCCTTGATAATGGACTCCAGCAACTTCCCTACTGCCGACGTTAGGCTCGCTGGTCCATAGTTTCCTGTTTTCTCTCTACCTCCGTTTTTGAATAGCGGGGTTACATTCGCTACCCTCCAATCTGTAGGAACCATTCCAGAATCCAAAGAATTTTGGAAAATGACCACCAATGGATCTACTATTTCTAGGGCCACTTCTTTAAGTACTCTGGGATGAAGATTATCAGGCCTTGGAGATTTGTCCACCTTCAATCTCATTAATTTCCCCAAAACCATTTCTTTACTAATACAAATTTCCTTCAGCTCCTCACTAAAACTTGTGTTTCTCATAACTCACAGTACATTATTCATGTCTTCCTTTGTGAAGACAGAAACAAAGTACGAATTCAGTTCCTCAGCCATTTCTTTGTTCCCTGTTACGAACTCACCAAGAAGGCTTTGAAAGAGAAGACCACTATACCTAACAAAACCATTCCTTTTTCATAGGTCAATTTCAGGAGGGACATACCTGCATCGGAGGTATAATAAAAAAGGTTTTATTTTATGAGGGAAGTTGTTGATTGGGTCAATACTCACTGGAATTCAGTAAAATGAGGGGTGTCCTTATTAAAAGATAAAATTCTGAGGATGCTTGACAGGATAAATGTTGAGAAGGTATTTCAATATGAGGGGTCTCCTATTTAAGACGGAGATGAAGAGAAATTCTTTGAGAGTTGTTAAAGTTTGGAATTCTCGACCCTAAAGAGATACGTGCCACCATTTAACTCATTAACGAGTATTGTACAGGTGTCCTGAAGTAATTCTGTCACTGTCTGAATACACCAGAGGGCATATTATTGTATAGACCTGTCAAGGTTTCCAAAGTCAACACTGCTGCTCCTCATAACAGCATTTTACCATCCAGAAAGGTCTAACCATGGAGCAGGCGCTAAAGACTGAGCCGGATTGACCCTGCTAATGATCCTGGCTGAAACCACTTTGCAGACAACAAAAATCATAATCATACTTTTGTAAATGAGACATTAATTTCAGTGCCTGAGCTTCGAGCATTTTGCACATCATTCAGTGTGCAATGCATTGTAATTAACATTGTCCTCTGCAGTACCTCAACTATTATCAACATCGACCCCAGCCTGAACCTGCCACTATTTTATACCGTATTATCAGAAGCAAGTTCTCTGAACAAAGCTGAGAAAAAGTTCTACAACACCAGTGAAAGTCCAACAGGTTTGTTTGGAACCACTAGCTTTCGGAGCATAGTTTCTTCACCTGATGAAGAAAGCTAATGGTTCGAAACAAACCTGTTGGACTTTAACCTGGTGCTGGAAGACTTCTTACTGTGCCCACCCCAGTCCAGCTGGCATCTCCACATCGAGAAAAAGTTTAACCGAGTGGGCAGCACGGTAGCACAAGGGAATACCACTGTGGCTTCACAGCGCCAGGGTCCCAGGTTCGATTCCCTGCTGGGTCACTGTCTGTGCGGAGTCTGCACGTTCTCCCCATGTCTGCGTGGGTTTCCTCCGGGTGCTCCGGTTTCTTCCCACAGTCGAAAGACGTGCAGGTTAGGTGGATTGGCCATGCAAAACTGCCCTTAGTGTCCAAAAAAAAAGGTTAGGAGGGGTTATTGGGTTATGGGGATGGGGTGGAAGTGAGGGCTTAATGTGGGTCGGTGCAGACTCAATGGGCCGAATGGTCTCCTTCTGCACTGCATGTTCTATGAGTGATTAGTCTCTGTAGCCGGTGCATTTTATCTTTGAAATTGTACAACATATGAACATATGAGCGTATGAACTAGGAGCTTGAGTAAACCATTCAGCCCCGTGTGTCTGCTCTCCCATCTGATAAGATCATGGCTGATCTGGTTGCCGTCTGAACACCACTTTCTTGTCTGCACCACCCCCCCCAACTTCCCTGCCATAATCTTTGACCACCTCGAAAAATCTGTCTAACTCAGCCTTGAACTAATTCAATGGCCCAGTCTCCACTGCTCTCTGAGGAAGAGAATTCCACAGACTAACGGACTTCTGAAAGAAAAAAACCTCCTCATCTCCATCTTAAAAGGGAGATCTCTTAGTCTTCAACATCCTCCCGGTATCTACCCTGTCAAAATCCCTTCAGGATCTTATATGTGTCGATAAGATCATTTGTCAGTCTTCTAAACTCCAATGGGTATTGGCCCAACCTCTTCAACCTTTCATCATAAGATAAACCCCTCATCCCCGGAATGAGTCAACTGACCACTCTCTGAACTGTTTCTAACACAATGATATCCTTGTTCAGATAACCAGACCAAAACAGTGCATGATATTCCAGAAGTGGTCTCCCAAGGTCCTGTACAGTAAAACCTCCCTATTTTATGTTCCATTCCAGGTAAAATAAATGTCAACATTCCATTTGCCTTCCTAACCATTTGCTGTATCTGCACACTAGTATTTTGTCATTCATGTACCAGGAGACAAAGATCCGAGTTTTGTAATTTCTCTCCATTTCAATAATACACTGCTTTTCCATTCTTCCTTCCAAAGTGGACAAGTTTGCATTTTCCCTCATTATACCCCATCTGCCAATTTTTTTGCCAACTTACTTAATCTGTCTATATCTCTTTGTGGATTCTCCACCAACTTACTTTCCTACCCATCTTGACACCATCGTCAAATTTAGCTGCATTACATTCAGTTTGCTCATGCAAGTAATCAATGTCAATAGGGTCCCAGCACTGATTCCTGTGCTACTCCACTTCCCAACCAAAAAAAGACCCAATTATTCCGACTCTCTGCTTATTGCCTACTTTTAAATCTGATCTGATTATGGCCTCACCTCTACTTTTCTGTCTGCCCCTTTAATGCTTGACACCCTTGTTGATCACAAATCTATGTAACTTAATTTTTTTAAATATTCAATATCCCTACCTCCACTGTTTTTTTGGGCAAGAGTTCCACAGATCAACTCTGAGAGAAAAAGATTCTCTTCATCCCCACCTGAAATGGAAGACTCTTTTTTTAAACTGAGCTAAGTGCTAGCACCTCCCACAAGGGGAATCAACCTCTTGGCATCCGCCCGGTGAAGTCTCCTCAAGATCTTGGGCGCAATTTAATCACATGATTTCTAAGTGTCATTTCAGGCGAGTTTGGCGGCGTGTTTCCCGCAGGCTTTTAGGTGAGGTACACATCTGTATTCACCCATATTTAGGGCATGATCTAACGGCTGTGCTGCACCTGGTGCGGATCCGTGTGAGCCTGTTAAATCCCAAAATTGGGATCTGCGCCAGGCACCGATCAGTTTGCGATCTAACCGGCCCGTTTCCATTGGCAGGATCCGGATCCCGCCTAGACGTGGTGAGAAACCAATAATCACCAATTAAGGCCAATCTCCATATCGTTAACAGGACAGACCCCATATCCAACAGCCTCCAATGATATAACCGGTTCCCCAGCGAGCGGTCATACATATACCCTTTAGCATGCCTATTTAAAAACTTGTATCCAGCACCATGTCTGCTATGGGAATTGGAGGAGCTGAGTAGCCATCTTCGAAATCGAGCAATCAGCTGCTGCCCCAGTGCTCGATGGGGTGTGGGTGTGGGAGCCCCGAGGCCTGGTCGGGAGGGGGGGGGGGGCGGGAGGTTGGGTGCCATCGGTGTGAGTTACCCTGAACTGGGGGGTGAGGGACTCAGCGCCCGCGGGTCCAACAGGCCACCCCACTCGGAGGGTGTATACCGTACCAGGGGCAACTCCAGCTGCTACCTATACATTCCACCAAACGCCCCAGGACACAGCCCTGTCTGTGGTAATATGGTGGTGGTCACTGTGACCTCCTCTGACCGTGGCAGCCTCTAGCTACACAGCTGCAGGCTATTGCCAATAAGGAATCGGCATTGTTAGTTATATGGGCACTTCACAGCTCTCAATGGATTCTCGTGGATAGATGTACTGCCTAGCATCCCAATCAGGCTTTGAGGCCTAGACACCTTGCCTGAACACTGGAGGCGACAACATCGCAGAGGTATCAATCAACAATCAAACACCGAAGAACTGCGCCCAGCATTGGGGATAACCCTGTGACCATAGAGTGTGTGAATTGGGGGAGTACCCGAGCCCAGTCCAAGTAATATTCCTGGAATGCATCTGGGTCTGGAGTCTGGTGCCCAGGGGCCTCTGCTGTGGTGGAGGGTTAGATGGCACCATTAATGATGGTAGGGAATGTCAGGGTGGGGGAGGCTTGGAGGAACTGAGGGTACAGGGGTGGAAGCCATAACTGGTTGTCGGTCTCTCACCCTCTCCGATTCCTTCCCCAAATCACATAATGGATGGTATTGTGGACCCCGCAGCAGCTGCCCTCGGTGTGGTGGTGGCAGGTCAGGTGGTCTGCAGCACTGAAAGAAACACGAGGCGGCACCCCATGTGCAGGGGCCCAACCCACACCCTGAGGACTCGGCCGCCCATCAGTTTGAGGAGGGACTCAGAGCGGGAGGCATGCAACGGCCCAAATTGTACAGGCATCGTCAGTCGTTCGAAGAGATGTCGGACAGCATGTGCCACAAGAGGCTCCACCTCAACAAGAGGAATGAGTGACACGTGTGCCATGTCCTTCAGTCTTGGCACCATGTGGAGTAGGCAGCTACCCACTTGCTGTCAATGTCATTGCAGCCCTCAGGTACATGCCAGGGCTCGAGTGGGGACTGGTGCAGCATATCCCAAGCTCCAGCCCACAAGTGCAAGCATGAAGTCACGGATGCCCTGTAAGCTCAGGCAGCTGACTGTATAAACTTTGACATGGACGAAGCCCAACAGGATGTTGCAGGATTTTCTACCATCGCCGAGATGCCCCAAATCCAGGGGGTTTCAGATGCTACGCATGTTGTCTTGTGCGCACCGGGCAGTCCAGGAGTGTTCTTCATTAGCAGGAAGGGGTGCCATTCCCTGATTGTCCAATTTGTGTGTGACCACCACCTCAAGATCATGCACTTGTGTGCACACTCCCTGGGGAATTTGCATGACAGGTACATCCTGGGGCAGTCTGAGATCCCCCGGAATCTGCGCGGACCTCCCCAGAATGAAAGGTTGGCTCTTGAGGAATAAGGGATACCCGCTATAGTCCTGGCTAATGATGCCAGTACAGAGGCCGGAGATAGATGCGGAGACCAGTCAAAACGAGGCCCATTTTGCTACACATGCTGTCATTAAGCAGTGCACCAGACTGCTCAAAATGTGGTTCCAATGCCTCAACCGCTCTGGTGGTGCACTGCAGTACACCCCTAGAGGGTCGTCTATTTTGTGGTGGCCTGCTGTGCCCTCCACAACCTGGCACAGCAGCGGGAATACATGCTGGAGGTGGAGGAAGAGGGACATACAACCTTGTCTGAGGAGGAGGAAGAACTGGACCAGGAGGGGTTGGAGGACGCACCTGGGGAGGATCCCTGGGAGCAACCAGAGGATGGAGGACAGGCGGTGGCGGCAAGAGTTCACATGCCCGGAGGAACAGATAGGCCCTCATCCTTGTCCACTTCTCATAAGACCTAATGAATCGAGTCCAGATGGATGACCAAGGTTTTACGGAGGGTCATCTGGACACGAATCATTAGCTCTCCCCCACTCCCCTCTCCCAACCCACCTCTTGCCCCCCAATTGCCCTGTACCACCCTCCCGGGTCTGTGCATCATCACTTCAGGCTAATGGGCTTGTGTCAGCACTGTCATGGGGTGATATATAAGGTAGGAGGGTGTTGATAACCAGCTGTCACATGAGCATAACCTAGTTCTAGTCTGACTCCTGTCAGTCAGCTGTCAGGGTGCTTACAACCATCACCTGCACATGGTATGCCTCGGTAGGGGGGAGGGGGGGGGGGGGGCAGATCTAGGACCAGTGTGCCCCTGGGGCTGGGGCTGGGGAAGTGTGGAGGTCACTGTGGAGTGGCGGATGTAGGACGACCTGTAATGCAGAATAACATGGCAGAAGCTTCACATGTCTTGGGTGTAATGTGCTTTAATGGTGTACAATCGTGACACTAACTATCCCGAGCTACCTCTCCCCCCAATTACCTTCCCAGTGATCCTCAAACCGCTCAGCCCTCTGTGTTCTGATGCTACATCTAGCTGTGCCCCCAGGATGCACATCAGAGGTGGAGGCAGCCTGCGGCTTATCGCGGCGCCCTGTGGCCTTTGATGCCCTAAGGCCGGAAGGGCCTGGCCACCTTGCAGGTGGTACATGTCTTGCTGTGCCACACTGTTCTGCCCGCTGACCCCAAGCTATGCCATTGTCAGGAGGGGGACTCAGGAGAGCTGGTGACCTCCTTGACGGTGCCCCGAGGGCCCAGGGGATCACCTTGGGATCGAGAGGCAGCCGGAGTGAGCTGCATTATCCGGCTCTGCCAGCCCTGGTGGCTCTCCATAATCTGCAACATGGTGTTGATGCCCTTAATGATGCCCCTCTGTGACTGAGCATGCTCTGGATTGCCTCCATAACATCCAGCTGTTGCTGTACTCACATACCAACTTTTTGCAATTTATGTACACCCTGATCCCTCTGTACCCTAGAGTCCTGCAATATTTCTCCATTTAAATAATGTGCTGTTCTTCCATTCAAAATAGACAAGTTCACATTTTCCCACATTATACTCCATCTGCCTATTTTTTGTCCATTCACTTACCCTATCCCTTTGCAGACAGTTTGGGCTGGATTCTCCGATCGCTGACGCCAAAATCACATTCGACGATCGGGCGGAGAATTCACGTTTATGCCGGGATCAGGGCGGTGCCGATTTTGCAATGCTCCACCCCCTCAAAAACAACATACTTAGGGAGTACATCACATGTCCTATGGAGAGCCTCAGGATGTCACCTGAGGCCCTTCCCCGATGCTCTGCTCCTGATGGCCCGAGTCCCGATGGTGTCGATCATGTGTGCTCACACCGTTCGAGGACCTCGTGTGGCGGCTGCAGACTGTGTCCAGAGTCACCACAGTCGGGGAGGGAGCCGTTCCGCTGGCAGGGGGGCTTCGGCGGGGGCTGCGGGGACTGGTGAGGGGTGGTCCGGGGCTGGTGAGGCTGGTTACAGGGGGGGGGGAGTTTTGGCAGGCTGGGTCCGCCCACGGCTAGTGCCATGTTGCACGGCACGGCAGCCGCAGGCCACCACCGTGCTCATGTGCGGCCACGGACCCAGCCATTCTGCAGCCGTATCGGCAGGTAATGCTGCATAGGTGCTAGTCCCCACCAGGTGGAAGATCAGTGCGGGGGGGTGGCGCCAACTTTCTGGCCATAAGACCAGACGGATCCTGCGGACATAGTCACAGGGTTGGAGAATCCAGCCCCTTATGTCCTCTTCACAACCTACTCTTCTACTTATCTTTGTGTCATCAGCAAATTCCGCAACCACACAATTGGTCCCTTCATCGAAGATATTGATGTAGATTGTCAATAGTCAAAGCCCCACACTGATCCCTGTGGCACTCGACTAGCTAGTTTGCCAACCCATAAGTAACCCTAGTCGCTGCATTCTGTTAAAGAATCCTCCATCGATGCTATTGTGTATGATATTTGTCTTCTAGAACTTAACTGAGTGCTGGTCCTGCGTATTTCCCCAATGGCAGGAGGAGGTTCTTGCGGTTGAAGTGGCTCTGTAAACATTTGTGCTGAGATATGAGTAGCCCTTCCATTCATTCTGCCATGATGATGTAGTGGTGGCCCTCTTTCACCATCATCACTGAGCTGTGTATCAGCAAACTACCGCACAGCAATGGGGTTTCTAACTTCAGTCTCTCCATTCAGTTCCCCAGCATAACAATGTTAGACAACATAAATTGCTCCACCTTAGCAGCAGTACAAGTATTCATACCAAATACACACAATTTGCCACTGGAGGACTATTGCAGAAATCCCTGGAATTTCTACCTGCTCCATGATGGGCTTTAGCTCTCACAAGTAATCTTGTAGGAAGACACAGAAGCACGCAGAAAATGAATATATGTAAGAATTCTGACAGCAAACCTTCTTTGGAGACATCTGCCAAATGTACACACTTCAAAAGCCATCTTTCTATCAATTGTTTATTTTTGTCCAATTAAGGGGCAATTTAGTATGGCCAATCCACCTACCCTGCACATCTTTTTTGGGTTGCGGGGGCGTAACCCACGCAAACAGGGGAGACTGTGCAAACTCCACACAGACAGTGACCCAGAGCCGGGATTGAACCTGGGACCTCGGTGCCGAGAGGCAGCTGTACTAACCACTGCACCACCGTGCTGCCCACCTTTCAATCAACTGTTAATTGATCTGCTGTGTATTTCCATCATTTTCCACATTATTTCACATTTTTAATTGTTCCTTTCTATTTGACTATTTGAGTATCCTCAAGTATCTGTCTAGTGTGAGCGATGGCTGGAGTTTTGCTGAAAATGGTTGGGGCTAGTTTAGCACAGTGGGCTAAACAGCTGGCTTGTTATGCAGATCAAGGCCAGCAGCGTGGGTTCAATTCCCGTACCGGCCTCCCCAAACAGGCACCGGAATGTGGTGACGAGGGGCTTTTCACAGTAACTTCATTGAAGCCTACTCGTGACACTAAGCGATTATTATTGCGGGAAGGATACGGGGAGATCCCACTTTGGCGAGCACCATGAGAGTTACTGATTTCCAAAAAAATCAGAAGTATTAACCATACCTTTACTTGCACACACAGCTGCCAACTAGTGGGCTGTGGAGCTGATAATGCAGAATCAATACTCAAACAGTACCTATGATCCTCAATCTCTGCTAGCATGAGATAAACAGCAGCACAGGAACTCGCTACAGAGGCATGTAGGAGCAAACAAAATAGAGTCACCCTACCCCATGGAAGGTGATCAGTTAATAAAGTACAAGCTATTGAAGAACAAAAGGGAGAGGAGGAATGAAAGCAGCATTGCTTCATGCTTGAATGAACATCGCTGATTGAATGTCTACCTCAAATTAAAAACAAATGAACTCCATCAAACAATCTATTATAAAGAGACTGGGGCCATTGAATTGGCCTGGGGAAAGAGCAGCCATGCACAGCATTAAGGGCTGTGCATTCACCCACTGTGATACTATCGTTTCACGCTGTTAGTTTGCTGTTGATAGTACTGCTGCTAGCAGTGAGAATCCTGCAATATAAACCAAAGTTGATGCTGCCTTCAAAGCAGTACATCGTATCGAATGAGACAGTTGCATCCTGTGCCATTTGGCATAACTTCTTCAATCTTTATACGTGGGCTTGACATTTCGGACAACGAGGTTCTTACTGCCAGTAGTTGAACAGGTGAAATACTCACACCTGTCCAATACAAACTATCATCCTCTTCTCTATAGAACAGAGATCTTCAATGAGTCCTGCAGTGTTGGAAAAAAATGCAGCCAGCGTGTTCTAAAATCTTTAAGTTCTAATCCATTGTTACATTCCCAGTTGGTATGCAGCATGTAGGAGGAGGTTGCACGTTGGGTGGCTCCTGCTCGAGGCTTGATTGTTTTAGAATTTTTTTAGAATTTAAGCTCGGTCCCAGGAGCAATTTTTCATTAAATAAGTGCAGGAAGACATAAGGAAGAAAGAAGTCCAAAACCCAAAGGAAAACCGCCGTGTAGAAGGGGGCGAGTGAAGGTTCGCCGTCAAGTGGAAGGGTCTATTCGGCAACTGGAAGGGTGGTGGATGATGGGTCGCCGGATGGCGTCGCACTGTGTACGGCAGAAAAGAATACCAAGGTGATGGCTTTGGAACTTGACAAACAGATTGCAAAGCACATGGAGGTGATGAGGAAGGAGATGATGGCAGTGCTGAAGGTGCTGGTGGAGGAGGGGATTGTCCCAGTGAGGGCGGCAGTGTAGGGGACATCAGCCGAGGTGCGGGATCAGAGATAAAGTGAAGGGAGTGGAAGAGGCTTTATCACAATACAGTGATACCTCGATGGGTGAGGAGCTACAGAGGGTGGTGGAGGCCACAAGGGTCTGCGAGTCAAAATGGAGGGCCGGGAAAACAGAGCTAGGTGGCAAAATCTGAGGATTGTGGGTCTGCCCAAAGGGGTGGAGAGGCCAGAAGCCGATGGAGTATTTTGCCAAGATCTTGGCGGAGCTGGTCGGGGAGGGGGAAGATCCCTCTCAGTACAAACTGGATCAGGCTCATAGGGCATGGAGACCTAAACCAAAGGTGAATGAGCCGCCAAGAGCAGTGATTATTTGTTTCCATAGGTACCGCATGAAGGAGAAGGTCCTGTGTTGGGCAAAGCAGACGCGGGAAGTGCAGTGGGCTGGAGCTGGTATATGTATATACCAGCACTTTACTGTGGAGTTGGCGAGGAAGCGGGCAGCCTTCGGCCAAGTGAAGACGGCATTGTATAACAGCAGGGTGCAGTGCGGCATAGTGCCAGCTAAGTTGAGGGTGACCTACAACTCCAAAGACTTTTATTTCGAGACAATGGAAGCAGCAGAGGCGTTTATGAAGGCAGAAGGACTGGGGCAGAAGTGAGAAATGGGACTGAGGACTGGTCTTGAACTGAAGGTAGGCGGGTGGAAGATTGTACATAGTTCTATTTTTTATCTCATGTCGTTATATGTGCTAAATGAGTTGAAGTTGCCTATTTGGACAAGGTACGAGTTGGGACTTTCTTTTGCAATGATGGCTCTTTGCGGTTTGTGGGTTTACACTGGGGTTGTGTGCTGAAGGGGATTTCTTTGTTTTTCTGGCACTGGGCAGGAGAGAGGGATTGGAGGGGAGTGATGCCTGGGCAGGAGCCAGCGCACAGGCTAGCTCAAGCTGACCAGTAAACGGGAGTGTGGTAGGGGGAGGGACTGCGCCCATCAGAACCTTGTAGAATAGGTTTCGATGAGCCTAGGAGGCGTGAAAAGTCAAGGGAGCGACCGATATTGGGTGAGGTGTTAGCGAACAGGCGGCGGAATGTGGCGACTAGGGGCTTTTCACAGTAACTTCATTGAAACCTACTCTTGATGGGGTGATTCTGAGAGGGCAGGAGGTGTTTGATGGTACAATGACACAGGGCAGGCCAAGCCCAGTGGGCAGGACCCAGAGTTATAATGACAGTGGATAGGAGCAGTGAGTGGGCGGGGGGGGGGGGGGGGGGGGGGGGGGGGGGTTAAGAGACCCCCGGGTAGGATAGTTACGTGGAATATGATGGCATTGTTGGAGGGAGGTTATCAGGATCATCGCAGGGGTAGTGCTCGTGAACGTGGAACCAGGGCCTTTAGAAGCCTTTTTCAGGTGGTTGGACCGACTTGAGCGGCAGCCAGGTGTGGGAGCAGATGTTAGCCTTCGCCTCACTGATTGCCTCACTGATTGCCAGGGATTGCGGGACCTGTCGGGGTGGAGGTCAGCTTCTCCATCCTGTGTCTCAGCTTGGCGGGGGGACCTACTTGAATTTCCTTGACACTCAGGAAGGTGAAGTCTCAGCTGAAGGGGATGAAGGAAGAGTTTCACAATTCATGGGGGCTGTTTATTATGCACTTCCGAGACTTGGTTGCCATTGAACATTAGGGGGGGAGGGGGAGTCGGCAGTATTGTTGTCTTTGGTGACAGTTTACGGATTAATTGTTAATTTTTGTTTTTTATCTGGAATGTACATAGAACATAGAATATACAATGCAGAAGGAGGCCATTCGGCCCATCGGGTCTGCACCGACCCACTTAAGCCCTCACTTCCACCCTATCCCCATAACCCAATAACCCCTCCTAACCTTTTTGGTCACTAAGGGTAATTTATCATGGCCAATCCACCTAACCTGCACGTCTTTGGACTGTGGGAGGAAACCAGAGCACCCGGAGGAAACCCACGCAGACACGGAGAGAACGTGCAGACTCCGCACAGACAGTGACCCAGCAGGGAATTGAACCTGGGACCCTGGCGCTGTGATGCCACAGTGCTAATCACTTGTGCTACCGTGCTGCCCATACGGGTGGATATGTTTTGGTCTGTATATTGAGTGGGTAGCGGTTTGTGAGTGGGGGATTGTTATTGTGTTTATTTTTTATTTGGTTGTTTATTGATGAAAATGAGGAGAATACATTTTTTTTAAAAAGAACAATTCCAGTTGGTATTCTAACTGGACAGGAAGATCCCAGAATGGAACTCCCACTCAAAAGATAACTTTCTTTTTATATAAAATGTGGAAGAACAGTGTTACTGGACCACTAATTAGTTTTAACAACAAGGAAAAAACATTAACTAAACATGAAAAAAGTTGGATTATGATACAATACTTATTTTCTCCCCCCCCCCCCCCTCCCTTATTTTTACCAATTGCGCACAGGTTTTAGGATTAACATGGATTACAAAATACATCTTAATCTGCAATGGTCTCATTAACACAAAGTTCCTTTTAAACACACAAGATGATTGTGGGCAAAAAAGAACCCCCAAGTGAAGTGAAAGTGGATGTCTCCTCAGAATCCCCCTCCCCCCTGATTGTCATGGTAAAGTCTCCAAACTCCACTCCCAAAAACAAGTTTTTAAATAATAATAATATTTATTAGTGTCACAAATAGGCTTACATTAACACTGCAATTAAGTTACTGTGAAAATCTCCTAGCCACCACACTACATCATCTATTCGGGTACACTGAGGGAGAATTCAGAATGTCCAATTAAGCTAACAAGCATGTCTTTCAGAACTTGTGGGAGGAAACCCACGCAGACACGGGGAGAATGTGCTGGCCCCGCACAGACAGTGACCCAAGCCGGGAAACAAACCTGGGTCCCTGGCGTCGTGAGGCTACAGTGCTAACCACTGTGCTACTGTGCCGTCCAATCTTCTCTTATAATTATGCTTTCCCTTAACAGTTTACATTCTGAAATCTAGACCAAGTTTTCCATATGATACTTTTAAACAAATCTTCTGCTCCACGTTTAACAGTGAATCCAGTCCAGGTTTTTACACCAACTCCTTTGGGATTTCTTTGTCTTGACTGCTGTGCAAACAGCTCATAATTGATTTAACTCTTGATTCCAGACTGTATTCAACATGCATCAGATGTTTCATCTAACTCGAAAGTCTCACGTCTCACTTTAAATCTAATCACTGCAATTGTCTCTTTAACACATTGTTTACTCTTCTTTGAATTCCTTTGAACAATACCTTGGTCTCTGTTCTCTTAACTTTATGTGTCTGATGCATTTTCATTTCATTTCATTTTTTCATTCCCTGTAAACTCAATTCCATTCTACCAGTTTCTCTGACTTTGTCGTGTCTGATCTGATGGTGGCACCTTCAAAAATGGGGCTTCTGACATGCCTGCCTGTTCTCTGAACTGAGGTTGTGCCCCCACTGTGGTTGACAGCGCACTCAACTGAGTTCCACCATTTCCCCCACTTCAGTCTTCACCCCCCCCCCTCCCAGAAGCATGATAGGAGTAAGAGGGCCTCGTTTTCCACCCCACTGGCTTTCACATTCAAAGGGTCATCTTCCGCCACCTCTGAGAATTCCAGCATGATGCCACCACCAAACACATCATCCCCTCACTCCCCCTGACAGCATTCCACAGGAACTGTTCCCTCTGTGGCACCCTGGCCCACACCTCCTTCAGTTTGATCTAATGTGTTGGCTCTTCCCAACGTGGTCCCCTCTACTATTTCAAAACTATTTTTATTCCAAGTTATCAACATTTTTACATTTAATAACAGTAACAAAACCCACCCAACATATTCAAACCCTCACCCACCTCTACCTCCCCCCACCCCTCCCTCAGCAGTCAACAGTATCCCACTCTCCACAATGCAAAATGAACAACCCCCAACTATTGTCGAACCTATAACTCACTCCCTGACAGCAAATTTCACTTTCTCCAGGGCTAAAAACTCCAACAGGTTCCCCAGAGGCACAGGGTGGAGAAGCTAAGCTCCACCCCAGCAAGACCCGCCTGCGAGCAATTAGTGAAGCGAAGGCTAAAACATCTGTCTCCACTCCCACCTGCAGCTCTGGCCGGTCCGACACCCCGAATATGGCTTCTAGGGGACCGGGCTCCACATCTACATGCAGAACCCCCAAAATGGTGCTGAAAACTGTCCTCCAAAACCTTTCCAACTTCGGGCACGGCCAAAGCATATGTAAATGGTTCACAGGGCCTAGCCGCACATCGCTCAGATATCTTCCACCCCCTCGAACAGTCAGTTTATCCTAGACTCTGTCCAGGGCGCTCTGTACACCACCTTCAGCTGGACCACCAATCCTGGGCCACCTACATCCTCAGATCCCTAAATTCAGACACTGCTGTGATGATAGGTAGACTATCATCCGTATATAATATGATTCATCTGTATATAATATGAATAGATCTTCATCACCTGTATGTGTATGATAAATTATATGTTTTACTGTTGTAGTTTTAGCATCCGACCAGCAGGTGATGTGAGTATGCAGGCACGTGACACGGACGCAGGTGTGTAGCAGTCATATATTCATATCCTTCTTAACTAACAACAAGATCGAGGACTGCTCCATCGTTTTCAGCAAGACACCCCGACCATTGCATCCTCGAACATTTCCACCAACAATGGCGCTAGCTTACCCTTAAATCTCTGATAAAATTCAACCAGGAATGTATCCAGCCCCACCGCCTTCTCTGCCTGCATCTTTCTGATTGCCACCTTCACTTCCTCTGCCCACACCAGCCCCTCCAGCCCCGCCTTCCCTGCTTCATCCAACCTTGGGCTCTCTAACCATCCCAGGAACTCCCTCATCCCCCACTCATCCTCTGGTCACTCCAATTTATACAGGTCCCTATAAAACTCCTCAAACACCTTGTTAATCTGATCTGGGACCAACACCAACTCGCCTGTCCTATCCCAAACCCAAACTATCACTCTCGCCACGGCTTGCCTGTGAAGCTGGCCTACCAACATACGACCTGCTTTCTCCCCTGTACTCAGAAACAGGCCCCCCTCGCCCTTCTCAACTGACACACTGTGGACAGCAGGTCTCTGCAGCTCCTTCCTCTTTGCCAGGAGCCTTGGATCCGGCTCCCCCGCATACCTCCCATCCATTTACAAAATCTCTTCTATCAGTTGTTGGCATTCCTTCCTCTCCTCCCTGTCCACCTTAGCCTTAAATGAGATCGCCTCTCCCCCTCACCACCGCCTTCAGAGTCTCCCAAACCACCAACGGCAAAACCTCCACCGTGCAATTAAACCACACATACTCCTCAGTCACCCTCCCTAGCTTGTCACAGAAGCTAAGATCCGCCAATAGACCCACATCCACCCTCCACCCTGGCATCTGGGCCGCCCTCTTCTCCAGCACCACATTCATTCAGTGCGGAGCGTGGTCCGAGATCACAATTGCCGAATACTCTGCCCTCTTAACTCCGGCCAACAGCGTCTTTCCCACCATGAAAACACTTGTGCACCGGGGGGAAAAAAAGGAATACCCCCAGCGGTCCCTCAGGTGTAAATATTTCCACATGCCAAACCCCATCTTTCTTATAAGAGCCATGATATGGAGATGCCGGCATTGGACTGGGGTGAGCACAGTAAGAAGTCTTACAACACCAGGTTAAAGTCCAACTGTCCTGGCTTGAGACAATTCATACCTCTTTAACCTGGGGTTACCCCTATCTCTGGATCTGCAAAGACTTGATTACCTGCAGATGCTCGCATTCTAAGCATTGTCTGGCATCTTTGAATTTGTCTATATATATGTTTCTGGAACATACCTCTTCATTCACCTGAGGAAGGAGCAGTTCTCCGAAAGCTAGTGTTTGAAACAAACCTGTTGGACTTTAACCTGGTGTTGTAAGACTCCTTATAAGAGCGGCCAACCCTTGGCTCCAGCACTGTGTTGCATTCCCCCCCAAAATCAACTTATGGGTATCCAGATTCGAAATGGAAGCAAACGTTCTCTTCACAAACCTCGCATCATTCCAATTGGGGGCATGTGCGTTTACCAACACCATTCTCCCTTCCAACACACCCGTAATGATCACATACCTATCCCACTGATCCACTTCCATGTTCTCCATCTGGAACCTTACCGCTTACCCACCAAAATGGCCATGCCCCCCCAGGCCCAATAACAAACTCCGAATGAAGCACCTGACTCTCCCAACTGTTCCTAAGACTCATCTGGTCCTTCACCCTCAGATGAGTCTCTTGCAGCATCACCAATCAGCTTTTAAACTCTTCAAATACGCAAAAACTCTTACCCTCTTCACCGGTTCCCCTAATCCCCTCAAGTCCCACGTCACCATCAGACCAGGGGTCTCTCAGCGCCCCCTGCCCCTTCTATCCGCCATCACCATTACCTCAAGCTCCGCCCAGGTGGCCAAACCTGCCCCATCCCTTTGTTAACATCGACCCCTCCCAGAATCCCCCCATTCATTTCCTCTTGCAAACACCACACCCAGTATCGATTCCCTTCCTCCAGCATTCACACCTCCCAGGTCCATCAAACCCTGTTCGACAAGGCTCGAACGACTGTGGCCCCTCTCCCCCCCACCACACTCCCATTCACTGGCCAACCTTTGCTTGCTGGCGTGGTGATTCCTGCCAGAGTTTAACCCTCCTCCCCACGCCCATCTTCAATAACCCGGTCCCTCATGCCCAAAAACCCACATTCTCCAAACCATCAAACAAAAACACACCCATAAGGAGAAACAAGAACACTTGTAACTGCTCCACCTATTAAGAGACACAAACAAAACCCCAATCCAAGTAAAAAACTGAGCAAGAGAAGCATTCCCAGTCCCCACCAATATAGTCCAAATCCCAACTCTCATCTCAGTCCCAGTCCTTCAGCCTTCAAAAACGCTTCTGCCGTCTCAAAATAAAAGTCCTTTGAATCGTGAGTCACTCTCAGCTTCACTGGGTAGACCACTCCAAATCTCACTCCGCTGCCGTCCAAAGGCCGCTGGCCTCCTCACCAACTCCGCCGTCAGATCCTGGTATATGAGTATGCCAACGCCTCTGCTTCATATGGTAGCTGTGGAAGCAGACTGTGACTGCCCGTGGTGGCTCATTTGCTTTAGGCTTCAGCCAGAGCAACTGATTGGCCCTGTCAAATTCACAGAGGAATCGCTCTTCCCCCTCCCCTCCCCATCAACTTGGCAAACATCGGGCAGCACGGTGGCGCAGTGGGTTAGCCCTGCTGCCTCACGGCGCAGATTCAATCCCAGCTCTGGGTCACTGCTGTGTGGAGTTTGCACATTCTCTCCGTGTTTGCGTGGGTCTCGCCCCCACAACCCAAAGATGTGCAAGATAGGTGGATTGAGCACGGTAAATTGCCCCTTAATAAAAAAAAACTTGGCAAACATCTTCGCAAAATACTCAGTCATGCTCAGGCCCTCCAACCCCTCCAGCAGACCCATGATCCTCTGAGCCTTAATTGGCCTCTGCCACCCTCCACAGCTCTTCACCCATCAAGGTGAACTGGCCGATGTGTTGCAACAATGCCTCCTCCCCCCCCCCCCCTCCAACTTCTCTCCTTGCACCCCCACCTCGACCGCTGTCTTTGTCAATGCCACCTTTATCGGGGCAACTGCATCCTCTACCCACTCTTTAAGCGAAGCCATCATCTCCCTCTGAAGAACCTCCAAGTGTTTGGCGAACAGCCCTTCAAACTCCACTGACACCACCCGGGCCAGAGTTGTTTTTGGTCATCAAGCTGTCCAACCCCGCCAATTGTGGTTGTAGGGTATGGCCCCAACATCCTGGGGTGAAATTGGCTATGCCACCTTCATTTGGACTGGCACGGCAACATACAGGTCAGGTCCGATGGAGTGGGTGAGGTGCTCGGAAGTTCCCTGAAGTTTTTCAGTCCGGTCTTGGAACCATCCAAGGCACCATGGCAAAAGTACAAATCGACCCGAAAGGCTCAGCCTCGGTTTTTCAAGGTACTGCCTGTGCCCTATGCTTTGGTAGACAAGATGTACGCGGAGCTCAACCGCATAGAGAACCTGGACAGCATTTGGCTGGTACGTTTTTCCAATTGGGTGGTCCCAGTTCTGAAACCAGATAGGACTTTGCGCCTCTGTGGTGACTATAAACTGTCAGTTAATACCACCTCAATGTCGGACCAATACCCCATGCCCCGCTGTGAGGATCTCTATGCCAACCCCGCTGGCGGAAGCACATTCACTAAACTCGATATGCGCAACACCTACCTGCAGCTGACATTGGATTAGACCTTTCAAAAATATGTCACCATCAACACTCAGCGTGGTCTGTATGAATATACCCGATTGCCCTTTGTGGTTTTGTCTGCTTGCGCGATATTTCAACGTGTAATGGAGGGAGGTTTGCTCGGACTACCGCGGGTCACGGTATACCTTGATGATGACCTGGTCACAGGCACAACAGAACAGGAACATTTGCTGAATCTGGAGGCAGTGCTCCAACGGTTTTCAGAGTTTGGCATCCGCCTTCGACAGGCAAAATGTGTATTCCGCGCCAAGGCGGTTGTCTGCCTGGGCTATCGCGTGAGCCGTGACGGGTTGCACTCGATGGAAGACATGCACCATAGAGTTGACCCCCCGCTCAGAGGGATATGACGGGACTCCGCTTGTTTCTAGACTTGGTGAATTACTACGGCAAGTGTGTCCCAAACCTGGCAGCCGTACTGGCCCCTCTATACTTCCTTCTGAAAAAACATGAGGAATGGTTATGGATTGCGGCACATGAGGCGGCTTTTCATTGAATCAAACAGCAGCTCTCCTTGTCTGGCGACTTGACCCACTATAACTCAAGTGAGTCCCTGTGACGTATCACTTATGGGATTGGGGCCATCTTGGTCCATCGGATGTTGGACGATAATGAACAGCCGATCACTTTTGCACTTTTGCATCCCAGTCACCGAGCGCAAGTAAGCACAGATAGAGAAGGAGGGGTTTGCGGTGGTCTTTGGTGTTACAAAGTTCCACCAGTATGTCTATGGTCACTGTTTTACTCTTGTTACGGACCACAAAGTGCTCCTGGGTCTTTTTCGCGGAGATAAGATGATTCCACCCATAACGGTGGGCTCTACTGCTCGCCACTTACACATATTCTTTGGGGCATCGGCCAGGAACTCAGCATATGCTAATGCACTGAGCCGACTGTCCATACCGGTCATAGCCTCACTTCCAGCAGACAAAATACTGGCCGTGTTGAATTTTATGGACTCCCTACCAGTCACCGAATCTCGTATCCGCGACTGGACCCTCATAGGTGGTCAGCATCAACAATAGCCCAGGAGCTGCGGGAGTTTTCTACCCGAATGTCTGAGCTTAGTATTGAAGATGGGGTCCTGCTGTGGGGCACACGGGTTATGATCCTCGCTAAAGGCCAGGTGCTCGTGCTGTGGGACCTGCACAACAGGCACCCAGGGGCAACCAAGATGAAGATGCTGGTAAGGAGCTATGTATGGTGGTCGGGACAAAACGCCAACAACGAGATGTTAGCGCAGCAATGCCCTGTCTGCCAGGAACACCAGCAGATTTCTGTCATCATACCTCCCCAACCTTGGGAGTGGTCAAGCCGACCATAGGCCTGGGTACACACAGACTCCGCTGGCCCATCATGGGCTCGATGTTTCTATGATTAGTGGATGCCCATTCTAAATGGTTCGTGGTCCATTGAATAAGAACCATAACCTCTAATGCGACAGTGGAGAAGATGCGTCCCACTTTCTCCACACATGGCATCCCTGAGGCCCTCATAACGAACAATGGGGCGTCCTTCGTGAGTGCGGACCTTTTAACATTTCTTAGGACCAATGGCATCCGGCATGTAAGGACAGCGCATATCACCCAGTGTCCAATGGGTTGGCTGAAAGGGCCATCCAAACGTTCAAGCAGGGCCTCTAAAGCAGATGACAGACGGGATCCTTAGACACACGCTTGGCCAGATTATTGTTTATGTACCGGACCACGCCGCATACCATGACCGGAGTGGCTCTGGCGGAACTACTCATGGGCTGATGGCTCCGCACTTGCTTGGGGTTGTTACTCCCGGATATAGACAGTACGAAGTCTTACAACACCAGGTTAAAGTCCAACAGGTTTGATTCAAACACGAGCTTTCGGAGCGCAGCTCCTTCCTCAGGTGACTGGCGAGGTATGTTCCAGAAACATTTATATAGACAAAGTCAGAGATGCTGGACAATGCTTGGAATGCAGGAATTTGCAGGTAATCAAATGTGCTCAGGATCAGCAGGCACGTGGCCCTGCTCCACATCATCCGTCCTGTCGTTTTGCCTCAGGAGATGAGGTCTTTGTTTGGAATTTTGTCCTCGGTGCCTGTTGACTCTCCAGGACTGTGCTTCAGCAGACTAGTCCGGTGTCTTATGGGGTTCAGTTAGGCACCCGAAAGCCTAGTTCTTTGGTATGGTAGGGCGCGGGGGAGTTCTGTATGGGTGGGGAGTGAAGTGGGAGTTCTGTGGTGTGGTGGGGGGGTGGGGAAGTTCTATGGCATGACGGGGCACGGGGGGTTTTGTGATGTGGTGGGGAACGGGGGGAGTTCTGTGGTGTGGTCACGAGTGGGGGAATTCTGTGGTGTGGGGAATGGGGTGAGTTCTGTGGCATGGTCACGTGTGGGGGGTTTTGTGGTGCGGTGGGGAACGGGAGCACAGGGGGAGTTCTGTGACGTGGTGGGGGGCAGGGAGTTTGGGGTGTGGTGGAGGGCAGGGATGGTTCTGTGGCGTGGTGGGGGGTGGTGGGGGGTGGGGTGGAATTCTGTGGCGTGGGGGTGCGCAGGGTGGAGTTCTGTGGTGTGGGGGGGGGCGGGGTGAAGTTCTGTGTGGGTGGGGTGGAGTTCTGGGTGGGTGGGGAGCAAGGTGGACATCTGTGTGGGTGGGGGGCAGGGTGGAGATATGCGGTGTGGTGGGGGGGCGGGGTAGAGTTCTGTGGCGTGGTGGGGAGCAGAGTGGAGCTCTGTGTGGGTGGGGGGGGGGGTTCCTATCTCATTATTTTAAAGTCAGTCTGCTCTTTAAAACAGGCACTCTGATCTTTAAAAAAACTAAGTTCCTGGAGCCCGCCTGCTAACGTTATGTCGCAGGACCTGCCCCATAACTTATTTTTACACTGAGTGGCTACAAATATGGCGGAGGAAGCTGTCTTTGGGCTGACGTAGCGCTCCCCCCCCCACACACATTTTTCCCATCACTCTGCCACTCTGAAAAAAATCAGAAAATTCCATTCTATGCTCCTTCATTTCTTTTGACATTATTTCACTGTTTAGCAACTTGAAGGATTTTCTATGTTAAATGTTCTATATAAATGTAAATCGATATTGTCACAGGGACTACCTGGAGTTGAGATCAAACATATATATAACCTATATATTGATATATAGAAGTGATATGAGTGACCTCATAACATCACTGAATAATTTAAAAGGGTTCTGATAAACACCAACATCAAAAAGAGATGTTGGCAGCAATTTGGCCTGACCAAAATGTCGGACAAGGATCCCATCTGCAACAACCATAGGTTCACACCAGCGCTGACTGATGCCACCACAAACGTTTGACTCAGAGACAAGATGAATGCTATTGACTGAGCTAAGGTACATAATTTATCAATTTATCCTGACTCTCATCTCAAATTTAAATAAACTGGATAGTTCCTGTTTTCTTGCTGAAACCTCTTTGAAAACCTGCTCCAGGTATAGAAGATAAAACTCACGTTTATACAGCAGTTTCATGACCTCAGAACATCCTGAACTGCTTCACAACCAATTAAATATTTTTAATGCGATTGAATATTTGAAGAATATTCACTGTTATAATGTGGGCAGACGTGGCCACCGATTTACACACAGCAAATGCTCCACAAGCAACAATAACTAATGTCCAGCTCATTTGTTTCTGGTGTTCTTGGGTGAGAATCTGAAGTTGAAAAGTGCCATGAGGGCAGACCATCACCCCTGAAAGCACGCTAAACATGATTGCGAAAAGTCCCCATGAGGTAATGTAGCTACCTGTCAATCAAAGGAATGACAGGTAATTACAAAGGCCCACACCACATCTGAGCAAGATAACTCAAGAGTGACCTAATGGTACGGTGCACTTGGCAGACGCCTTTTATGTTGCTGGTAAGTATCTTTATTTACATTTCATAGCACAATTTGACATATCTATTTAAATGTACTATAACTGAAATAGCTGAACCTTTCATGAAACCGTGATATCTAAGTGATTCACTGCTGTCGTGTGTCATCACCATTACCTGCAGTATCTGTGTTTTGGTGCTATGTGGCTAGATTCTAAAATCATACAGGAACTGTTTTGAGCTTATTTATTAAAAACAGGGATTACTAATACATTTTTAAAGCCATCTATAAAGAGTTGCTATAATATTCCTTCGCACTGCCATGTATCAACAAATAGTTAACGGAACTTTACATTTCAACAAGGTCTCAGTTACAAAAATAATCTTAATGGAGTGTATTCAACCTTTGCAATTTTCCAACTGACAATGCCTACTAGGGTCCATAATGTCTAGTTTTTGCCTTGCTGTGTAATGAGTGTTATCTCATGCAAGACAGAAGCATGAATGAATGACTTTAAACCTATCTGAGCATGCTATTGTTTGCCTCACAGCTATCAAATTTGATGTACAGTCAGCTTGAGGCAAACATTTACAAGTACCTGATCCAAACAGAACTCCAAAGCACCAAACTATTCCACTTTCATTCTTTAAATTTATATTAAAAAAACTTGGAACATAAATTTTAGCGTACCCAATTCTTTTTTTTCCCAATTAAGGGGCAATTTAGCGTGGCCAATCCATCTACCCTGCACATCTTTGGATTGTGGGGATGAGACCCATGCAGACACGGGCATAATATGCAAACTCCATAAGGACAGTGACTCGGAGGCGGGATCGAACCCAGGTCCTCAGAGCCATGAGGCAGCAGTGCTAACTACTGTGCCACCTTGCTGCCCACATGTTCTAAGTTTAACACTTAAATATAAAATCCTGAACACTGCCCGGAGGGCGGGAGGTCGCTGAGTCGGAGGTTGGCATCCGGCAATCAAGTGAGACCCCACTGCGTTCCTGCATGACCTACACCCTACCCCCCTCCCCACACCAACCCCTCATCACCTGATTCATTACCCCCACACTACCCCCACCCACCCCCACTTGACTCCAACCCGCGAGCAAACATTCGGATGTGGATATGAAATGAAAATGAAAATCGCTTATTGTCACGAGTAGGCTTCAATGAAGTTACTGTGAAAAGCCCCTAGTCGCCACATTCCAGCGCCTGTCCGGGGAGGCTGGTACGGGAATCGAACCGTGCTGCTGGCCTGCCTTGGTCTGCTTTAAAAGCCAGCGATTTAGCCTGGTGAGCTAAACCAGCCCTTGATATGGGACGGGATGTTCAAGCTGACAGTGGACAGGGCCTCGAGTTAGCGAACCTGGAGGCATTCAGATTGTCCCGTGTGCGCCGGCCCCAGTGCACACGATGTGTGGCCTTCTGTCCTGATCCCCATGCCCTGCCCATCCTCCTCGTTGGCTAAGGTTTGGCGTTGGATTGGATTTGGGTTTATTGTCATGTGTACCGAGGTACAGTGAAAAGTATTGTTCTGCGTATAGCCCAGACAGATCGTTCCATACATGAAAAACATAGGACATACGATAGATACACAACATAAATACATTGACACAGACATCGAGTGAAGCATATGAAGCATACTCAGTAGAGAAGATGTGTGGAGAGATCAGTTCAGCACATAAGAGGGTCATTCAGGAGTCTAGTAACAGCGGGGAAGAAGCTGTTTTTGAATCTGTTAGTAAGTGTTCTCAGACTTTTGTATCTCCTGCCTGATGGAAGAGGTTCGAAGAGAGAATAACTTGGATGGGAGGGGTCTTTGATTATACTGCCCGCTTTCCCAAGGCAGCAGGAGGTGTAGACAGAGTCAATGGATGGAAGGTGGGTTTGCTCGATGGACTGGGCTGTGTTCATGACTCTGTAGTTTCTTGCGGTCTTGGGATGAGCAGTTGCCATATCAGACTGTAATGTAGCCAGATAGAATGCCTTCTATGGTGCATCTGTAAAAATTGTTAAGAGTCAATGTGGACAAGCTGAGTTTCTTTGGTTCCTGAGGAAGTATAGGCGATGTTGTGCTTTCTTGGTCGTAGCGTCGATGTGGGTGAACCTGGACAGATTGTTAATGATGTGCACACCCAGGAATTTGAAGCTATCAATCATCTCCACCTTGGCCCCATTGATGCCGACAAGGGTGTCACGATACTTTGCTTCCTCACGTCAATGACCAGCTCTTTCGTTTTGCTGACATTAAGGGAGAGATTGTTGTCTTTATACCATGTCACTAGGTTCACTATCTCCCTCTTGTACTCTGACTCATCGTTGTTCGAGATCTGAGAGGCGTTCATCCTCCTCCTCCAGCATGTCGCCCCTCTGCTGCGCGATGTTGCGGTGGACATAGCAGGCAACTACGATCTGGGAGAGCCTCCGAGGGCTGTATGAGGGCCCTCCAAGGAGGTCCAGGAACCTGAACTGCATCTTGAGCACGCTGATGCACTGCTCAATCACTATCCTGGTCACAGCATGGGCATCGTTGTAGCGGTTCTCCTCGTTGGTCTGTGGCGTCCAGATAGGCATCATCAGCCGTTACCACTGTGGTAAAGATAACCCCTGTCACCCAGAGCCAACTGCTCTCCAAGGGGAGTGCCTCGAACGTGTCGGCCCCATCAAGTGCACTATGATGAAGGCATCATGCACGCTGCCCAAGTATCGGGTGCAAACATGCACGATGGGCAGTTGGTGGTAAGATACCAACTGTTCATTGAGGGACTGGAAGTCCTTTCGGTTCACCCCATATGTGGTGGTGTTCATATAGGGACATGTGTCCCATCGACCACCCCCTGGAACTGGGGCATCACGGCGATGGTGCCGATTCCCGCTGCCCGGGCGACCTGGTGGGCTCGGTCCATATCCAGGTGGATGTATTGTGTCGTCCGGGCATACAGGGCGTCTAGAAGGCTGCCGTTAATCTGTCTCATGACTAGCCGCTCAAAGCATTTCATGATAACAGATTTCAGTAGACGGTAGTTTTTGAAGCACACTACCTTATTCTTCTTTGGTACTGGTATTATGGTGGTCTTCGTAATTAGATGGGAGCCTTGGAGCAGAGAGGTGAGGTCTTGAAGATGTCTGCAAATACACTCACCAGCTGGTCTGTGCAGGCTCTGAGTGCTTGCCCAGGGACTCCGTTGGGGCCTGTTGCTTTCCACAGGTTCACTTTCAAGAACGTAGCTCTTACCTCTGAGGCTGTAAAAATGGGAATGGGTGTGTCCAGGGCTGTTGGGGTGGGTGGCACTGATGTATTAGCTGACTGTTCAAAGCGGGCATAGAACTTGTTCAGTTCATCGGGGAGGGATGCTCCAGCCCCAGAGTGTCCACCTGGCCTTGCTTTGTAGCCCGCTATCATGTGTAAGCCCTGCCATGGACATTGTGTTGTTGGCCTAGACTCTAGTTTTATCCGGTATTGTCTTCAGGCACCCCTGATGGCTTTACGTACTTGGATTTCTTGTGCAGATCAGGGTCGTCAGACATGAGTGCCTTCGTCTGGGACTTCAGCAGGGAGTGAACCCTTCAGTTAAGCCAGGGTTTCTGATTGGGGAACACCCATATTGTCTTCTAATATGCTGGGCAGCACATTCTTTGTATTCTCTTTGTGAGAAAAACTGTTTGTTGCATTTATAAGGACAGCTATACTTCTGTTTTCTTTTATTAATTTATGGGATGTGAGCATCGCTGGCTAAACCAGCATTTATTGCCCAGCCCCAATTTTTTTTAAATTTAGAGTGCCCAATTCATTTTTTCCAATTAAGGGGCAATTTAGCGTGGCCAATCCACCTGGCCTGCACATCTTTAGGTTGTGGGGGCAAAACCCACGCAAACACGGGGAGAATGTGCAAACTCCACACGGACAGTCACCCAGAGCCGGGATCGAACCTGGGACCTCGGCACCGTGAGGCAATAGGGCTAACACACTGCGCCACTGTGCTGCCCTTGCCCAGCCCCAGTTGTCCTTCAGAAGGTGTTGATGAGCTGCCTTTTTGAACCTTTGGAGGCCCTGAGGTGTTAGTTCATCAATTGTGCGGTAAGCGAGGAAGTTCCAGGATTTTGACCGAGCGACAGTGAAGGAATGGTGATATATTCCCAAGTCAGGATGGTGAGTGACTTGGAGGGGAACCTCCAGGTGATGGGATTCCCAGGTATCTGCTGCTCTTGTCCTTCTAGATGTTAGCAGTCATGGGTTTGGAAGGTGCTGCCAAAGGAACGTTGGTGAGTTACTGTAGTGTATCTTGTAAATGGCACAAGCGACTGCACTGTTTATTGGTGGTGGAGGGTTTGAATGTTTATGAAAGGGGGAGAAGTCACGTGGGCTGCTTTGTCCTAGATGGTGTCAAGCTTCTTGAGTGTTGTTGGAACTGCACTCATTCAGGCAAGTGGAGAGTATTCCATTACACTTCTGACTTGTGCTTTGTAGATAGTGGACAGGCTTTGGGGGGGGGGGGGGGGGGGGGTCAGGAGGTGAGTTACTTGCCATAGGATTCCTAACCTTTGACCTGCCCTGGTAGCCACAGTATTTATATGGTTCATCCAGTTCAGTTTCTGTTCAATGGGGATTCAGTGATGATAATGCCATTAAATGTCAAGGAGCGATGGTTAGATCCTCTCTTGTAGGAGTTTGTCATTGCCTTGCACTTGTGTGGCACAAATGTTCCTTCCCATTTGTCATGCCAGGCCTGGATATTGTCCAAGTCTTGCTGCATTTGGACATGGACTGCTTCAGTATCCGAGGAGTCGAATTATATTGAACATTGTCCAGTCATCAGTGAACATCACCACTCTCATCTTATGATGGAATGGAGGTCACTGATGAAGCAGCTGAAGATGGTTGGGCCTAGGTCACTACCCTGAGAAACTCCAGCAGTGATGACCTGGAGCTAGGATGATTGACCTCCACAATCATCTTCCTTTGTGCCAGGTATGTTTCCAACCTCAGGAGGGCTTTCCCACCGATTGACTCTAGTTTTGCTCGGGCTCCTTGATGCCAAGGCTGCTGTAAATGCCACCTTGATGTCAAGGGCAGTCAATCTTACTTCACCTCTTGAACATATAGAATAGAACTTAGAACAGGACTGCACAGTAGAGGCCCTTCAGCCCATGATGTTGTGCCGACCATTTATCCTAATCTAAGATCAACCTAACCTACACCCCTTCAATTTATCACTGTTCATGTGCCTGTCTAAGAGTCGCTTAAATGTCCCTAATGACTCTGACTCCACCACCTCTGTTGGCAGTTCATTCCACACACCCACCACTCTCTGTGTAAAGAACCTACCCCTGACATCTCCCCTATACCTTCCTCCAATCACCTTACATATGTTCCCTCGTGACAGCCATTTCCACCCTGGGAAAAAGTCTCTGGCTATCCACTCTATCCATGCCTCTTTTGCACAGATGTGCTGGGCTCCTCCATAATTGAGGATGGAAATATTTGTGGAGACTCTTCCTGCACTGATTTGTTCAATTATCCACCACCATTCACGGGTGGATGTAGCAGGACTTCAGAGCTTAGATGTGATCTGTTGGTTGTGAGATTGTTTCTCTCTGTCTATTACTTGTTGCTTACTATTGTTTGGCAAACAAGTAATCGTGTTTTGTAGCTTCACCAGGTTGACATCTTATTTTAGGTATGCCTAGTGTTGCTCCTGGCATGCCTTCCTGCATTTTTTTGAGTTAGGGTTGATTCCTGGCTTGGTGGTAATGGTAGAGTGGGGGATATGCCAGGCCATGGGGTTATAGATTGGGATGAGTACAATTCTGTTACTGCTGATAGCCCACAGTACCTCAAGGATGCCCAGTTTGGGGCTGCTAGATCTGTTTAAATTGCATTTAACACAGTGGCAATGCCACACATCATGATGGAGGGTATCCTCAATGTGAAGACGGGACTTCATCTCCACAAGAACTGTGCGGTGGTCACTCCTACCGATACTGTTGTGGACAGATGCATCTGCGATAGGCAGATTGGTGAGGGAGAGGTCAAATATGTTTTTCCCTCTTGTTGGTTCCCACACCATCTGTCACAGTCCTAATCTAGCAGCTATGTCCTTCAAGACCTGGCCAGCTTGGTCTGTTATGGTACGACCAAGCTACTTTTGAAATGAAATGACAAAAATGAAATGAAATGAAAATCGCTTATAGTCACAAGTAGGCTTCAAATTAAGTTACTGTGAAAAGCCCCTAGTCACCACATTCCGGCATCTGTTCAGGGAGGCTGGTACGGGAATTGAACCGTGCTGCTGGCCTGCCTTGGTCCGCTTTAAAAGCCAGCTATTTAGCCCTGTGCTAATGGACATTGAAGTCCCTGACCCGGAATACATTCTGCACCCTTGCCACCCTCAGGGCTTCCTTCAAGTGGTATTCAACATGAGGAGTACTGATTCATAGTTGAGGGGGGACAGCACGTGGTAATCAGCAGGAGGTTTCCTTGCCCATGTTTGACCTGGTGCCACGAGACTTCATGGGGGCCAGAGTCGATGTTGAGGACTCTCAGGGCAACTTCCTTCCGACTGTATACTGCTGTGCCATTGTCAGTGCTTGTGTGAGAGGCTTTTGTTGAACTGATTTTAAGATGTTCGGCAGCACGCCGGCAGAGTGGTTAGCACCGCTGCCTTTCAGTGCCAGGATCCGGATTCGATTTTGACCTTGGGTGACCGTGTGGAATTTGCACTTTCTCCCCGAATCTGCATGGGTTTCCTCCGAGTGCTCCAGTTTCCTCCCACAGTCTAAATGTGCTGCTTAAGTGAAATTAAATGAAATGAAAATCGCTTATTATCACAAGTAGGCTTCAAATGAAGTTACTGTGAAAAGCCCCGAGTTGCCACATTCCGGCACCTGTTCGGGGAGGCTGATATGGGAATTGAACCATGCTGCTGGCCTGCCTTGGTCTGCTTTCAAAGCCAGCGATTTAGCCCAGTGTGCTAAACCAGCCATGCTGAATTGCCCCTTAGTGTCCAAAGGTTAGGTGTGGTTATGGGGATGGGGTGGGATGATGGGCCTGGGCAGGGTGCTATTTCAGAGGGTTGGTGAAGACTCGATGAGCCCAATGGCTTACTTCTGTACTGTTGGGATTCTATGTCTGCCTCCAGAAGTCAGGACCCCTGGAAAGTGTTCAGAGGCTGCCAGGTGCCACGACGGGCTGGTTAAAGGCCTATCTCTGTGCTCTGAGACTGCATCCCAGTTGAAAATAAAAATGAGGAGTGCAATCTGGCGCCCGCGCCCCCATTCAGGAGGTAGATGTCGGGAGTTGGCTCGCCACACCTCATGAGATGTAACTGGATCTCAAGAGACATCGCGATCTGAACTCCGCCCATTGTCGGGCAGGATCAGTAGCTAGTCTCACTCTAATATACAGCTCGCCTGATTAACCCCAGGTGTTGGGATCTAACCACTTAACCTCGGAGATCTTAGGCAAGAACCGTTTAGTGCTGGTTCGCACAAATGGTGACCAGGTGGAACAGCACTTGGGGGGTCTCCCTGGGGGACGGAGGCCCCAGGTGGTTGTCCTCTGGACAGGGTGGCACCCTGGCACTGCTGGTGCCACCTGTGCACCTTGGCACAGGTGCTAGCAAGGGCACTGGGCACTGCCAAGGCTGGCAGAGGACTGTTGCAATTTGGTTAGATCGCACCCAATGAAACAGAAAACAGCTCTCAAGTCATTGCACTACCTTTTCCATGCCAACTCATGCCATCTCATGAACCTCTCCCAACTCCATGGCTCCTCATACCCTCCATGCCAGAAATGCAAGTGACCTTTCCCAAAGGGCACTGACCTTTCCAAATAACATCGGCAGTTTAGCTCTTTTCCTCAAATGTTTAAAGCCCACACTGTTACATCAACCCAGCAGTGGAATTTGGATCTGCGTCCATGAATTATTGACGTGCAAAATACAACCTTTCTCTATTCCCCCTCTTTCTCGATGAAAATGGTGTGTGCTGGGTTCGGTGGCAGGGCTATCAGAATCAGGGCTCCAATGCCATTTTGCCTAAGACATGGAGCCCTTCCATATCCATGAAAATTCAGCTATTCTCTGTAAACACTATTGTCCCAGTCTCCAGTCCATGTTCACACGGACAAAATTCTAAAACCCGCAAGAAAGATAGTCACAAATATTTCCTCTTAATTCTTCGGATTAGAATCTGGAACGTTCCCACTCCTCTCTCCCACCACCCCCATCAGTAATGCTCCATGTTGAACACCTCAAAACAAAATTAACTGAACACTCGGCTTGATTTCCAGAGGGATAGAATTGAAAAGTACCTATATCGAACCTTGGTTCGACCATACTCGAGGCTATTGCCTGCAGTTCTGGCTATCATTTTATAAGAAGGATATAGAGACATTAGAGAGGGTGCAGAGAAAATTTACAAGGATGATACAGAGTACACATACCAGGAAATGATTGGCAGGCTGAGTCGCCTTTCTCTTGAAAAAAGGCTGTGTTGGGTCACTTTTTAAATTATGGAAGGTTTTGAAAGAGTGGATACAGATCATGCTTCCCCTTGTGGGCAAGAGCATAACTAAGACCATCAATATAAGATAAGCACCAAGAAATCCAATCGAGAATTCAGAAGAAACTTCTTCACCCAAAGAGGGATGTGATTGGAACAGATGCATTTGTGAGGAAGCCAAGTATATGAGGATAAAGAAATAGAGTGTTAGGATATTAGGCATAGATGAGGACAGATGGGAGACCTTTGAGTGAAGCATGTATGCCAGCATGGACAACTTCTGTCAAATAACCAGTGTCTGTGCTGCATATGCCACATAATCCTGTGCAACACTGTGGAAGAAGCACAGACGTACCTGTTGCATCTGTGTCAGACCATGAAATTATTCATAGGAGTGACCACTGCACATTCTTTGTCGAGCCGAAGTACCGGTTTAACACCGAGAATTAGTCCCATTGTCTCGTGTTGTATTAGCATAACCTGAATGGGACAGATTTTGATTAGATTTAGCAGCTCAATACTGGGCAGCAGAGTTGCATTCATCAGAATCGGTTACCTTGTGACCCAGCATATCCCTCACTTTACCATCAAGACAGGGGTTCAGTCTGGTTCCATGATGAGTGCCTGTACACATGCCAGAGGCAGCACTTGGGAGATCTAAAAATGAGGTACCAACTTGGTGAACCTCCAAACAGGACTACATCCATGTTAAATAGTAGAAGCAACAGCCGAGAGCCAACACTAAATGATTTCACAAACAATGGATAAGAACAAAGTTCTGCAGTCCTGTCACATCCAGTCAAGAATGGTGGTACAAAATAGTGAGATAACGAAGCTCCAAGAACATGTCCATGCTCGATGATCTTGGAATCCGGAACACAAAGCATTTCAGCCAGAAGTGGCGAATGGAAGATCCATCTTGGCCTCCTCCTGAGATCCTGCATGTCCTCACATCTTTCTGAGTTGGAAATACATGATGGTCCATTCATCACCCAGGTCAAACTCCTCGAACTCATCTCCCTCGCAGCACTGTGAGAGCACGTTAATTGCATGGACTGTAGGTGTTCATGATGGTCGGCTCAGCACCACCTCATCAAGGGCAATTTGTTTGGGCAATATATTCTGGCCTTGCTAGGGCGGCACGGTAGTACAGTGGTTAGCACTGTTGCTTCACAGCGCTAGGGTCCCAGGTTCAATTCCCGGATTGGGTCACTGTGCAGAGTCTGCACATTCTCCCTGTGGCTGCGTGGGTTTCCTCCGGGTGCTCCGGTTTCCTCCCACAAGTTCCAAAAGACATGCTCGTTAGGTGAATTGGACATTCTGAATTCTCCTTCAGTGTATCCGAACAGGCTCCGGAATGTGGCGCCTGGGGGATTTTCACAGTAACTTCAATGCAATGAGCCCACTTGTGACAATAATAAAGATTATTATTAAATCTCATGAAGGAATGTGTCCCTCAGACTGAGAGGCTTCAAATAGGTTTTGGGAAAGCGATGTCTGTTTAGTCCTAACACATATGTCTCTAATTCTTCCAATTTTTAGGTGAAAAATATATCTGTTTTGTTCGATAAAAATCATTTTAAAATGAATCATAATGCAACATTTTAATGGGCAAAATTCCAAAAAGGAACCTGCGCCTGAACCTCCTACACATGTTCAAGCCAATGAGCACAGCAGGGGCAGTATTTGAAAGCAGAGTGTATAAATCTGAATTTGCTGCCACTAAGCGTTATTCATTAAGTTATAAATGAAAACTCTGTACATTATTCAAATATGCACAGTTTCACCATCATTTATTTAACTTTTATGGAACCTTGCATTTGACATATTTTCTCATCACTTCTGCATTCATTTTTTTTTCTTGATGCTCGTAACTGATCATTTGATTTTCTAAAATAAAAGTAGAAAATTCATGCTGTGAGGTGGCGTTGAGCCCAAACTTTTCAGTTTCTGGAGAGCTCTGGTGCAGAACGTGATTTTTTTTTATCCTTTGAGTGCTTGTCTGCTCACTAAATACCGACAGAAAGTAGGTGCCAGCACTATATAAACAACATTTGTTCCATACAAGTTTTATTAATATCATATTTGGTCCTGTCACTTTGACAAAATGTTCCAATTAAGTGTATTAAAAATGGTAGCTTTCGTACATCATACTTTGCTCAAAAATACTGCAAATGTCGATAACCTCCTTGATTGCCACGTCGGGTACATTTTAATGGATTCCATTGCAAACACAGAGGGTAGAATTTTATTGGTCCTGTGAAGGCAGGAATGGAGGCCAGGATAGGGGGGTGCCTGGGTGGAGTGAGTGGTAGAATGCGTGCCGCACATCAGGCAAGCACCCCCTCCCCCCCCCCCCCCCCCCCCCCAACAACCTCTTCCCGCCATCGGCTAACTTTTCCAAAGGCGGCAGCACGGCGGATCAATGGCAGACTGGGGGAGCAGGAAGGCTTTCAGCATTACAAAATGCCAATCCAGCAGAACTTTACCACGTTTTTTACAATTTTACCAGGGGCACACGGGAAGCACAAGCGGGTCCACGGCTTGCCAAGTGCAACAAAGCAGCCAGCCTGCGAGCATCAATGCCAAGTCTGTGAACCTTACTGCAGCCTGTGTCCTTAACCAAGCTAGGCTGTCAGGCTTGGTGGCTTTGCATGTGGTGGGGCAATTGCTGCTGCTGCTGCTGCTGCTGCTGGAAAGGTGGCTCCTTAAGAAACATAAGAAACCACTGGAGGCAGAGCAAAGGTCTGTAGGAGTATCAAGGAGACTTTGTCAGAGTGTTTTCAGACTCTCCGACTCTTCCACCACTGAGGAGGAGATTAGCCCAGAGAAGAACATGCAGCCACATGGTGCAGCTTGTTGGGCATCAGCTGCTGCAGGAAGCCACTGGAAGTGAACAAGTGTGTGCGGGGGGGAGGGGGTGGGTGTGTGGCAATTATTGCAGCCTGTTCGCAGAAGATGCTACCTGGCTCAATAGGCATGATGTGGAGATGCCGGCGTTGGACTGGGGTAAGCACAGTAAGAAGTCTTACAACCTACTACATTGGCTCAATAGGTGTACAGCAGAAAACCGCCCGACAAACTCCACATCCTCCACTCATGCGTGGGCACTGCCATCTACTCGCTGAAAGAAGATGAACTGAACTATGATGTCGCTATGGACCTGCTAAAAGGACATTTTATCAGGCCAGTGAACCAGGTCTACGCACGGCATCTCCTGGCTACAAGGCAACAATTTCCCGGTGAGTCCCTTGAAGAATTCTATCGGGCCTTCATTGTCCTAGGGAGAAATTGCGCCTGCCTGCAGGTTGCTACGCCCTAACACACTGAACTCTTGATCGGAGACGCCTTTGTTGCGGGCATGCAGTCACCTCAGATATGCCAGAGACTCCTCGAAAAGGATACCCCCCCCGTCTCTCCCGTCATTCCTTCCCACACCCCCCCCCCCCCCGCTTCTTTCTCACCAAGGGGTGAATGTGGTAGTATGACTAGGGAGGTCATATTACCTTGGAACCAAGCTGCCATTGGTACAGCAGTTCCGCTGCCCATTGGCCCAGGCAAGTCATGTGCCTCTCTGCCAATTGGCTGTGGCTAGTCATATGACTCCTCGCCGATTGGCCGAGAGGATGGTAGCTCCGCCTACAAGGCGGGGTATAGAAGCTCGTACCAGCTGGCAGTCGGCCTTTCCTTGTACGACCACTGCCGAGCTCACATCTAGCTTATTAAATTGATGTACTATCAATCGGACACGAGTCGTAGAGAGGATCCAAATATCAGGCTTTAATAAGCTAGATGTGAGCTCGGCAGTGGTCGTACAAGGAAAGGCCAACTACCAGCTGGTACGAACTTTTATGCCCCACCTTGTAGGCGGAGCTACCATCCTCTCAGCCAATCGGCGGGGAGTCACATGACTAGCCACAGCCAATTGACAGAGAGGCACATGACTTGCCTGGACCAATGGGCAGCGGGACTGCTGTACCAATGGCAGCTTGGTTCTAAGGTAATATGATCTCACTAGTCATACTACCAGTCTTATGGGACACCCCCCCCCCCGTCTCTCCCGTCACTCCTTCCCACCCCCCCCGCTTCTTTCTCACCAAGGGGTGTATGTGGTAGTATGACTAGGGAGACCTTAGAACCGAGATGCCATTGGTACAGCAGTCCTGCTGCCCATTGGCCCAGGCAAGTCATGTGCCTCTCTGCCAATTGGCTGTGGCTAGTCAAGTGACTCCCCGCCGATTGGCCGAGAGGATGGTAGCTCCGCCTACAAGGCAGGGTATAAAAGCTCGTACCAGCTGGCAGTTGGCCTTTCCTTGTACGACCACGGCCGAGCTCACATCTAGCTTGTTAAAGCCTGATATTTGGATCCTCTCTACGACTCGCGTCCGATTGATGGTACATCACAGAGGCTCGACTTCATCAAGATATCAGAGCGCCAATGCCCACTTAGATGGTACCTTTCTGGGGAGGTGGTGGCGGAGCTGTTGGTGAACAACACAAAATGCCATGGACATCGGCGGGACCTGAAGATCCCTCCACGAGTCAATGGCAAGCCACCTCCACCTCCAAGGCTGCCGGGGTGGGGGGGGGGGGGGGGGGGAGGCAGGAAAGTGTGGAAGATTCCCACCAGGTTTCAACGCCTTAATGGATCTGGGGAACCTTGCAATATGTCTCGCCCCCCCTCCTTGATCTGCTAGACATTCCACAGTCTGGTTGCTGGAGCCAGGGGGAGATACTGAGTGAGCCCTGTCCTGAGGGGAGGAGGATGATCATGAGGGACCTGCCACTTGATGAAGGTGGCGCGAGCGTCCCAGGCAACAGGAACCTGGCACACGTGTCAGGGAGATCTAGGACTCTCTGATCAGCAGACATTTGAACACAAGTGGAGGGGGACAGTGAGCCTGTCACATGCATGGGTTACGGACCTGTTATTGGAGACCCTCATCTTTTCAGTGTGTCCGTGATTGCAATGTGCAAAGGCTATCATGGAAACAGGCACTCTTGAGTCCCTCAACTTTACAGAGACCATATCATTGCTGGGATTAACATCTGGCCACTGTCACTGTTGTATTGAAATAAATGCACAAATCATTTCAGTTCACAGTTTAGCAACCTTTTATATCATTAAACATGACACAAGTTTACATGGGGCAAATTAATATAACCCAGGTGAACCCTCAGCTAATGTATTTCGGCTTATGATAATTTCTCCTATGCCTCTGCATGTGCCTCGAGTGGATGTGGAGATAGGCTCCTGCCCTTCTTGCTCTGGTTAATAGATGGCCATAGTCTATGTGCTCAGGGTGCCTGCACCATACTGGGGCCCAGCACATTTGAAGCCACCTACAGCTGTGTAGGGACCACTTCAGTCATCAGTTGCAGTATCCTGTGTGTATGTGTGTGTACCACTGTCAAAGGGGCTGAAGATGTAACTTCAGCCATGGAAGTGTCCACTTTTCCTGAAGCCTTCCCCTCCCCTGCCCATTGAAGTCTCACATTAACTCCTGTGATGTGGAGATGCTGGCGTTGGACTGGGGTCAGCACAGTAAGAAGTCTTACAACACCAGGTTAAAGTCCAACAGGTTTGTTTCAAACACGAGCTTTCGGAGCGCAGCTCCTTCCTCAGGTGAATGGAGAGGTATGTTCCAGAAACATTTATATAGACAAAGTCAGAGATGCTGGACAATGCTTGGAATGCGAGCATTTGCAGGTAATCAAATCATTACAGATCCAGGGAGAGGGATAATCACAGGTTAAAGAGGTGGGAATTGTCTCAAGCCAGAACAGTTGGTAGGATTTTGCAAGTCATGAGTGCGGCCTCAACCGGGATCTTGGATTCATGTCGCATTACATCCACCCCCCACCATCTGGCCTGGACTTGCAAAATCCTACCAACTGTCCTGGCCACAAGAGACTCAAGGGAGAGGTCACTGAAACATGGGGCAACTGTTTCTTTCCTCGCCACCGTCTCAGCACTGTCTTCTCAGTTGCCCACCCCCTCATTCTTACTTCTGTATTTCAGCTGCCTGAATGCTCCATTGGTGCCTTTTAAAATTACACTTCAGTCGAGCTGCCGGCACTAGGACCTCCCATCACCATTGATTGGACAGCTCCCTCACTGACAGCCATTTCATTGCAGCGAATGGAAAAATGCAGGCGGAAGTTCCACCACCTCTCCTCCGCATGTTGACAACATGGATTTCCTCTCAATGTCGGGCTGTCTGCCTATGCAGTAACGCTCTGCCCAGATCTTCACTCACCAAGACTATATAGCAGGAATTCTCCAACATCTTTCAATTCTGATGAAAGGCCATCGAGCTGAAACATTAACTTTGTTTCTCTCTCCACAGATGCTGCCAAACTGCTGAACTTTTCCAGCACTTCCCAGAACGCTGAACTCGCGCCAGGAGCATAAATCAAAAGACTCATGAGAGAGGAAAGAGTGTTGAAATTGACATTCTGAAGATTTAAGGATGAATTTTATGAATGATTGCACCTAAATCATAGAATTTACAGTGCAGAAGGAGGCCACTCAGCCCATCGAGTCTGCATCGGCTCCCTACCAGAGGTCAACACCTCTACCCTATCCCCATAACCCAGTAACCCCACCCAACACTAAGGGGAATTTGGACACTAAGGGCAATTTAGCATGGCCAATCCACCTAACCTGCACATCTTTGGACTGTGGGAGGAAACCGGAGCACCCGGAGGAAACCCCACGCACACACAGGGAGGATGTGCAGACTCCGCACAGACAGTGACCCAAGCCGGAATCGAACCTGGGACCCTGGAGCTGCTAACCACTATGCTACTGTGCTACCCTCTATGCCCCCTGCTTCTGAGGAATAGAGATTTCCAATCCACGCTTTCTAGACTATCTCCACTTCAATTACATCTTTCCTCAGCCTCCTCTGTTCAAAGAAAACAGCAGCCTGTGGTAGTGCGGCTCCTTTAAGGGGCGCACCCTTGCTGTTCATGTGACTGACTTGGGGCCCATCATGCAGGAGTGCGTGAACCCTGACCAATGAGGGATCAGCATGGGTCCCATGGGGCGGGATTCTGGTCAGAGTGAACCTGACAGCCAGAGTGTTAACACTTACATTAGAGGCTCTGTGCCTGTACATACGTTATCCCTTGTTAGTTGCGAATAAACACGTTGGGCGGGATTCACCATTTGCCAATGCCGATATCGTAATTGGCGATCGGGCGGAGAATCCTTTCTGATGCCCAAATCGGGGGCGGCGCCGGTTTGATGGCAGTTTTCTATTCTCCGCCCCCTCCAAAATGGTGTCATCGCGTTGCATGTTGCATGCCGTTGGACCAACATCGGCGCGTCACCTGAAGGTCCTCCCCCAATGCTCCGCCCCCAATCGGACGAGTTCCCGACCGTGTGGGGGACGTGTGGTCTCAGTGGTTGGGAGCCCAGCATGGCGGCTGCGGACTACGCCCATCGGCACCAGTCGGCCAGGAGCCATGCTGCTGGCAGGTGGGGGGGGGGGGGGGGGGTTTCCGTGAGGGCTGAGGGGACTGGAGAGGGGGTGGCCAGGGTGTGGCCAGGGGGTCACTATATGGCCGATTGCATCCACGCACGGCCATGCCATGTTTTACGGCGCGACCGCTGCAGGTTATTGCCATGTGCTTGTGCGGCCACGCACCCAGCCATTCTCAGCTGTTTATATCGTGGGAGCCGGGAGTTTTATTCGGCGTGGCTGCTAGCCCCTCACTGGTCACAGGATCGGTGAGGGTTCGGCACCGAGTTTGGTGTGGTAAAACAGTTCCCATGCCAGCATCGGCACTTAGCCTGACAAACGGTGAATCCAGCCCTTTGTTCTTCATTACTACCGTCTACCTGGTATTGCTTCAAGCCATCACATTGACAACGAGTATGAACCGGATCGATTGCAAGCCCGCAGTCATCGAATTTGAGTGGGGGAAGGAAGACCTCCAAGACGAACACAGCGTTGACAATAACAGAGAACAGTGAGGGAAAAATGGCCACGATTGGGAAGTTAGGCCCATTCGACCAGGGGGCTGAAGACTGGAGCCAGTATAATAAGCAGCTCTGTTACTTCCTTACAGCAAACAAAATAACGGGGGAGGATAAATAGAAAGTCATCTTATTAGTAGCTTGTCGGCCAACAACCTACAACATTATAAGGAACTGACATCCTTCGAGGCTCCTAACACAAAGTCATTTGACCGATTGACGAAGCTGGTCTGAGAGCGTTTCAATCTCAGTCCCTCGATCATATTACAGCGATAAAAGTTCAACTGAGCTGTCAGGGACCCAGGAGAGACTATCCCCGCCTTAGCGGCCAGAATCAGGCAAACGGCTGAGCATTGAAAGTTTGGTGTAGCATTGGGCAACATGTTGCGTGATCATGGACGAAGAGCTGAACTCCTGAAATGAGGTGAGAGTGACTGCCCTTGACATCAAGGCAGCATTTGATCAAGTATGGCATCAAGGAGCACGAGAGAATCTGAAGTCAATGGGAATCAGAGGGAAAAACTCTCAGCGTGTTGGAGTCAGACCCGTTACAAAAGAAGATGGTTGTGATTATTGGAGGTCAGTCATTTCAGTCCTGGGACATCACTGCAGGAGTTCGTCAAGGTAGTGTCTGGGCCCAACTATTTTCAGCTGTTTCATCAATGATCTTCCATCCAACATTGTCATAATATGCATCCATGTATATGATGGAGTGCAGACAGGCAGTGATTGACACACAGGATGACCAGTGAGCACACAGAACACAGCAGCCAATCACCAGACAGGACACGACCACTGACGTGAGCCAGGATGGAATTGGGGCAGTGCTCCTCCAATGAGATGACTCCTCCTCCTGGGCCCAAGTTGCTATGCCTCTAGAGCCATGACGCCCACTGAGCAACGGTACGCTCAGATTGAGAAGGAATGCCTGGGCCTCCTTACAGGTATCGACAAGTTCCACGATTATGTGTATGGCCTCCCCAAATTCACGGTTGAGACGGACCACAGGCCATTGGTTCACATCATCCAAAAATACCTCAATGACATGACGCCACGGTTACAATGCATCCTTCTCAAGCTACGCCGCTACGATTTTGGTCATTGTTGCAGATGCACTTTCCAGATCTATCACCACACTGTGTGCGCAGACTGACATTGTCTGTCAAATAGACGCACAGGTGCAATTCTGTGCCTCCAACTTCCCAGCCTCTGATGAGAGGGTCATTCAAATTCATGAGGAGATGGCCAGGGATCCTCTGCTCCAGCGGGTGATCCAGCACCTCACGAATGGCTGGCAGAAGGGGCAGTGTCCCCAGTTTTACAATGTCAAGGACGATCTGACGGTGGTAGACGGCATCCTCATGAAGCTTGGCAGAATTGTGATCCCACAGAGCATGCGGGATTTGGTGCTCGGCCAAATCCACGAGGGTCACCAGGGGGTCGAGAAATGTCGCCGTCGAGCTCGAGAGGCAGTCTACTGGCCGGGCATCTGCCAAGACGTCGCCAATACGGTCCTCAATTGCCCTACGTGTCAAAAATTCCGGTCGGCTCAGCCTAAAGAAACTCTACAGCAAGATGAGATGGTGACCTCCCCATGGTCCAAAGTCGGTGTTGACCTGTTCCATGCTAAGGGGTGTGAGTATGTCCTCCCAGTGGACTACTTTTCCAATTACCCCGAAGTGGTCAGACTGTCTGACCTCACGTCGGCGGCGGTAATCAAGGCATGCAAGGAAACTTTTGCCCGACATGGAATACCACTCACGGTGATGAGTGACAATGGCCCCTGTTTTTTCAGCCAGGAGTCGTCAGATTTTGCCCGGCTGTACAACGTTCGGCATGTCACACCCAGCCCCCACTACCCCCAGTCAAATGGGAATGCCGAAAAAGGGATCCACATCGTCAAAAGATTATTGTGTAAGGCTGCTGACTCGGGCTCCGATTTCAACCTGGCGCTGTTGGAATACAGAGCGACCCCTCTGTCCAATGGGTTGTCTCCAGTACAGCTCCTCATGAACCACACACTGCGAACGATGGTTCCGGCTATCCACATTGCGGGCCTTGACAACTTCCCGATCATACATGTCATAATATACACACAGGTATATGATGGTGCACAGACAGGCAGTGATTGACACACAGGATGACCAATGAACACACAGAACACAGCAGCCAATCACCAGACAGGACATGAACACTATGAAGCCAGAGGGCACTAGTTTTCCCAATCTCTTGGGATCCAGCCTCTGAGACAGTCAGAGCCTGTGAGCAACAACTAGAACATAAACCATGTGGTAGTAAGATAGTCTGGTCAGGTTAGCCTCAGGTCTCCAGTCAAGTCAGCATAGTGTCAACCCACAATTAAAGTATGTATGATAGTTCAGAGTTCAATAAAATCGAGTTACATTTCTTCAAGCGTTGGAAGCCTGTCTCTCTCACTGCTGCAGTAAACACCGTCCTCGCAGACCCAGCCTACCCAACACATCAATGCAGAGGATGCCGCAGTCTCGGGCCCAATACAAATCAGCATACAACGCCCATGCCACAGATCTCCCCGAGCTGGATCCTGCTGATCGAGTTCAGCTGCCTGACGGCGGCTGGTCCGCCACAGCTGTGGTGGTCAAGGGAGTGGCCCCGAGATCGTTCCTCATTTGCATGCATGATGGCTCTTTTCTCCGGCGCAACAGGCGGGCACTGCCCAGATTTCCACGCCCGTCACCCGACCGTAACGTCCCGCCACGCACATTGCTTCCTCCGGACGCGTCCTGCCACGAGGTCACCGATCTACCAGCTATTCTACCGACCTCTGTGACCACCGCATTGGAGGCAGTCCCGCCCGTCCAGGTGCAGGCGGCCCCTGACCCACCCTTGTGGTGTTCAACGAGAATTCATCGCCCGCCACAGAGACTGAGGTTATAGACTGACTGTTGCATAACCTTGTTATCTCATCATTTTGACATCTGTACATATCGTTTTTTTCTCATGTTTTATCTGCCCACTATCTGCACTAGACACCTTCCCATGTATATACGTTAGCATGTTCTGTATATAGTCAAGTACCTGTACACATCTTCATGCACACGCACCTCAATATTTATTACCTGAACACATATTTTTTTTAAAAAGGGGGAGAAATGTCATAATATACATCCATGTACATGATGGCGTGCAGACATGCAGTGATTGACACACAGGATGACTAGTGAGCACACAGAACACAGCAGCCAATCACCAGACAGGACACGACCACTATAAAGCCAGAGGGCACCAGTTTTCCCGCTCTCTCGGGATCCAACCTCTGAGACAGTCAGAGCTCGTGAGCAGCAGCTAGTACAAACACCATGTGGTGGTCAGTTAGTCTGGTCAGGCTTGCCTCAGGTCTCCAGTCAAGTCAGCATAGTGTCAACCCACAGTTAAGCATGTATTATAGTTAGATGTTAAATAAAATAGTGTTGCATCTCATCAAGTGTTGGAAGCCTGTCTCTCTCTACACTGCATCAAACGCAGTCCACATAGACCCAGCTTACCCAACACATCAAACATAAGATCAGATGTGAGGATTTTCGCTGATGTTTGCACAATGTTCAGCACAATTTGCAACTCCTCAGACACTGAAGCAGTCCACTTGCAAATGCAGCAAGATAAGGACAACAGGCTTGGGCTGACAAGTGGCAAGTTACATGTACGCCACATAATTGTATGTAAAGACCATCTCCAATAAGAGAGAATCAAACCATCGCCCCATGACAGTCAATGGCATTATGATTACTGAATCCCCCATAATCAATATCCTGGGGGTTACCATTGACAAGAAACTGAACTGAACTAGCCATATTAATACTGTTGCTACAAGAGCAGGTCAGAGGTTAGTAATATTGTGCTGAGTAACTCACCTCCTGACCCCTGCAAATCCTGTCCACCACCTGCAAAGCTCAAGCCAGGAGTGTAATGGGATACTCTCCACGTGTGGCTGAGCGCAGCTCCAACAACACTCAAGAAGCTCAACACCATCCAGGATACCGCAGCCCGCTTAATTGGCATCCATTTCACAAACATTCACTCCCTCTATCACTGACGAACAGTGGCAGCCGTGTGCACCATATACAAGCTGCACTGTAGGAACTCACCAAGCTTCCTCAGACAGTACCTTCCAAACCCACCACCACTACATCTATAAGGACAGGAGCAGCAGATAAATGGCAGCACCACCACCTGGAGGTCCACCTCCAAGTCACTCACCATCATGACTTGGAAATATATCGCCGTTCCTTTATTGTCGCTGAGTCAAAATCATGGAACACCTTCGCTAACAGCACTGTGGGTGCATCTACACCACATGGGCTGCAGTGGTTCAAGAAGGCAGCTCACCACCACCTTCTCAAGGGTAATTAGGGACGGGCAGAAAATGCTGGCCTAGCCAGCGACGCCCACATTCCGTAAAAACGATTTTTAAAAATCGGTTATGCAACATTAGCAGTATAAATATGCAAAAGAAGCTCTTGGCTGAAACAAAGATTACCCTAAATAGGGCGATTGAGATCACCCGGGTGACCAAATGCACTGAGAGTGGCACAACAAAGCTTCAAAGCGTGCAAGAGGGCAACGTGAACCAGTTGGGTGGTTCGGCTATAAGGCACACAGCCAGGTTGACAGCCAAAGATTAAATTCACCCACAATCCTAGGAACAGGATTGTAGTCAGTGGCCAGTAAGAAAATTGGGCCTCAGCCCAGGAGTCAAGGTGACTGTTCTCGATGGAGAGGAAATCACCCCCAGGAATTGTGCCACTGCAGGCAGTTTATTTGTTTTGGGTGCAATAGGAAGGGCCACATCCAGGCACGTTGCCATGCCCACCAGAACACGCCAATTCAAAAATAAAAGCAGCAGACCACTGCACGAGTGAACAAAGTGGAGAAGAATTCAGATGAGGAGTCTGAAACATACAGATTGAACATGGTGAGAGTGAGCAAAACAGCCCCAATTGAGAGAGTCCTGACAGTAGATGGAAGACCATTAAAGATGGAAGTTAACACTGGGGTGTCAGCCACAGTTGTGGGTGAACAAACGTTTCAGTATCTTTGCGGAGGTTTTCGGTATTTGGACCTAAGTAGAGACAACAGCTAAGTTGGCGACAACTATGGGAGACCCTAAAAGTTTTAGGAACGACAATGACTCGAGTGTCATATCAGCAACAAGGTGTCCAGTTACCTATGATCATTATCGAGGGACATCTACCAAACCTGATGGGGCAAGATTGGTTGCGCCAAATCAAGGTGAACTGCTTGGAAATGTTTTAAATCTCGGGCAGTAACTTTCAGATGTCTTATGCAGATGCAAGGATGTGTCCAGAATGTGTTGGGTTGAACAAAGGGAGTAAAGGCTAAGATGTATGTCAACCCAAACTGAACACTCAATTTTTTTAAGCAAGACTCATCCCTTATACCTTGTACCACAATGTGGAAGCTGAACTTAAACGCCTGGAAGAACTTGGAATCATCACACCTGTGCAGTTTTCAGAATGGGTAGCCCCATTGTTCCTATATTAAAACCGGACCACGCCTTTAGGGTATGCAGAGATTACAAGCTAACAATTAACCAGGTAGCCCAAGTAGATAAATACCCAATTCTATGAATTGAAGACATTTATGTGAAGTTGGCTGGGGGGGGGGGGGGGGGGGGGGGGGGGCTCACATACACCAAACTTGACCTCAGTCATGCGTAATTGCAACTGGATCTGGATGACGGTTCCTGAAAGTTTGCAACAATTAACACACATGAAGGCCTGATTCAATTCACCTGATTACCTTTTGGCATTGCCTCAGTCTGTGTGATATTCCAGTGCACAATGGAGAATCTCATCTCCCTCAAGGCATCCCAAAGGTTGTTGTCTACCTGGATGATGTGTCAAGGAGGGATGTGGTGGCATAGTGGTATTGTCCCTAAGTTAATAAGCCAGAGACTGAGTAATGTGCTGGGAAATCCAGGATCAAATCCCGCCACTGCAGATAGTGAAATTGTGAATTCAGGGCAGCATGGAAGCATGGTGGCACAATTGCTTCACAGCTCCAGGGTCCCAGGTTCGATTCCCGGCTTGGGTCACTGTCTGTGTGGAGTCTGCACGTTCTCCCAGTGTGTGCGTGGGTTTCCTCCGGGTGCTCCGGTTTCCTCCCACCGTCCAAAGATGTACAGGTTAGGGGGATTGGCCATGATAAAGTGCCCTTAGTGTCCAAAATTGCCTTTAGTGTTGGGTGGGGTGACTGGGTTGTGGGGATGGGGTGGGGGGGTGGGCTTGGGTAGGGTGCTCTTTCAAAGAGTCGGTGCAGACTCGATGGGCCGAATGGCCTCCTTCTGTACTGTAAATTCTATGATTCTATGATCTCCCAATATCAGGGACATCACATGAGGAACATTTAACAAGTTTAGAAGATGTACTGAGAAGGTTTAGAGATGTGGGAATCCAAATTAAATGTGAGAAGTGTACTTTCCAAGCTAATGAAGTCAATTTCCTAGGTTTCAAAGGGCTTACACACACGTGAAGACAATATGAGAGCCATAAGAGAGGTATTGCCACCTAAGAACATGGTAGAATTAAAGTCCTTCTGAGGGATATAAATTATTATGGTTGTTTTATTCCAAATCTCATAATGATATTGGTGCTATTGCATATGCTCTTGAAGAAAAACCAGCGATAGCATCAGAAGGGCCACAAGAGCAAACCTTCCAACATGTTAAGGAAGTCTTGTGATCTTCAAACCTATTGGTTCATTTTGACCTGAGGAAATCCATTATTCTGACCTGCGCTGCTTTGCTGTATGGGTTAGGGGCAGTTCTGTCATATAATGGTGGATAACTCAGAGACCAATTGCCTTTGCCTCAAGGACACTATCTGATGCTGAGCATAAATACGCTCAAATTGAGAAGGAAGTCCTTGCAATAATCTACAGAGTTAAGCGGCGGGCTTCTCCATTCCTGAGAGGAAGTGTTGATACCGGTGCAGGATTCATGGAGTTCCAGGACAGCAAAACTGTCGCCGCAACTGGACCAATTTCGCTACTATTAAGGGGCTAGCATCGGCGCCACAGGGAACTTAATCGATTCCAATAAAAAACGGTGCCGGATTCACCAGTTTCACGATTGACATTCAGGAGGATGACAAGCTGCAGCTTCATAGACACACTGCACCTCCCCACACACATCCCAGCCAACAACATGGCAGTGAAGAGAGCGGCCCCAAGATCCACAGACGCCGAGCTGGAGAGTCTCCTGGACACAGTGGAGGGGAGACAGTTGACCCTGTACTCCGGCTCCAGAAGGAGGCTGCCAGCTGCCTCCGTGCCTGGGTGCAGGTAGCAGAGATAGTCAGCGCTGTCAGCAACAGTGTCCAGACCAGCCAGCAGTGCCAGAAAAAACTGAACGACCTCCTCCGGGCGACCAGTGTGAGTAGGCAGCACTGTGCCCTTGGCACTAATCCCATCCCACACACCCGTAACCTGGCACCCTGACACAGCATCCCCCTCCCACATCCCGGAGAGCAGCCGAACACTCACCCTGCACCACATGCCAGCACCCATACCAGCCGCGATGGCCACGTGCCCAGGCCACTGTAGCCAGCAACTGCCCACCCCTGGGCTCCATGCGTCAGACTGTCTAACACTGTCATTTCCTGTTTTCCACTGCCCCAAGAGAAGGTCACCCATAACCACCGGGAGCGGGAGAAGGAAGGAGGGGGATCGCCAGACCTGCGGCCTCATCGTGGCAGAACAGAGGGCCCTGGACGTGGTTGACGGCCGGAGGAAAGGTCGCCAGGGTGGAGGTCGGCCGTGGGCAAGGAAGTGAGACCCTCCTGAGTTGCGGTTCCCACTTGACATGTGTCAACCCCCACCCCCAACCACCCTCACCCTCACCCTCGCCCACAACCTTACTGTCACTCGCACATCACCCTCACTCTCGTCCGCACCCCGACTCGTTCCTCCACACCACCCTCACCCTCACCCTCACTCTTACCCTCACAACATCCTCACCCTCACCCAACCCTCAACCCCACAACACCCTCATCTTTGCCCTCAACCCCACACCACCCGCACCTCTACCACCCTCACTCACCCTACCGGCCCGTGGTCTAATCATGCGTCTTGTCTTGTGTCTTGCAGGAACTGCTGGCGGGTCCGTCCAGTGTCCCAACCCCCAGCCAGTACCACAGCCGGAGCCCCCACCCACCCCCACCGTCCTGTGAGGGCCGAGCACTGACGACGAGAGCAGCTGAGACAACAGCCTTCCAGGAGCTCGAGTCTGAGGGTGACACAGATTTCCTGTCACAGTTGTCTCCAACACCCTCCACCATCACAGAGACCCTGACCTTGGTTAAGCACTTTAGTGAAGAGGCACCTGGGACATTATCTGGTGCTCACCACACAGCTGATCCAGTACAGCAGTTGGAGGTAAGCACGCCCAAGGGGGTGGACGGTTGGATGGAGGGCCGACCCCAGGGACTAGCTGCCGTCCAGAAGGATTTGCAGTCCCATCGTTGTGGAGATGCAGTCGCAGAGCCAGGGGCTGCATGAGGGGTTGTCTGCGAGTATCCTGTTCCTGTAGGTGGCGGAGTCCAATCACCTGCAGCAGCAGGAGGTGGTGCCAACAATGCGTGCCGCCCAAGCCGACACCACACTGGTGATGTCCGCGGTGGAGGCATTAGGGGAGACAGTTCCGGCTATGGATCAGCATGTTCAAAAGCCTGGGACACTCTGTGCAGACGCTGGCAGAGGCCAGGGTTGTCGCCTCACAGGCAGCCATGTGCTAGAGCCACCTGGACATCGCAGCGGCGCTTATGAGCGTGGCCCAGTCACAGCGTGCCATGGCTGGCAACATCAACGGCATCGCTGACTGATGTGGCACAGACAGAGAGGGAGGTGGCCCAGTCCCAGAGGGAGATGGCGCAGTCACTGGCTGATGTGACACAGACCCAGAAGGTGGTGGCACAGTCAATGGGTGATGTGGCACAGTCCCAGATGGCGATAGTCCACTCCCTGTGCTCCATGGCCGTGAGCATGCAGAACCTGGTCGAGACCAGATTGGGCCTCCAGGACTGGCAGCGCCAGGTGGTGGGGGAGCCTCAGGGATTACCTCTGCCCCAACCACCACCATCCCATTCAGTAGCCGGGGGGGCCACCGGGCACACCGAAGGAGGAGGAGGTTATGGAGCCCGTGGCGGTGACTCCCGCAGGGCAGGGACACCGCAGCACTTCAGACTCCCCCCTCCTGTCCCTGGAGCATCTGGTGGGTAGTGTGGTAGTATGACTAGGGGTATTACGGTACCTCAGAGGTGAGCTGCCATTGGTGCAGAGGACTCGCTGCCCATTGGCCCGGGTAAGTCATGTGCCTCTCAGCCGATAGGCTCCACCTACAGGGTGGGATATAAGAACCCGTGTTCCCCGGCAGTCGGCCATTCTTCTGTACGTCTGCTGCCGGGCACACATCTTGTGCATTAAAGCCTTTTGTTTGGATCACATCTTCGCCTCGTGTCCAATTGATGGTGCATCAATTAATGCACAAGTTTTAAAAAGATGGAGCTTCGTATCAAGCCGGAGTGCCTTCGACTCAGCCCGCACGCAACAAATGAAACAGCTGAATTTAAACACTGGCTGTTGTGATTCAACAGCTATTTAAGCACAGCTGAAAACCGCCGACGAGGGCACAAAAACGACATATCCTCCACTATGCGTGGGCACCTCTGTGTATACGCTCATATAGGACACGACAGACTATGACGCGGCCATGGACTTACTAAAAGGACATTTCATCCGGCCGGTGAACCAGGTCTACGCACGGCACTTACTGGCCACGAGACAGCAATTCCCCGGTGAGTCTTTAGATGAATTTTACCGGACCCTCCTTGTTCTGGGGAGAAACTGCGGCTGTCCACAGGTTTCTGCGGCCGAGCACACCGAACTTTTAATTCGAGACACTTTCGTGGCGGGTATTCAATCTACCCAGATCCGCCAGAGACTCTTGGAGAAAGAAACTTTAAACCTTGCTGAGGCACGGGCCCTCACCTCCTCTCTCGATATCGCTAACTGCAACACCCGCGCATACGCTCCTGACCGCGCGGGGGCCCACTGGGAGGCATGGAACGCGACACCCCTCACCCCCGCAGACTCTGACCCCCCCCAGGCCTGCGCTGCAGGGCGCCCCGATAAAGCCACGGGGCCCCGCTGCTACTTTTGCGGCCAGGCCAAGCAGCCCCGCCAGCGCTGCCCAGCCCGCACCACAACCTGTAAAGGCTGCAGCAAAAAGGGCCACTTTGCGGCCGTTTGCCAGTCCAAGGGTCCCCCCCCCCCCCCCCCCCCCGCGCTCCTCACGCGCCCCACGCAGCCCACGGACCTCGCTGCCCCCACCGCCACAAGTGATCACTGGGCGCCGCCATTTTGGGCCCCCGACTCCACATGTGATCCCTGGGCGCCGCCATTTTGTTCACCCCACCACGTGCGGCCGACGGGCGCCTCCATCTTGGATCGGCACCGAGGACCCCGCAAGTGACCACTCGCTGCCGGATGATGACTCGGCGTTCCTGCCACGACTCGCCTCAGTAACGTTGGATCAGTCACGGCCCAGCACGCTTTCCACGGCGACCACGAAGATCTTCCTCAACGGTCACGAGACGAGCTGCCTGTTGGACTCCGGGAGCACGGAAAGTTTCGTCCACCCCTCCACGGTAAGACGCTGCGCACTTCCCGTTTATCTGGTAAAACAAAGAATCACTCTGGCCTCCGGTTCGCACTCGGTCCAGATCACAGGGTGCTGCATAGCGGACCTCACGGTCCAGGGGAGGGTGTTTAAAAACTATAAGCTCTTCGTCCTTCCCCACTTCTGCGCGGCAGCACTCCTGGGGTTAGATTTCCAGTGCAACCTCCAGAGCTTAACATTCAAATTCGGTGGCCCCCCCCCCCCCCCCACCCCCCATGCTGTCTGCAGCCTCGCGTCCCTCAAGGTCGATCCCCCATCCTTTTTTGCAAACCTCACCCCGGATTGCAAACTCGTCGTCACCAGGAACAGACAGTACAGTGCCCAGGACCGGACCTTCATCAGGTCCGAAGTCCAAAGGCTTCTGAAGGAAGGGGTTATCCAGGCTAGCAACAGCCCCTGGCTAGCACAAGTGCTGGTGGTTAAGACCGGGGAGAAAAATCGGATAGTCATAGACTACAGTCAGACCATCAATAGGTTTACGCAGCTGGACGCGTATCCTCCCCCCCGTATCTCCGACCTGGTTAACAGGATCGCGCAGTACAAGGTTTTTTCCACGGTGGAACTTAAGTCCGCCTACCAACAGCTCCCCATCCGCACGAGTGACCAAAAGTACACTGCGTTCGAAGCGGATGGGCGACTCTACCACTTTTTAAGGGTTCCTTTCGGTGTCACAAATGGAGTCTCGGTCTTCCAAAGGGAGATGGACCAAATGGTCGACCAACACGGTTTACGGGCAACCTTCCCGTATCTCGACAATGTCACCATCTGCGGCCACGACCAGCAGGACCACAACACCAACCTCCGCAAATTCCTCCGTACTGCAAAACTCCTTAATCTGACCTACAATAAGGATAAGTGCGTATTTAGCACCGACCGTCTAGCCATCCTCGGCTACGTAGTGCGTAACGGAGTGATAGGCCCCGACCCCGAACGCATGTGCCCCCTGATGGAGCTCCCCCTCCCCCACTCCCCCAAAGCCCTCAAGCGCTGTTTGGGCTTCTTTTCATATTACGCATAGTGGGTCCCCGATTACGCAGACAAAGCCCGTCCCCTCATCCAGTCCACCACATTCCCCCTGTCGATGGAGGCCCGCCAGGCCTTTAGCCGCATCAAAGCAGACATTGCAAAGGCCACGATGCGCGCTATCGATGAGTCCCTCCCCTTTCAGGTCAAGAGCGACGCGTCTGATGTTGCTCTGGCAGCCACCCTCAACCAAGTGGGCAGACCTGTGGCCTTCTTCTCCCGGACACTCCACGCTTCCAAAATCCGACATTCCTCAGTCGAGAAGGAAGCACAGGCCATAGTTGAAGCTGTGCGACATTGGAGGCACTATCAGGCCGGCAGGAGGTTTACCCTCCTTACAGACCAACGGTCAGTAGCTTTCATGTTTGATAATGCACAGAGGGGCAAGATAAAGAACGATAAAATCTTGCGGTGGAGGATTGAGTTGTCCACGTACAACTATGACATCTTGTATCATCCTGGGAAGCTAAACGAGCCTCCCGATGCCCTGTCCCGCAGCACCTGTGCCAACGCACAAGTGGACTTCGAACCCTCCACGCAGATCTCTGCCACCCGGGGTCACTCGCTTTTTCCATTTCATAAAGACCCGCAACCTGCCCTACTCCATCGAGGAGGCCAGGACAGTCACGAGGAACTGCCACATCTGCGCGGAGTGTAAGCCGCACTTCTACCGCCCTGAACGAGCGCACCTGATAAAGGCTTCCCGCCCCTTTGAACATCTCAGCATGGACTTCAAGGGTCCCCTCCCCTCCTACAACCGCAACACGTACTTCCTCAACTTGATTGACGTGTACGCCCATTTCCCTTTTGCCATCCCCTGCCCCGATATGACCACAACTACCATCATCAAAGCCCTGCATACCATCTTCTCCCTGTTCGGTTACCCTGCATACATCCATAGCGATCGGGGGGTCCTCATTTATGAGCGACGAGCTGCGTCAATTCCTGCTCAGCAGGGGCATTGCCTCCAGCAGGACGACCAGTTACAACCCCCGGGGTAACGGACAGGTAGAGAGGGAGAACGGTAAGGTCTGGAAGATCATCCTGCTGGCCCTACGGTCCAGAAATCTCCCTGTTTCCCACTGGCAAGAGGTCCTCCCAGACGCCCGCCACTCAATCCGGTCACTTCTCTGTACCGCCACTAACCAAATGCCTCCCGAACGTCTTCTTGTTTTTCCCAGGAAGTCTTCCTCAGGGACCCCGCTCCCGACCTGGCTGGCTACACCCTGGCCCATTCTGCTCTGGTCGAAAGAGTCCAGCTACTCCACGCAAATCCGCAATATGCGTATGTGGAGTATCCCGACGGCCGACAGGACACGGTCACCCTTCGGGACCTGGCACCCGCCGGATCTTGGCCACACCCCCAGCACCAGCCCCCCCCCCCCCCACCCCCCCCGACACCCACTGCCCCCAGCAATGACACACCCACAGCTCAGCGGACAGGGACCCCCTCCCCCGGCCTGGCCCCTGCTAGCTCCGACTAGGGGTACGGACACTGAAACGAGATCATCGCTCACGGTGCTGGGACCCCAGCTATTCACAATATATATTAATGGTTTGGATGAGGGAACAAAATGTAACATCTCAAAGTTTGCAGATGATACCAAATTAGGTGGGAGGGTGAATTGTGACAAGGATGCAGGGATCCTACAGCAAGACCTGGACAGGTTGGGCGAGTGGGCAAACCAATGGCAGATGCAGTATTCTTTGGAATGTGTGAGGTTATTCATTTTGGAAGCAAAAACAGGAAGGCAGATTACTACCTGAATAGTTGTAAATCAGGAGAGGGGAGTGTGCAGCGGGACCTGGGTGTCCTTGTGCACCAGTCGCTGAAGGTAAGCATGCAGGTGGTAAAGAAGGCTAATGGTATGTTGGCCTTCATTGCGAGAGGTTTTGAGTATAGGAGCAGGGATGTGTTGCTGCAATTATACAGGACCTTGGTGAGGCCACACTTGGAGTATTGTGCGCAGTTTTGGTCTCCTTCTCTGAGGAAGGATGTTCTTGCTCTTGAGGGAGTGCAGTGAAGGTTTACCAGACTGATTCCAGGGATGGCGGGACTGTCATAGAACATAGAACATAGAACAGTACAGCACAGAACAGGCCCTTTGGCCCTCGATGTTGTGCCGAGCAATGATCACCCTACTTAACCCACGTAACCGGTATACCCGTAACCCAACAATCCCTCCATTAACCTTACACTACGGGCAATTTAGCATGGCCAATCCACCTAACCCGCACATCTTTGGACTGTGGGAGGAAACCGGAGCACCCGGAGGAAACCCACCCGCACACGGGGAGGACGTGCAGACTCCGCACAGACAGTGACCCAGCCGGGAATCGAACCTCGGACCCTGGAGCTGTGAAGCATTGATGCTAACCACCATGCTACCGTGAGGCCCCTCATATGAGGAGAGATTGACTAGGTTGGGATTGTTCTCGCTGGAGTTCAGAAGAATGAGGGGGGAATCTCATAGAGACTTATAAAATTCTAACAGGACTAGACAGGGTAGATGCAGGGAAGGTGTTACCGATGATGGCTGTGTCCAGGACCAGAGGTCACAGCCTGAGGATTCAGGGTAAACCATTTTGGATAAAGATAAGGAGACATTTCTTCACACAAAGAGTGGTGAGCCTGTGGAATTCATTACCACAGGAAGTAGTTGATGATAAAACTTTGAATATATTCAATAGGCGGCAAGGATATATAGCTCTTGAGGAGAAGGGGATTAGGCTATTGAGTTGAATGATCAGCCATGATCGTGATGAATGGCGGAGCAGGCTCAAAGGGCCAAAAGGCCTCCTCCTGCTCCTAGCTTCTATGTATCTATGTATCTTCTATGTAACACACCTGAATGAAGATACAGAGAGCTACCATTAATGCCGATAAATTAATATAGAACAAACTTACTGATGTCACTGTTATAAGAAGGACAATCTGGGGAAAGGAATGAGTTAACAAGTATGGTGAAACAGGAAGTTAAAAGTAAACTATACCTCAGCCACAGGTATTCTGGAAAATAAACTCCAACCACGGAAGGCGTGTGCTCTTTTTTTAGCAAAAGAGTTATAAATATAATATCTACCAATTCAAAATGATCGAGCCAAGTAGTCAGTCACTGTGTAACATTTGTCTTTCAGTGTGGAACATGGGTGCATGAAAGGAAGGACATTACAAAATATTTGAACTGAAATGTCTTACTATCATGTTACTGGCCTCTGATTTGACTGTACAAAGTCAGTATTTACTGTGCCAAAAGAAAGTTGCAGTATAAAGTTGAAAAATGTCAGTAAGTGCTACAGACTTGGTGTTCAGAAAAAAATCTTGATTGCTTTAAATAAGGGACATTTCCTGGGTTTTAAATTTAGCTTCTCCTGTGATTAAAAGCATGGAGAAATGTAAAACTATGGGGCTGGCTTCCCAATGTTTTGATGCATCGACATTCCCCCTGAGACGGTTGGATGACAAATTTAATTCGGATGTCTAGCGTTTTACACTCTGCAGGCAGTGGTAAAAGGGAGGGCTAATCAAGATATGGCTTCCTTTGTGTGGAGGTTTTTTTTTCAGGGAAGATCGCTGCAGAAGGAGAGGGAAAATGCCGGTACACCAGCTGCAGCCAATTACTGCATAAGTACAGACTAAACAACGTGCTACCATTCTCCATCCTTGCTGCTCCACTGAGATCATGAAAGATAGGGATCTCCTACAAATGGGAGTGTGAAATAGATTTATGCCCGGGTAGCATCTCAGCCAATCATCTTGCTGTTCCACATAATTGGACATGGCAGCCTTTATATCAGATTGGCCTTCAAATAAAGCAGCAGCTAGCTGAAATGTTTATTGCACTGTCAAGCTAGAACTGTTTAATTTAAAAAGGTTATTTTTATAAAATAAAGTTACCAAGTGGAGGTGCAACTTTTGTATATTTAAAGAGCCTTGTGCATTTGTGAAACTCTTAACATCTAGACCCTAGCCCATGGGCATTAAGAGAAATATTGCATCCTAATTTGGAAATAATATATCATTATTATTAAGATTCCTAACAAAGTGGAAACAGATCAGTGTCTTTGTATTACGACCTGCCTCCCTCCCCCATGCTAGTACTGAATCCTCCCTCTTTGAGGTGAGGCATTATTCAAAGTTCCTGCACTTTAAAGACTTCCACTGTGTTTTTAATGGCAGTTTGTTTGCTTGAGTTAACACTGCTTAAATACTTTGATGTATGTTAATGGCGATGCTGGTGAGTGAATAGCCTGTGACAGGTGGGGGATTAGAAAGCAGAAACCCACACTGACTCAAATGCTGGGAGAATGACCTGATAAACAGGACATTATAGTTAGGCCACTCATCCTGAAGATGTTATAATTCAACAAAGTGTTTGGCATGACATAAATAAACTTGGGCCCAACCAGCACCTCTGTGGCTTGTGAAACGGACATGTTCTGCATTCAGAAACACACATGAAGTTGCTTGATTCATTGACATATTGCTTTGGTCCATGAGTGCACACATTGCTCAAATAATAATACAAACAGCTTGCTGTAAGAAGTACTGTCACACTCGGCTGAAGAAAAACTCTTAAAATGTCCTTTTTTTTGTTGCAGTTAGCACTCAGGACTGTCTAAATGTGACTCAATATACAACCACATTGAGCTTAGGACTGCCCAAACAGCACTGAGACTTCCAGGTCATACAGCAGTCGTCTGAGACCCTAACAGGGCTAAAGGTCAAACAGCTATTTCCACATAATGTCTAGGGTTATCAGTGTGAACACATTGCCTGGAGGCCATTTTTATGGGGCTACTTCATCCATTTTGCTTTGCTTTGTACGAAACCTCTCTGTAATAGGAAACAAAGCAACTTGTTGATTGCTAATACACTCAGGTTTTGTAATCCCTCTTATCAAGATAAATTATGAAATGTAATCTTTTGAAAATGCGGTAGTGTATGTAACAGTCCCTTTGAGAATCCCCAGGTCCCAACGATATAAAATAATTGGGAAAGGGATGATTAAAAGTTAGCAGATGTCTGGAAGTGCTTGCCCTTAGTATGGGAGCACTAAATGTTTGGGAATGTCTGTCAGCATACTGGGTGGTTCAGGTTGATTCCACCATTAGCTTCATTCCCCAGCAATTAAGTTACGACAACTCCAGCTGTAAGTTGAAATATCTGAGAGAACAACCCCCTCCCCTCCGCCTTTTTGTCATTAGTCGATTGCAAGAACATCAGCAGGAAAAAAAGACTGCCAGCTGAAACTGAACATTAAAAGATGACGTCTGCTCAAGCCTCATGTTCTGAAATAAAAGCAGAAAATTCTGGATAAACTTAGCAAGTTTGGGAGCATCTATGGAGAGAGAAAAATATGACTCGTCTTCAGGGTTGCAGTGGGTAAAAATATAATGTAGTTGCATTGTGAGGTGAAGAAAGTGGCGCAGAATGGAAGGTCAGAGATAGGTGAGAGCTAAGGAGAGATTGATGTGGTCACAAGCCTAAGGGTGTGTTAGTGGCAACATTAAACACTTAAGGAGGTGCTGAAAGTGGCATAAGGGTAAGGAAGCAAAATGTGTTCATAGGAGAACAAAATCAGTGCTCTGTAAAAGGAAAACTAAAGAACATGTGATAGATAGGCCAGTGTGTGTGTGTGTGTGTGGGGGGGGGGGGGGGGGGGGGGGGGGGGGGGACAAAAAACAAACAAAAACAAAAAAAGGAGTCAAGATGGAGGAGTATGTTCGCAGTCTAAATTTGTTGAACTCAATGTTGAGTCCAGAAGGGTGTAACTTGCCTAATTGGAAGATGAAGTGCTGCTCCTTCAGTTTGCATTGGGCGTCACTGGAACATTACAGCAGGTAGAGGATGGACACATGGACATGAGGGCAGGATGGTGAGGTGAAATGGCAAGGGGCAGGAAGGTTGGGATCATGCATGTGGACTGAACATAGGTGTTCTGCAAAGCTGTCACCCAGTCTGCGTTTAGTCTCCCAATGTAGAGGAGACCGCATTGGCAGCAGCGAATACAGTAGAGCAGATTGAAGGAAGTGCAAATTAATTGTTGCTTCATCTGAATGGGTTGTTTGAGGCACTGGACAGTGAGGAGCGAGGAGGTAGAGGGGCAGATGTTGCATCGTCTGCGATTGCATCAGAAGGTGCGGTGAGAGGGGATGAAGGGTTGGGGGTGATGGAGGTGTAGACCAGGTTGTCATGGAGGGAGCAGTCCCTGCGGAATGATGACGAGGGGCAGGGGTGAGGGGAAGACGATTTTCATGGTGACGTCGTGTGGAAGTGACGGAGGATATCCTTTGAATGCAGAGGCTGGTGGGGTTAAAAGTGAGGAGAGGGGGGAGCTATCATGGTTCTCGGAGAGAGCGGAAGGGGTGAGGGTAGAAGTATGAGAGATGGGCCGGAAATGGTTGAGGACCACGTCAGCCACAGTTGGGGGGTTTGTGGGCACCTCATTTGGTGAAAAAGGCAGACATTTCAGAAGTGCTACTTCCGAAGGTGATATCACCAGAACAGGCGAGGCAGTAATGGAGAAACTGGGAGAATAGGATGGAATCCTTTAGGAAGCGGGGCTTAAGGAGTTGTAGACAAGGGGCGGGATTCTCCCCTACCCGGCGGGACGGGGTGGCGTGAACCACTCCGGCGTCGGCCCGCCCCAAAGGTGTGGAGGGGCTAGGCCGACGGTGGAGTGGTTTGCACCCTGCCGGCCGGTGTGGAAGGCATTTGGCGCCACTCCAGCCGGCGAGAGTCCGCGCATGTGCGGGAGCGTCAGCGGCTGCTGACGTCATCCCTGCGCATGCGCAAGGGGGGGGGGGTTCACCTACGCGTCAGCCATCACGGAGGCTGACACAGCCGACGCGCAGGAAAAGAGTGCCCCCATGGCACAGGCCCGCCCGCGGATCGGTGGGCCCCGATCACGGTCCAGGCTACCGTGGGGGCACCCCCCGGGGCCAGATCGCCCTGTGCCCCCCCCCCCGCCCCCCCCCCCCCCCCCCCCAGGATCCCGGAGCACGCCCACGCCGCCAGGTCCCGCCGGTAAGGGACCTAGTCTAATCTACACCGGCGGGACTGGCAAAGAACCAGCAGGATTTCGGCCCATCATGGGCCGGAGAATCACCGGGGGGGGGGGGCTCTGCGAGCGGCCACTGACCGGCGCGGCGCAATTCCTGCCCCTGCCGAATCTCTGGTGCCGGAGAATTCGGCGGATGGCGGGGGCGGGATTCACGCCCCGGTGGGAGGGGGTCAGAGAATCGCGTCCCAGGTAGCTGTGAAAATTGATGGATTTGTAGTGAATATTGATGGTCAGTCAATGAAATGGAGACAGAGAGGTCAAGGACCTCACTTTCTAGCATCTGACTGCAGCTTTATAAACATTCAACTATCGATCTGACTGGTCCATCCGTTATCAAGCAAGGAAACAAAGTGGAGCAGTGAAAGACTGTCCTGGGACAAGACTGTCCAAGCAGGAGTCAGAGACTGTCCTCAGGCTGAGGCCATGCCTCAGGTGCATCTTGAACAAACTGTCCTGGTGTCAGGGGCATATAAAATAGACTCTCCTATGGTTGAGCAGTCATCTTAGAGGGTTCTGCATGTTATGCATGTCTTGAATAGGAATATCAAGATACAAAAGGATGGGGGTCACGGTTAACATACTGGATAGTAACAGGAGGAATAACAATTAGCAGACAGTGAGGGTGAGAAGGATGGGAGGAACTTGGTGGGTGTTGCTGCAGATGCTTTTGCTTGCTTAGGGGTGTGTTATTTGCCACATTCTCATTGAGGAACTCACGCCAAAGGAACTGGGAGGGCATCCAGTGCTGGGTGCATTGAAGGTTACCACTGCACTCAACTTTTCTTTGTCAGCAATCCTTCCAGGGCTCCACTGAGGACCTCTGCGGAATATCAAAATCAGCAAAACAAAACTGCATAAGTGATGATGCCCAGTTCAACGGTAGCACCAGAAAGTCACTGACCATGCAGCCTTCATGAGGCCCAAACCCTATTACATACATTGATGCCCTTATGCATGTATGACTGAGCACAACAGATGAAAGAATTATTCACAAAAATGCATGTTATGTACTGAGCCTTCCCCAGTAAGGGATGAAGACATCATTTGTGCAGGATCTTACAGGATTTGGTGATGTTAAAGTGGCTGGCATGCATTCATTCAGATGGTGTTACAACACCCCCGACGAGTGAATGGCCACTTCCAGTCCGCAGGCCTCAAAGTCCCAACACAAGTGAATTAACCAATAATTTGTCTACAATGTCTGAGCTCTTTGATCCTTGATTGCTCCAATGGCTTACAGGCGGCAGATCTAAATTAAACACAACAACAGTTTATTTATAACGGAAATAGATTTGAAACATGCAGTAATTGTAATGAGATAACAGCACAAATATACTACCCCCCCCCTCCTTTAACTGCCTTGCCCTCTATCCTTCTACACACACGACACACCAACATCAGGGATGTGAAGGGGAAAGGAGGAAATAGTAATGGTTTAAAGTAAAGACGATGAGGACCCTTTTGATCGAGGTTGTAGTCTTTGCAGCAGGCTGTCCTCCCAGGACACAGAGCAATTGAAGCCATCGGCTGGATTGCTAATGAGGATATTCTGGCAAGAACATTCATTCAGCACTGTCAGACTGTGACTCTGGGAGAGTCACTTTAACCTTTATTAACCTGGGCCTTCACTCAAAGGAACACCTCAGGACAGTTTGATTCTTATGAATCTCGGTCTCCCCTTTTCCCAGCACCAGCCTGTGCTTTAAACTTTTTCCAGGTGCACCAAAATGTCCTCCAGTTTTACTGAGGAAAAACAAAGTATCAGAGAAGCAGCTTCCAGGAGATTTTAAAGAGGTCTGTTAACATCTCAGGGAGAGAAACTCAAAGAGTTCCCTCCAGCTCTGTCTTCAGGAATAAAGCACTCACAGGCTGGATAGGGAGGAAAAGCTGGCTCAATTTGTTTTCCTGGAGAGAACTCCAGCAGAGATGTTGCTCTGCTGCTGAAGTTTTAAAACTGAAAGCAAGATAAAACCTCCTGGCTCTGCAGAACATTCCAGAACAGTCAGCACCAATCAGCATTGAGTTTCAGCAAATGTTCGGCAATTTGAGCCAGCTCACCGGCCACCAGCCAAGTCCATCAAGATATGTCATCACTGATATGACCACGGATCAGACCACAACATAACATCCTGATTTGTCTTAGGGTCATATAAGAACATAAGAACTAGGAGCAGGAGTTGGCCATCTGGCCCCTCGAGCCTGCTCCGCCATTCAATGAGATCATGGCTGATCTTTTGTGGACTCAGCTCCACTTTCCGGCCCGAACACCATAACCCTTAATCCCTTTATTCTTCAAAAAACTATCTATCTTTACCGTAAAAACATGTAATGAAGGAGCCTCAACTGCTTCACTGGGCAAGGAATTCCATAGATTCACAACCCTTTGGGTGAAGAAGTTCCTCCTAAACTCAGCCCTAAATCTACTTCCCCTTATTTTGAGGCTATGTCCCCTAGTTCTGCTGTCACCCGCCAGTGGAAACAACCTGCCCGCATCTATCCTATCTATTCCCTTCATAATTTTAAATGTTTCTATAAGATCCCCCCTCATCCTTCTAAATTCCAACGAGTACAGTCCCAGTCTACTCAACCTCTCCTCATAATCCAACCCCTTCAGCTCTGGGATTAACCTAGTGAATCTCCTCTGCACACCCTCCAGCGCCAGTACGTCCTTTCTCAAGTAAGGAGACCAAAACTGAACACAATACTCCAGGTGTGGCCGCACTAACACCTTATACAATTGCAACATAACCTCCCTAGTCTTAAACTCCATCCCTCTAGCAATGAAGGACAAAATTCCATTTGCCTTCTTAATCACCTGTTGCACTTGTAAACCAACCTTCTGTGACTCATGCACTAGCACACCCAAGTCTCTCTGAACAGCGGCATGCTTTAATATTTTATCGTTTAAATAATAATCCCGTTTGCTGTTATTCCTACCAAAATGGATAACCTCACATTTGTCAACATTGTATACCATCTGCCAGACCCTAGCCCATTCACTTAACCTATCCAAATCCCTCTGCAGACTTCCAGTATCCTCTGCACTTTTCGCTTTACCACTCATCTTAGTGTCATCTGCAAACTTGGACACATTGCCCTTGGTCCCCAACTCCAAATCATCTATGTAAATTGTGAACAATTGTGGGCCCAACACGGATCCCTGAGGGACACCACTAGCTACTGATTGCCAACCAGAGAAACACCCATTTATCCCAACTCTTTGCTTTCTATTAATTAACCAATCCTCTATCCATGCTACTACTTTACCCGTAATGCCATGCATCTTTATCTTATGCAGCAACCTTTTGTGTGGCACCTTGTCAAAGGCTTTCTGGAAATCCAGATATACCACATCCATCGGCTCCCCGTTATCTACTGCACTGGTAATGTCCTCAAAAAATTCCACTAAATTAGTTAGGCATGACCTGCCCTTTACGAACCCATGCTGCGTCTGCCCAATGGGACAATTTCTATCCAGATGCCTCGCAATTTCTTCCTTGATGATAGATTCCAGCATCTTCCCTACTACCGAAGTTAAGCTCACTGGCCTATAATTTCCTGCTTTCTACCTACCTCCTTTTTTAAACAGTGGCGTCACGTTTGCTAATTTCCAATCCACCGGGATCACCCCAGAGTCTAGTGAATTTCGGTAAATTATCACTAGTGCATCTGCAATTTCCCTAGCCATCTCTTTTAGCACTCTGGGATGCATTCCATCAGGGCCAGGAGACTTGTCTACCTTTAGCCCCATTAGCTTGCCCATCACTCCCTCCTTAGTGATAACAATCCTCTCAAGGTCCTCACCTGTCATAGCCTCATTTCTATCAGTCGCTGGCATGTTATTTGTGTCTTCCACTGTGAAGACCGACCCAAAAAACCTGTTCAGTTCCTCAGCCATTTCCTCATTTCCCATTATTAAAACTCCCTTCTCATCCTCCAAAGGACCAATATTTACCTTAGCCACTCTTTTTTGTCTTATATATTTGTAAAAACTTTTACTGTCTGTTTTTATATTCTGAGCAAGTTTACTCTCATACTCTATCTTACTCTTCTTTATAGCTTTTTTAGTAGCTTTCTGTTGCCCCCTAAAGATTTCCCAGTCCTCTAATCTCCCAGCAATCTTTGCCACTTTATATGCTTTTTCCTTCAATTTGATACTCTCCCTTATTTCCTTAGATATCCACGGTCGATTTTCCCTCTTTCTTCCGTCCTTCCTTTTTGTTGGTATAAACCTTTGCTGAGCACTGTGAAAAATCGCTTGGAAGGTTCTCCACTGTTCCTCAACTGTTCCATCATAAAGTCTTAGCTGCCAGTCTACCTTAGCTAGTTCTTCTCTCATCCCCTTGTACTCTCCTTTGTTTAAACATAAAACACTAGTATTTGATTTTACTTTCTCACCCTCCATCTGTATTTTAAATTCCACCATATTGTGATCGCTCCTTCCGAGAGGATCCCTAACTATGAGATCATGAATCAATCCTGTCTTATTACACAGGACAAGATCTAGGACCGCTTGTTCCCTCGTAGGTTCCATTACATACTGTTCTAGGAAACTATCGCGGATACATTCTATAAACTCCTCCTCAAGGTTGCCTTGACCGACCTGGTTAAACCAATCGACATGTAGATTAAAATCCCCCATGATAACTGCTGTACCATTTCTACATGCATCAGTTATCTCTTTGTTTATTGCCTGCCCCACCATAACGTTACTATTTGGTGGCCGATAGACTACTCCTATCAGTGACTTTTTCGCCTTACTATTCCTGATTTCCACCCAAATGGATTCAACCTTATCCTCCATAGCACCGATGTCATCCCTTACTATTGCCCGGATGTCATCCTTAAATAACAGAGCAACACCACCTCCCTTACCATCCACTCTGTCCTTCCGAATAGTTTGATACCCTCGGATATTTAACTCCCAGTCGTGACCATCCTTTAACCATGTTTCAGTAATGGCCACTAAATCATAGTCATTTACGATGATTTGTGCCATCAACTCATTTACTTTATTCCGAATACTACGAGCATTCAGGTAAAGTACACTTATGTTGGTTTTTTTACCTCTGTTTTGAATCTTAACATCTCCAGTTTTATTCCTTTTGTTATTACTGGGCCTATTCACTGAGCTCCCCTCAGTCACTGTACCTTGTACTGTCGCCCTTTTAGATTTTTGACTATGTCTTCTCTGCCTTGCACTTTTCCCCTTACTTCCTTTTGCTTCTGTCCCTGTTTTACTACCTTCCAACTTCCTGCATCGGTTCCCATCCCCCTGCCATATTAGTTTAAACCCTCCCCAACAGCTCTAGAAAACACCCTGCCCAGTCCTGCCCAGGTGCAGACCGTCCGGTTTGTACTGGTCCCACCTCCCCCAGAACCGGTCCCAATGCCCCAGGAATTTGAATCCCTCCCTCTTGCACCATCTCTCGAGCCACGCATTTATCCTATCTATCCTGACATTCCTACTCTGACTAGCTCGTGGCACTGGTAGCAATCCTGAGATTACTACCTTTGAGGTCCTACTTTTTAGTTTAACTCCTAACTCCCTGAATTCCGCTTGTAGGACCTCATCCCATTTTTTACCTATATCGTTGGTGCCTATGTGCACCACGACAGCTGTCTGTTCACCCTCCCCCCCAAGAATGTCCTGCAGCCGCTCCGAGACATCCTTGACCCTTGCACCAGGGAGGCAACATACCATCCTGGAGTCTCGATTGCGTCCACAGAACCACCTGTCTATTCCCCTTACGATCGAGTCCCCTATCACTATAGCCCTGCCATTTTTATTCCTGCCCTGCTATGCAGCAGAGCCAGCCACGGTGCCATGAACCTGGCTGCTGCTGCCTTCCCCTGGTGAGCCATCTCCCTCAACAGTATCCAAAGCGGTATATCTGTTTTGCAGGGAGATGACCGCATGGGACACCTGCACTGCCTTCCTACTCTTGCTCTTTCTTTTGGTCACCCATTTTCTATCTCCCTCAGTAACCTTCACCTGCGGTGTGACCAACTCGCTAAACGTGCTATCCACGACCTCCTCAGCATCGCGGATGCTCCAAAGTGAGTCCATCCGCAGCTCCAGAGCCGTCAAGTGGTCTAACAAGAGCCGCAACTGAACACACTTCTTGCACGTGAAGGAGCCAGGGACAGTGGACGTGTCCCTGAGCTCCCACATCGCACACGAGGAGCATGACACGGGTCTGGGATCTCCTGCCATGTCTTAAACCCTAGGTAAACTTAAACAACTAGAATTTCAAAATAAAAATAAATAAATTAGACAATGAAAAGAAAAAGAGAGACTACTTACCAGTCACTTACCAGGGTTAAAAAGCACCTCCTCACACTCTGCACCGAATTACCTCATTGCACCAAATTACCAAGTTTCAATCCCCACTCTGGATGAGTCTCACTCCGGATGTGTCTCCTGGAAAAGTGCTAGCTTACTGTGTGCGCTGTCTGTCTGTCTTTTATACAGACCTCAGCTAACCGATGACTGAAAAAATACCTTAACTTCAAAGAGAAGAATACGTCAACATTCAGTTTACCAAACAACTCAAATTAAAGGTGAAGTCCATCTTGAAGACATATGCATATTAATTGTCCATGTAAAAACATTCAAATAGCAAAACAACATAAATTAAAAGGAAAAAACAAAGCCTAAACATGGATTAACAGGAGGATTCTTACATACCACCTCCATAAAGGAAAGAAGCTTCAGGGCACAGATGTTTCCATATGAGGTATGCAAGATACGCAACACCAACACATACCTATCTAAACAAGTCCCATTATACAAGTTCCCTTTCTTGTTCGCACATTAATAACAAGTCAGCCTTTGAGCACATGGCAAAGCATCTACAAACACATTATCATTTCCAGGAATTTGTGCAGCTTTAACATCAATCGATTGTAATAATAAACTCCAAAAAATAACTTTGCGTTCCAGGTTTTAAATGTCTCTGCAAACGTAAGTATAAATGGTTTGGAAAAGTCCAGAATGGCGAACACTGATTCACCCTCCAACATGGCCACCGATCTCCCAGACCCTCCTTGGTGTTCCATGGTCCACAACGGTTTTGCTGGTTTCTGCAAGATGTCCAATATATGTTGTTCCTCCATCTCTAACAGAACCAGTTTTTGTGGTTTTAGGCGAGACAGTTGTGGATTTAGCGGTTCAAAGTTTCTAATGTCCACACCATGAGCAGTTAACAGAGTGCCCCCCTGGGTTATCCCTGCAACTCCGTCTATGCTCCATCAGTATCTTCACTATTTCTGCCCCTCACACAATACAGTCAGGCTTTCTGATTGCCCAATGAACGTTTTTTAAAAATAAATTTAAGTACCCAATTCTTTTTTTCCAATTAGGGGCAATTTAGTGTGGCCAATCCCCCTACCCAGCACATCTTTGGGTTTGTGAGGCTGAGACCCACGCAGACATGGGAGAATGTGCAAACTCCACACAGACAGCGACCTGAAGCTGGGATCGAACCAGGGTCCTCGGCGCCATGAGGCAGCAGTACTAACCACTGCGCTACCGTACAGCCCTGTCCAACGAACGTTTAACCAAATTTCGAGGATCTCCCACAGCTAAACTACAAGTAGGATTGTCAACGCTGAGAGAAGTATTGGGTTCACTTTTAACCAATAACCTCCAATAAGTAAGCACACCTTCTTCCCACCGTTCCAGCTTTATCTTCTACCTTGGCCTTCACTTGGCTACCTTCAGCAACAGCAGCTGAGGATTCAATCCTCTCAGGGTTGGTTGACTTAAAATGCACTATTCCTTGGGTGACAACGTTTACCTTCTCATTTGAGTTTTCGTAATCACAACCTTTTTCTCCAATTAGTAAAACGAACTGACATAATTTGTGCTTTCCAGATTTCAATTCTGCTTCTCTACTTTTAGAATCAGAGTATGGTACATTATTGGTGGTCTAACCCTCTTGGCTTTTGCTAACATTTGCAGTTGCGGAAACGCAACTCATGAAAGGGATTGATTGCCAATTACTTCACCTCCCTTGCTTTTGGTTTCTGTCACCTTGAAGAGGTGCTGTAGACCTTCAAAATTAAGTGGGTCAACCAGGCTCTGTCGACCTCCAAAAGGATGTGGCTCACTTGGAAACACTTCACAGTCCTTACTGTCCTCATCCTGACTAACTGACGCCATGCTGTCAGGTATACTTTCATTCAAAGCAAACCTGCTCTGGAAAATTCTTTCACTTGAAGGGAAAGGCAATGGGTTTACTGCAAGAGGCTGGAACACGTTACTTTTAGAAAAGTTCAATTCACTTTCTTCTTCCGGTTTGCTATCTCCTTTAATAGCATTGGAGGACTTGCTTGCCAATTGTTCAAACTCAATTAGTGGTGGGTCTATTTGGTAACTGTTTATCATCCCTTCATAGTCAGAACCGAAATCATAGTCAAAGCTCTCACCTGGCTCTTTCTCCCTTCCAACACTCATGTAATAACTGTTTACTACTACCTCATAATCAGAACCAAAATCGAAATCACGACTCTCGACTGACGCTTCATCCTGATCGTCACCTTCAGTCTGAGAATGTTCAGAATCTGGTTCACCACCACGATCACTTGATATGTCAGAGGGAGGGAACAGTACAGCACAGAACAGGCCCTTCGGCCCTCGATGTTGTGCCGAGCAATGATCACCCTACTCAAGCCAACGTATCCACCCTATACCAGTAACCCCCCCCCCCCCCATTAACCTTATTTTTTAGGACACTAAGGGCAATTTAGCATGGCCAATCCACCTAACCCGCACATCTTTGGACTGTGGGAGGAAACCGGAGCACCCGGAGGAAACCCACGCACACACGGGGAGGACGTGCAGACTCCGCACAGACAGTGACCCAGCCGGGAATCGAACCTGGGACCCTGGAGCTGTGAAGCATTTATGCTAACCACCATGCTACCGTGCTGCCCCAACAATGTGATCAACAATTACCAACATCTCTTTCTTTGAGTCATCTACTGCTCAATGGGTTTTCCTAACTTTCATATGCCCTACCATTGGCAGCTCAGATGCTAACTGCAGTGCTTCCTTTGAACTCTCTGGAACCATGGGTGAAGCTACAACCTTCATTCCCATTAAATCATTTCCCATAAATAAGTAGTCCTTCCACTGGGAATTCCTTAACCACTCCAACAACTACTGGACCTGACACTAAATCAGACTCCAATTGCACTTTATACAATGGAACTGGGATACAACTTCCACCTATCCCATTCATGAATACTTCAGGTTTTACTGAGCTCTCTGGAGATAAAAACAAACCCTTCTCCAATATGAGAGTTTGAGTAGCCCCTGTGTCCCTTAAAATTGTTATGGGTTTGGCTACATCAGTTGAGGAAAATAGGATTATCTTCCCCTTAGACATAAAACCAGCATATCTCTCATCTACTTCAGTCCTCACACCTGCTCCCACAACAGTTTTTACCTCAGGTCTCCTAAGTTCAGTTAACATTGCAGTCTGCACTGGAGTACTCTGCACTTTTGTTCCCTTTTTGGACTCCTCCCTATGAACCTGACAAGTTCTATGCGCTTTCCTTGCAACTTCAAACATGCTGAATGAACGTGTCCCACCTTGTTACTCTGGTAACACCTCAGCTTCCAAGTCTCACCCAGCCGCAGTATCTTCCTTACTGTCTGAGGAGATCTCAGAGCATTCCGAGCTATCCATTCTCTACTCTGGCTACCTGCCTTCCTCTCACCCTCCCATTTCCTATCCTTTTCAACATTTTGGAGGTGATGGAACAAAGGATTAAATTTATGAATTTTCTGATAATCATGAGCCATAATTGCTGCTTGCCTACCAGGGCCATTGATGGAATTTGAATTCAATAAAAATCTGGAACTAGAAGTCCAATGACGACCGTGAAACCATTGCCGATTGTTGTAAAACTCCATGTGGTTCACTAATGTCCTTTAGGGAAGGAAATATGTCATCCTTACCTGGTCTGGCCTATATGTGACTCCAGACCCACAGCAATGTGTTTGACTCTCAAATGCCCTCAGGGATGGGCAACAAATGCTGGCCCGGCCAGCTACGTCCACATCCCATGATCACCCTCTGATCGTCAACATGGGTTGTTATTAGAGACTCACTCAGAGACTCATAGGTAGTTTTAACTCCCTTTGCTCTCATCCACCTATTCAAATTGTTCTGCTTAACCTTTTTGAATACTGCATAGGTCTGTCCCGGCAGTCCCCTTAAATTCCAACATTTTTGCCTATATGCTTTGGGAACCAATTTATATGCATCCAGAATTGCCTTCTTTACTGCCTCATAATCTTTCGGCCCCCGCTTTGACAGGGCAGCATAAACTTCCTGTGTCCGCCCCAACAATTTACTCTGCATGGGGTAATGTCCACTTTTCCTTTTGTCCACACTCCATTTAGATTGCTATTTTCTCAAAAGCTCGAGGAAATCTTTCTACTTCCTTTTCATCAAAATTAGGGAAGGCCTGTATAAATGTAAACATAACACCACTGGGTTCCATTCTAGGATTAAGATCCCCTTTACATTCTGGCAGCTCCTGAAGAAAATAGCTCCCAGAACCATCCTGTTATATCCTTGCAAACCTGCCGTCTGTTTCTAATTTACACTGCAACTCAAATTTGCCGTCTAAGATCAAAACCTGCACCTATCCACAATGTTTATAAACATTGACCTAAGATTGACAGATCCTGAGCCACATAGAAGACAGTTAAGTGCTTTCTGCAGAGAAAAAGAAGACGGAAGGCACTTAAAGCACTTAACTGGTTAGTTTCTCAGCTGACTCCTTGAAAATCACTCAAGCATGAAGGGAGATGAATTAAACAATCCAAACAGCTGGGTATGTGTGAAAGCTGTGAATAACGGCCTAATGAAAGTGATTTTACAGATAGGTGAATGAAAGGCTCGCAGATCAAAAATGTGGGAAGGTGTTTAAACCCGGCTGACTAGTTTTTTATTTCCAGGAATTGACAGGTGCTGCTCCCTCTGCCTGAGCCAGCAGGTGTATTGCACAGGTGAGTTTTAAAGCTGTGATTTTTTTTTTCATTGTCTTTGCCTGGACTGCTCTCTAGCTTGCAGCCAGGGTTCCCTCTTATGGGGGGCTTCCAGGCAGGGGTCTCTGGTGGGAGCCTCTGTAATTACATAGAATTTACAGTGCAGAACGAGGCCATTCGGCCCATCGGGTCTGCACCGGCTCTTGGAAAGAGCACCCTACCCCCTACCCAACGTCGACACCTCCACCCTATCCCCATAACTCAGTAACCCCACCCAACACTAAGGGCAATTTTGGACACTAAGGGCAATTTATCATGACCAATCCACCTAACCCGCACATCTTTGGACTTTGGACATAATTGGGGGGTTTCTGATGGGATTCTCTCATGGGGGTTTCTGTTGGGGGGGTTGGTGGGGTGGGTCAGTCACCCTCATAATGTGTGGGGGGGGGGGTGCCCCAGAAAATCCCACAGGGGAGGTGGCTGAATTGTGTTTCGAAGAAGGTTTAGGGGGCCAGCCACCGGACCTCGCTTTTGGGCCTCCTGCTGAAAATGGGGGCCCGATAAAGGGATTCATTAGAGAGTCCCTCGCAATCCCTGCCATGCAGAAATTTGCATGGCTAAGAATAGTGAATGGCTTCTGGATTTACGCTCCCAGGGCGAGCACAAATCAGTTGCGAAGAAGCTCCGGCAGGAGAACTCTGTCTTACAAATGGAGAATTATAGCCATGACATCTTTTGCTGTTATTGGCTGTGAATCGAAAAATCTTCCTGAGGCAGCAAAAGGTGCCATGTAATTAGAAGTCTCTCTTTTTTTCTCTACAAACTCCCATCTGGAGTCCTGCACCAATTTTTAAAAATTTTTAACCTGACCAACGTTTCCTTTGTGGGATTTAGGCCTTAACAGATATCTTTGCAGCATCCTTGAGCACGGGTGAGGTCCCAGAGGACTGGAGAATTGCTAATGTTGTCCCTTTGTTTAAGCAGGGTAGCAGGGATAATCCAGGGAATTATAGACCTGTGAGCTTGATGTCAGTGGTAGGCAAACTGTTGGAGAAGATACTGAGGGATAGGATCTATTCACATTTGGAAGAAAATAGACTTATCAGTGAAAGGCAGCATGGATTTGTGCAGGGAAGGTTATGTCTTACAAACCTAATAGAATTCTTTGAGGAAGTGACAAAGTTAATTGATGAGGGAAGGGCTGTATATGTCATATACATGGACTTCAGTAAAGCCCTTGATAAAGTTTCCCATGGCAGGTTGATGGAAAAGGTGAAGTCGATGTGGTTCAGGGTGTACCAGCTAGATGGATAAAGAACTGGCTGGGAAACAGGAGACAGAGAGTAGTGGTGGAAGGGAGTGTCTCAAAATGGAGAAAGGTGATTAGTGGTGTTCCACAGGGATCCGTGCTCAGACCACTGTTGTTTGTGATATACATAAATGATCTGGACGAAGGTAGAAGTGGTCTGATGAGCAAGTTTGCAGATGATACTAAGATTGGTGGAGTTGCAGATAGTGAGGTGGACTGTCAGAGAATACAGCAAAATAGAGATAGATTGGAGAGTTGGGCAGAGAAATGGCAGATGGAATTCAATCCAGCCAAATGCGAGGTGATGCATTTTGTAAGATCTAATTCAAGAGCAGACTATATGGTCAATGGAAGAGTCCTGGTGAAAATTGATTTAGAGAGAGATCTGGGAGTTCAGGTCCATTGTACCCTGAAGGTGGCAAGGCAGGTTGATAGAGTGGTCAAGAAGGCATACAGCATGCTTGCCTTCATCGGATGGGGTATTGAGTACAAGAGTTGGCAGGTCATGTTACAGTTGTATCGGACTTTGGTTAGGCCACATTTGGAATACTGCGTGCAGTTCTGGTCGCCACATTACCAGAAGGATGTGGATGCTTTAGAGAGGGTGCAGAGGAGGTTCCCCAGGATGTTGCCTGGTATGGAGGGTGCTAGCTATGAAGAAAGGTTGAGTAGATTAGGATTGTTTTCATTGGAAAGATGGAGGTTGAGGGGAGACCTGATTGAGGTCTACAAAATTATGAGAGGTATGGACAGGGTGGATAGCAACACGCTTTTTCCAAGAGTGGGGGTGTCAATTACAAGGGGTCACGATTTCAAGGTGAGAGGGGAAAAGTTTAAGGGAGATGTGTGTGGAAAGTTTTTTATGCAGAGGGTGGTGGGTGCCTGGAATGCTTTGCCAGTGGAGGTGGTAGAGGCGGGCATGATAGCATCATTTAAGATGCATCTGGACAGATATATGAACGGGTGGGGAACAAAGAGAAGTAGACCTTGGAAAATAGGCAACAGGTTTAGATAAATGATCTGGATCGGCGCAGGCTGGGAGGGCCGAAGGGCCTGTTCCTGTGCTGTAATTTTCTTTGTTCTTGTTTGTTCTTTTGGAAAAGTAATTTACACAGGATTACAGATACAGATCAGAAAAACATCCAGGAAATTTCTGCAGTACTCTGAGAGAATGCATGAAGAAAATGAGATGATGCCAGGGAGAGTGTGATGGGAAGGAGATTGCGATCACCGGGAAGAGAAACAAAAATAGATAATCGTAAAAAATTCAAGAAAAAACAGAGGAATAGATATAAAATGAAAAAATGAGGGAAATAAGGAAGGAAATTGGTGAAAAGGGAAAAAAGTGGAAAAGGGAGAAGGAATAATCTCAAAAATAGAAGGAAAAGAAAGGCATTTTTTAAAATTGAGAGGTTGGTCTTGTCACAAAGACTTGATGAATCATGAATGGATGACAATGCCATGCCCAGTAATGGGCATTTTATAGACTTTCAGTCAATACTTTTAAAAATTGGACACAAACAAGCTCTTACCAGAGCTGCTGCAAATCATGTGACTTTTGGTGTTTGAACTACAAGCAGTACCTAGTCTCTGGCAAATACTTAATTGAATATGGATAAAGGTGACGGTACCTCACAGCCATTTGTGGAATTCACACATCTCACTTCTTAAGGATGGGCCAATACTTAAAGACAATAGAGTTTCCAGATTGCCTGTCTCCATGTTTAATACTGACCAAAGACTCAATGGCCACTATCAATTATATTAGAAACATAGAAAATAGGTGCTGGAGTAGACCATTCGGACATTTGAGCTTGCACCACCATTCAATATGATCATGGCTGATCATGCAAATTCACTGTCCCACTCCCACTTTCTCTCCATACCCCTGGAGAAAGGCTGATTATGGAGCTTTGCTGCCATAAGTAAGTGGTTCCAGAATCATTTCAATGACTGGAAGACAGATTCCTCCAGGCCCATAAAGTGAAGTGTCCATTGTTCAAAGCCAGACTTCTTTCAGACACAGTTATTTGACAGTATTGTCACGCTGGCTTCTGTATTTAATATAAAATCAGTCAGATGGACATTGATAGAAATGTCCACATTCTAAAAGGGGAAAGCACTGGGTTGCACTTGCAGGAGTGAGTGTCTGCACCGTGTTTTAGTCTCTCCCCTTAAAATTATCTCCAACCCCACACTCCCCAATGTTAAAACCCCAGCCCTCCATGACTGACCCTCCCACCCCTCTAAGATGGCCACCTGCAAAGGACCATGGGAATTATGGCCAACTCAGGACTCAGACAGATATAGAGCCTATGTGTATCTGAAACAAAGGTAACCAGACCTGATCGAAAACCCCGCTCGTTTGCATTTTAATGGCTCATTTTCCCAGGACAATAGAACTCCAATCAAGCAACCGGTACACCCACAGACTGATCGGCACCACTCCCCTTACTCAGAAAGCACAACTGCCAAGGTCAATGACTGCTAAGGACCTGCTCAGCCACCAAGGCACCTGCCCCTTTATTGGCCAAAATCAAAGATAGTGATCAAAGCCCTGTCGAACTATTGGGTCCAAGGTTAAGGACCGCCCCAAAGAGCACAAAATCCCAGAGGGATAAAAGAGAGCACAGCCATGTGTTCTGTCTCATCTGGATCCGGCCTGTGCCAACCCAATTGTAGCAGGAACAGCCAGCCAAGTTCAAGGCCAACGATCGCTACCTGACAGATGAGCCCAACAGAGACAGAGCCACTTTGTTTGAACCAGCCAAGTGAAATCCAGATAAAGGCCTTATCCTTTTGCACAGTGCCGGTCACCCTGAAGTTAAGTATAGGTTATTGTAGATGATAGGTATAGTTCAACCCGGAGTAGATATTGTGTTTGCATATCAAGATAACTCTTGTGTATGTAAATAAGCCATCTTTTGAACTAACTAACTGGTTGTGCGCTCATTTGATCGATATAAGGGAAGGCTTGTGGTTCACCAACATTATTATAGAGCAACACCTCCATGTCGACCCCTTCAGACCCCGAGTTTCGACCCCCTCCGTGTCCAACTCCCATCCCCCTGTTGCTTATCGCAACCAGCATTCTTCTAAAGCATGCAAGTCAACTGAATGGTGGCCCTGTGACTCTTCTCTGCTTCTGTTCTAGACGCAATATATTACAATTTTATCATTTTTTATAATCAGCTTTCCTTATACGATTATACATATTTCAACATGGTGGAATAAAGGAGCTTCCAGGATATGGTAGCGCAGTGATTCTGTCATTGGACTTATAATCTAGAGCCCTGGGCTAATGACCAGGAGGTCTTGAAGTCGGAAGAATTATTGTTTGTAATGGTGACCTTGGAACTTTTGGATTGTTGCAAAATTCATCTGGTTCACTAATGCCTTTAGGCTCACCGCCACCTTCTCAAGGGCAATTAGGGGTGGACAATAAAATGTTGGTCTGCCTACATGCAATTATTGAAATAAATGAGAAAGTGTTTTACTTACATGAACATTTCAATATGCATTTAGCCAGATTTTTCAGTTTGTCTTATGTGGCAATTTACATTGAACATCTTGTGCATCTGGGGTGTCCAGGTGTTTGGGGTGTCACAAATCTAACCTATAATGTTATTTGCTTTCACATGCTAAAGATTCAGTGAATAAATTGAAGGTACCAATCTGCTAAATAATTTTTAGTAATAGGCGTTTTGCCAACAAGGGGGTAATACTGTGAGTTATAATTTTACATTTTCACATCTAGGATCTGAGCCTCCAATTCAGATCACGACAATGGGATGAAGAATTCATCACTCTGATGGCCATATATAAAGATCTTAAATTAAATTAGGACATGTCAAATCTCCAGTGCATGCGGGTTAAAGCACGAGACTGGCAATAATTTTCCTTTGAAATGATACTTTCACTTTGATGTAGTTTTGACGTAAAAAAATTGTTGTAAGACATAGAAATGTTACACTGAAAATGGCAGGAGTGCTCATGGGGTTGCGGTTAGAGCACGTTGTTGAGAAATATTAAGGCAACCTTGTCCCATCTTTAATCGATCAGGTAGTGACATTTTGCAGCCATGTCACTTTGATCTTGGATGAGTAAAATCCAGTGACATGACATGAGAGAAGAGCTGTCTGTCCAGATGTTGTTATGTTTCAGGTCGATTCGGCAGCCACACATCTGTAAGCATTTAATAGCGACACAGGTAGGAACATAGGAAGGGTTGAATTTTGGCAGTCTTTAAAAATTAAAAGAAAACAAGATTCATCAAGAAAAATGTTTTATTTTTAAATTCCTTCCCTTTACTCAAACTCCCTTATTGTGAATCCTTCGAAATCTGTGGCAGCCTCAGTGATGGTTTTTAGGTATGGGATCAAAGTGGTTTTACAAATCTTGACAATCTTGTAACAATTTCAGGTATGACTCAGAGGGGCCCGATGGTTTCAGATAGAACTGGTTCTTATCAAGATTTCCATTGGCAATTATTTTAGACATTTTAATTCATTTGTTTTATCCTTCCAAAATGAGAACTTTTTTGTACTTAGATTGTCCTGTTTGATTACTGTACAGGAATGTGATCATTATCAAACTTTGCATGCAATGTGAAGTTGATAGATGGGTTACATTTCTATTTACACAATGCACGATGGACAAGCAGCTAGGACAGTCATAATTTTAGACGTTGGGAATAAGGCCAAAGCCTCCTTATCACTCTAAGAACATAACATGAAGGAGAATCCCTTTATCCCTCTGGCACCTTTTAGCCGCAGCCCTCATTTCTATTGTGGCCGGAAAGGTCAATAATCGCCAGATGCTTTAGTTTGAGTTAAATAAGTTTCAGCTTCACCTTTTTGATTGTATCATGAGTAATGGGTAGCATTGCTCTTGTATGACAGACTGACATTTCCTCCAAATTTGTTACCCACAGTTTCTGAATGCTAGATACATGGAAATCACTGTATACATTTGGAGAAAGCCGAGCTCGTATACACAAAATGTGGTCTTCAGATGTTATCAGAATCCTTGATTTGATGCCAAACTTAATTAGAAACTCAGCAAAATTGGTCAATTCAGATCCATTTGGAAAAACAAAATCCACATTCTCTGATTCAAGTTGACTTAGATTCAGGAATATCCTTCGATACATTACTTCACATTCCCCATTCTGCAAAGGGTGTATCATAGTTCCTTCTATATTAATAGCAGGCACAGGCAGTGCATGACTGCAGTCTGGTTTGGAATTCTGGTCTTGTAGTTATAGAAACGGCTAAAGAATAGGTAGTTTTTCTTCATGAAAACTATTTATTTTATTTTACAAAATAATCCACCATCCCCTCTGCTGTTGTGTTCAGATTGGATTCACTTCACTCATCCCTAATACCCTGTTTACATGGCAGCAGCTAATTCCGTTTTGTGCAGTATTTGCAGCTGTTCCAAATTACTTGGGGCCATGTAAACACTGCCGAGTTATCCAATTCGGCTTTGTTGCGGAGCGCAATCTCCCACCCGTGTGGATTTAATTTTGCTCCATAGCAAAGTATTTTGATTTCTGGTTGTGTAAACAGCCTGGTGCCACTGAGTTGAATTTCAGGTCCAGAATGCGTCAAGGTAGGGCAGGGTGGATCATTGCTTTCTTGTCCTCTGAAAATTAATTATTTCTGTGGGAGAGTCCACGAAAACGAAAGGGCCATTTATTTTCAGCAGAAGTGTCCCTCTTTTAAATTGCTGATGAAACAAACGTGGAAAAGGCATCCGTATTGCGGCTGAGAATCCACATTTCACTCCTTCCTCTTCACCGACAGATCAACAGTCTCCTCAAGCCCTGCTCAAAACTCCTGATCTAACCTTTGACTAAAAAAAAAAGATCGTTTATTTTCTTGCTTCAATCCAGGTCTTAGCTGCAGTTCCGAGAGAATGAGCCTGCGATTTCTTACTGGGGAAATGTGCTTGCTGCAAAGATTAGTGGCAGTTCACTTGATACTTGCCACGGACTTGATCATCTCATTTTAAAAAGGGCTCTACAATTTGCGAAACAGCAAATCTCCTTAATTGTGCTTTAGTGAACAGAATCAGCACTTTGCTGCGAATCTTACAGATTTGTCTAATGAAAATGCAGGGTAATTCACAACAGAAGGATTTCATTCACATTACTAGAAATGCAACATGAATTCCTACCGGCTGTGTAAACAGGATAATAGAGAAAACCCTCCAACTCAGACCTCTGGGAGCTTTAGGTACCTTACAATATTGTGGAAAAGATTGTGCAATCACTTGGCTTCTCTGTGGTAATATAGGGATTCTGACGCCATGGGTGTTGGGATTAGGGAAGGGGGTTAATTTTCAGTTAAAAACTAGTGATTGAGGATAAATTCCCTGTTATAAATCCTGCCTGAATGTGCTTACCATTATGAAGTGAATGTGTATATAATAGATGGTTAGACCACTGTGTATATAATAGATGGTTAGACCACGCTAAATCTCTGAAACTAACCTCTCTGGTCGAAGGAGGTCTTGCTTTTTGAGATTTTTAAGTCTGATTCTCGATGTTTCCATCTTCCGCACATTCCCTGAGTTTATTGAGCAAGGGGTTAAGTCAGAGAGGACGGAGTTGTTCCCCCCGGCCTTCACGGTAGGTAGGACCCGGAAAATCGGCGAGAGGCCAAACACCGGAAACCACTGGCGAGAAAGAAGTTTGGAATTTTCCCCTCAACACTTTCATGATAGGCTGATGGCGAGACAGGTTCCCCCGTTTCCATGGAGGGAACCCCATGTGTATGTATCTCGTGAAAGCTCATTAAATACACTACTCGCCAGAATGACCATAAGACATAGGAGCAGAATTAGGCCACTCAGCCCATCGAGTCTGCTCTGCCATTCAACCATGGCTGATATTTTTCTCAACCCCATTTGCGTAAGCTCCTCCCAATCCTACACCATGCCGGGCAGCACGGTGGCCTAGTGGTTAGCACAACCGCCTCACGGCGCTGAGGTCCCAGGTTCGATCCCGGCTCTGGGTCACTGTCCGTGTGGAGTTTGCACATTCTCCCCGTGTCTGCGTGGGTTTCGCCCCCACAACCCAAAAATGTGCAGAGTAGGTGGATTGGCCACGCTAAATTGCCCCATAATTGGAAAAAATAATTGGGTAATCTAAATTTATAAAAAAAAAAAAAAAAAAAAAATCCTACACCACGCCAGCTGGAAATTTGACTGGTCTGAAACCTGTTTGTCAGCCCTCACTACACTCCTCACCTTGATGGTGCGTGAAACACTCAAATCCGACCTCCAACAGCGCCACTCCAGGTTCTCACTAAAGCCAATGAGAAGGTGCGGGTGTAGGGTTGCTCTCCTTACTGGCTTCCTCCATTGTCCAGGAAGGAGTTATCTGGGGGCTCAGACAGGGCTGCAAACCAGACAGAGACCAGCTTGTGACTGGTAGGGGATGCACGAGACATGGGGGCAATGGGCATCAGTTAGGTTAGGAGAGACAGGAGGTAGCCAAGCTGCAGCCCAATATTAAAGACTGGAATGGGAACAGAACTGCATGAATTGTAGGAGATGCATACATGTATGTGAATTCTGGAATACCAGTGTGACACAAGAGGGTAAAGCTTTCACAGAGGCTCGTGGAGGTGGGTGAGCGGGAAGGCTTGAACATGAGAGATGGGGTGCACTCATGGAGAGCTGGGGGCAAGGGACAGTATGTTGTCAGCAATAGAGAAGGAATAGGAGCGATCATTGAAAAGCAGTCACAGTTCCTAGTCTAGGACCAAGTAGTCAGGGTGCGAGAGTAAAGTCAGCCTTGGGGTTTTGTCAGCCTCCAAGTCAGGGTGAAAGATTAAAGGCAGTCCTGAGGTTTTTGCAGGTGATGGCACGGGACTATTCATGGCAGAAACATTATAGGCCCGCTCCAGAGAGGGCAAGGCCCATGTGCTCAATTGAGATAAGGCACAGCTTGGTGTGTAGGTCACGGTCTTACAGTTGTTGGCCATGGTCTTGATAGATTTCATACTAGGCTGCACATAAATATAACAAGGATGTGACAGATGCCATCTCCCGTAACTCTCAACATTATGAATTTTGCATTCGGTGAAGCGAGACAGAATGCTAGGTTACAAAAGTTTGCAGATATTTCCAGGTTCCCTTGTGTTCAGGGTGAAAACAATTGCACGCACTAGTCCTTGATATTCATTATCGGGAAAGGGTTCTATTCCGGAGAGCTCCATCGCATTATTCCCTGGCGCTCAATAACAGGAAAGGGTTCCCCTCCATCAGTATACAACTGGTGAGTGATTATCAGATACATAGCATGCATATTTGTGCCGGGTACCCTGGAGGTTCCATGATGTGGGTGGCATGGTAGCACAGTGGTTAGCAGTGTTGTTTCACAGCTCCAGGGTCCCAGTTTCGATTCCAGGCTTGAGTCACTGTCTGTGTGGTGTCTGTATGTTCTCCCCGTGTCTGCGTGGGTTTTCTCCGGGTACTCCGGTTTTTACATAGAATTTACAGTGCAGAAGGAGGCCATTCGGCCCATCGGTCTGCACCGTCTCCTGGAAAGAGCACCCTACCCAAGGCCAACACCTCCACCCTATCCCATAACCCAGTAACCCCACCCAACACAAAGGGCAATTTTGGATACTAAGGGCAATTTTATCATGGCCATTCCACCTAACCTGCACATCTTTGGACTGTGGGAGGAAGCCGGAGCACCCGGAGGAAACCCACGCACACACGGGGAGGATGTGCAGACTCCGCACAGACAGTGACCCAAGCCGGAATCGAACCTGGGACCCTGGAGCTGTGAAGCGATTGTGCTATCCACAATGCTACCGTGCTGCCCACATACAACTGCCCACATGTTTACTCCCACATGGCCCGAAAGACGTGCTATTTGGTAATTTGGGCATTCTGAATTCTCCCTCCGTGTACCCGAACAGGCGCTGGAATGTGGCAACTAGGGGCTTTTCACAATAACTTCATTGCACTGTTAATGTAAGCCGACTTGTGACAATAAAGATTATTATTAATAATACTTGTACATCCTCCGTCACTCCCAGTAGCCTCACATATTCAAAGGGCGTCAGCGAATATAGGCTCCTTGGGGAGAAGTGGTATCCGCTCAAACGATGGCACCAGTGTGTTGTCCTCTGAGTCACTCAAAGCCAAGATACAACAAAGCACATAAAGCAACAAGACTCAACATTGAGCAGCCCATTGGCATCTCAAAGATGCGTTTCTGATGCTTAGCTGTTCAGCTGGGTCTCTGCAGTACACTCCACAGGAGGTGCCCTGCATCATCATGGTCTGTTGCACCCTTCACAAGCTGGAACTTCAAAAGGAGGATCCCTTGCTAGAGGGATAGATGGAAGAGGCTGAGAACTCCTCAGACAATAAAGAACACGAAGGGCAGGAAAGTGAAGAGTGAGATGAGAGTCAGCTTTGAGATAAGGATGCCCTCGAAGAAGCACGATGTGGAAGACATGCCCATGCCACATGATTCCAGGGGCAATAAGGTGCACGCAGCAGAACACAGCCACATTCTTTCTGTCCCTTAGTGTCAAGCCAGTGGACTGAGAAAGGTCTTTACAACCAGTGACATTGAGAGCAAGTTCAGCATTTGGACTTGCACCTTCAAACCTCATTATTCACTAGCTCCTGTTCATAAG